>NC_138989.1:85891182-85941182 GCF_964341445.2 Mesoplodon mirus | reverse complement strand
TGACTTGTGTTTCCTGGCATTCTGGTGTGCTTCCTGATTACTATTACTTCCAATAACAACTATTACTAATGACCACGTGGAAATCTACATACACGTTAGATTTCTGTTCACTGAACTCCAGGCGAGGTCGGTAAGCAGCTCATCCCCACATTCAGCTGCCTTCCTATTGTACTGGGCCCTGTGTTTATTTCACAGGAACAAAATGAAAAGGGCCTCTGGATTCTTACTGTTGCATGGAGTCCCACTATTGTCTGCGATCTAGAAGTCAATCGATTGCTTTTTTAAGTCTGGAGGGCTCCTTCAGAGAGCTACGGCTTGAGCCACAGTATCCCTTGCTTGGAAAGAGAATTCAGGAGCAGGTGAGTGAGCTAACCGCAGCAGCCCCGTGTGCAAGGCCCTACCTCGGCCTCGTGCCCTGTCATGCTCCCTGTAACCCCTTCCGTGGTGGGAGAGCACCAATCACGCACCAGAGCGGACTCTGCCACGTGGGTTCAGGACATCATAAGATCTGGGCAGCACAGAGCTCCGTGCGCTGATAAAATGCCAATAGCACTCGCTTTCAGAAAGAGTTTCCTCCGGATCTCATTTAATCTCAAGCTGGAAGACTCGGTTCCTTCCAAAGAACACTTTTTAAAACCAAAAATGATTCCTAAAGCACAGAAGAAAAAATGATCTAGTCTTAAGCACCCTGGCAACGCATATTTCAGTAAATATAGGTACTTTATTGCCTTTTAGGTGGGAATTTGTGGGTTTTGTGTAAGGAAAAAAAATACTAGATTCATCATCAGACAAGAATTTCAGAGTTATTTCTGCATTTCTAAATTCTGAAGGCGTCTCATCTTGAGATGAGAAGGGATGAGATGGGGGGAGAAGCAGATTTATCCGCTGGGTATTTCATTGCCTACCCCAATATTAAATTTTATGTGGGGAATCTAGGAGTTTAAAAGCTTCACATTTTTGTGTAATAAAAAAGAAATACAATATCCTGTTGCTGTGCGTAGTGACACTTTATGCAGGAAAGAAAACCGTTCTCCTTAGCTATTCTTTGAAATACGACCTACGACGTCATTTAATTTTTGAAAACCCTAAGGTCATGTAACACACTTTCTCTGTCATTTGTAAGTACATTAACTCAGTGGCCATACGACAGTGAAATTATGATAATGGGCTGCTAAAATGGATCGGGCAGGCAATGCATTTCATGTTAGCTTCAAACGACCATCAGAGCACAGCTCAAATCAAATATGACAGCAGAAAAGCACGGAGTTTACTTTTCTTAAAGTGTTTCTACTTAGTCAAGTACACAAGCATGACAAGTGAAAGGGACCCACCTTGGCGGTGAACTGCAAGAAAATAACCCCACTGAGAGATAAATTTCTCTTAAAAAAAAATCCTCTCTTAAAATCACAGATGTCACATGAAGAGGAATGCAGAGGTCAAAGCAGGCTTCTTTCCAAAACATTTCTCTACCACAGGCCAAGATTTGGACAAGTGGGATCACATTCTGCATGGAAAATTGCTCCGTTAAATGAAAAATATTTTAAAACGGAAGCACGTTTAATGTATTCATTTAAACAACCTCTGCCCCTCCCCCCACCCCACATACAAAAAAACCCCTTCTTTTAGGGACACTTCTTTGTGAACTCTTTCCAAAAAGTAAGAAAAGAAAGAAGAAATAGGAACTAGACATGTACTATTCTGTGTAGGGCACATCTCTGACAAGTATCTCTGAGCCAAAGATGCCAAAAGAGTTCATACCCGGAAATGTTTGCCCCTGCGCTTCAAAAAAACAAACAAACTGACTTGTGATGGAAGCTTAGGAATGACACTTTGTAAAACACATTTAAGGATGCACGTCCTGATGAGATTATCCTGATTTATTCCCAACATCTGGCATCTATGGAGCTCCCTTCCTTAGTCACGCTAGCTGGCCTTGAGCTTGGACCAGGTACTGTGGTCCTGATGAGTGTTTAGGAGATGCTGCCAGAAGAACCCCACCCACGGTGCAGGCAGTCACCCTGATCTCCAACGAACTGACCAACTGCCTATGTATGAGAATGACAATTCCTTTTAAATAGCCCTTTTCCTTTCTTCTTTTTGCTAGACTTTAAAAAGAAAAAATTCATCAGTGTAACAGTTCCTGGGAGAACTCTTAAGCATGGAGTTGATGACCACAAAAGCACAGAAACACCATCCGCATGCAAAAGTTAACTGGATGGCAGAGATAATGCTAAGATAATTATTTTGATAGAAGCCAGCCGAAAGCTTCTGTAGTGTATCTTACTATTCCTGTTAAGGGTGAACTATCCATTTCAGATAGATGCTATTCACAAACATATTTACTGGATGACATTTTGTTTTCTATTTCTTTCTGGAAAATTTTGTAATGAAAGCCAGGGCCTTTAAGAGGATAGCTAGCTAGGTAAGTTTTACTACATATTTCTGATTACTCTACTATAATCCTATAAATGAGCGGTAGTATGTAATCTTGTGACGCAACATCTCCAGTGTATAAAACAGCATTGCACTTTAAAACAAGAGAAGAAACACAAAGGCTACTTGGGACTATTCTATGGTCAGTATCAGCTTGGGCTTCCTGCCATTCTGGAGATGACTGACAATGGGATTTAATGGAGTATAACTACAGTAGCCTTGAGCAAAGATACAATTATAGCTGAAAAGCATCTTAGGTTCCTGACTGCTGCTGGCATCATGGTATAAATCAACAATTGCTTCTTCCCTTTTTCTCTGCAGTCCCCTCCCCTCCAAATTCAAAACACAGACTCCTCCAGAATCAAGAACTTGGTAAAAGGTCATTTTGTTTTCCTCAATAGCATAAAAGTGGCATAGCTAAATCTGACATGCATACGCAAATCAGCTCAGAGAAACACTGATTTTCCTTCACACTGAATTATTGTATCTGCAGGAATGTTGATACAAACACCACAAGGAACAAAAAGCACACTCTCTATGGTTTAATTGCCAAGATGCAAACAAGAAACATGGATGTACTGAATACAGAGAGTGTCTCTTGGCTCCATATAACTACAGTAAACCAGGTCCTTAACTCATAAATACCTATGTAAATTTATTTAATCGTATTAAGAGTTCAGGATGCTAACATTTGCTTGCAAGAAGAAAAGACTTGCCAAATATACAACATGGTGTCAGAAGAATATATTGATATTGATAACTTATTTATATTGATATTTAACATAACAAAAAGGTGTATCTGTGTAAGAGGTTAAGAGAGAAGGAGACTGAAGATTAAAAGCGCAGTTGGATAAATGGAAATGCAGTAGATCCTGCATTTACAGAACCTTCCAGTGCTCAAAAAGGCGTTGTAAGTCAGTGATAAAAGACGTATCTGATTTTGACACAGACGTAATGTTAGTTTGATAGATTACATTCCTAACAAATGAATTCATGCTCTTAATTTAAAAATAAAAAAAAAACATATGACCACAAGTAATAGAGATACTCAAAATATTTAATGAGCCCGCATACTGAACGGCATGGAGCTTTCTGGAGCACACAGCTTCATCGTGGAGGCTGGGTAAAAGCACTGGACTGTCATTAGAAACCTGGCGCTTCCTTCCTTCTACAGCAGGTCTGGCTGGGGAGCCTTGCACAAGCGCCATGGCCACCCCGAGTCCTTGTTTCCTCACCTGTGAAAGGGGCAGGGTTGCAGCCGATGACCCTTACAACCCAGTCCAACCGGGAAATGTCGTTGGAGTCTCTCGGAGAAGCCAGTAGCGCTACGCAAAGGGCAGTCGATGGACAAGGAGACAGGAATCCAGACGGGACGCGCGGGACCAGCTGTACGGACGCCCCCGGCGCTTGTGATGGAAGACCTTCTGCTCCCCAGAAGGAGGAGGGGCGGAAGGGCTTCCCGAGGGGACACAACTGAGCTGCCCTGGGAGGTTCACAAGGATTTCCAAAGCAGAGAAAAGGAGGAAGGGTGCCAAGAAGCGGGGAGCACAGGCAGAGGCCTGGGCGGCAGGGAGGACGGGGCGCGTGGAGCCGGAGGCCGGGATGTATGCCTGATTCACACGTACGCTAAAGAGAGTCAATACTGCGTTCTCAGGTTCAAAAGGACAAACCAGACAGTACAGCCGCGAGGCAAAAGGACAATCTGGGGCTTCCCTGATCGCGCAGTGGTTGAGAGTCCGCCTGCCGATGCAGGGGACACGGGTTCGTGCCCCGGTCCGGGAAGATCCCACATGCCGTGGAGCGGCTGGGCCCGTGAGCCGTGGCCGCTGAGCCTGCGCGTCCGGAGCCTGTGCTCCGCGACGGGAGAGGGCACCACAGTGAGAGGCCCGTGTACCGCAAAAAAAAAAAAAAAAAAAAAAAGGAAAACAAAAGGACACTCTGTGCTTACATCTTAAGCCCAGAGGTTACCCCCGCTGCATCTGTAGAGGCCGCGGCCTGTGCAGCCCCTACAGCAGTGCTTGGCTTACAGCAGGTCCTCAAAACATATCTGCTGCACGGATAGAAAGAAGGATATAAGAAAGCATATATTACTGTCTTCCATACGACTCAACATCGCGCAGTAAACGTTCTAGCCTCATTCCAGCACTCCCGCCCCTTTTATTAAACAGTACAAGAGGAAAAAGTGTTTCCTGGGGTAGATGGTGACCAGAATCTTCTGGTAAACTTTCAGGGGCCAAATGAATGCTTTCTGAAAAATCAGGGAGGCTTGTTTTATCGCTCTGTTATTCCAGTGTAAGTTTTCTCCAAAAATCAAAAGCCCTGGAAACACAGTTGTGCATCTCTCAATGGATCAGAAAGGCCACCGTCTCCTCAGGACCATCAGTTTCACCACCGCCCTGAAGTCACAGAGGCACAAGCTACACTCATCCCGCTGGGGGAGAATATAAGCCCATCACCCCAGCTCTTCCTTCTCGATACCGAAAACCCTGAGGGTTGGGTTTGAATGATGTCCAAGCCCCGTGTAAGCTGTAGCCATTTATTTGCTTGTTACACATTATTATTAAGTTGATCTGTAAAAATATCCTACGTGGAAATGAACATGCTCCCCTGCGTCAAAACTCCCATTTGACTTCAAATCCCCAAAAGCAAGTCTTTTCATTTCAGCCAGAGACCCTGCAGCATTAGAACAATGCAACAGTTAGCCGTGCACTGCGATTTCCTCCTATCGGTCACATTTAAGAAGTGAATACATTCTGTGACTCTGAAATGAGAAGTTATCTTTTCAACAAGGAGAGGAAGAACCAGAAGCCTTGAAGAAAGCCAAGACAGTCTCCCAGCTTTCAGGGAAGTCCGAGGCACATGTCCTGCTGGAGGCTGTTCCGTGCTCTCTCTCCAGCTGTGCTGAAGCACTCAGGTGTCCTCACCTCCGGATGTCTCTCTGTGGTTGAGTTTATGGTAATGGGTGCATGGGTCAGGCCATGTATTAAAAATGCTAGCGTAAGCTGACAAGCGCTCCAACATTCTTTATAGATAATGTCTTTCTGTAGAAAGATGACTGTTGTCCTTCAAAGGAATCACCTGGGAAGCCATACATTGGTTACAGTGATGTTGTCATTTATCGCAGCATTTTGGGAACTTCTCTTTTGGCAGAATCGGTTAGCAAATCTCTTAAGAGAGAGGGTTTTCTTATTTATGTCCTAGAATATGCTGCACGCTCTCTCTCCTTTCTCCCTTCATCTTCCTACGTGGCCCCCGTGGCAGGCGCTAGGGTCATCAGCCAAAACTCAGGTTCATCTCCTGCGAGCACACTGGAGACCTGTACTTCTCTGCCTCCACGGGATCGGATGTGGCCAAGGAAACGTGAACAGTATATCACTTCTGCGTCACTTCCGGGGGAGCCCTTGGAGCCAGTATGCGTGCCACCCACCAGGTCCCGCCACAGCGACCAGCATCCTCAGAGCCTCAGTGGAGGCAACACGCAGCACACGTGGAGATGGACATGGAGTTCGGAGTAGGACAGCATCCTCCGTCACTGAAGCCACAGAGATTTGGGGGCTGTCACGGCACATCCTACGCTGTCTGACACGCTGCTCTCCCTTCTTCAGGCCCCAGATGATCGAGTGGGGTTGTAGCGCCCATCACCTAACCTAAGCGACTCAGCAGGCTCAGGACACCCAGGAGGAGCCTCCCTTCCGAGGCTGGCTGAGGACTGAAGTCCTGTGGGGCAGGGCGGTGGAGGGGGGCGGTACATCAGACCCAGGCGGAGATTGGCAGCCGAGAGAAAGGACCACACTTTCGATCGACTGAAAGATTTCAATCCATTTTCCTCTGACATCAGAGGCGATGTAGAGACAGTAAGTACAGTGTAAAACAAAGAGATCCCCTGTCATCAGTCTGCCGTGGGTCCCTTTAAACCTGGGGCTTCCCTGGGCACACGCACATACGATAGCTGTACGTCGGTGTCTGACACCTGGGCCTTTGATGAACGGGGATTATTTCAGGTCAATGTCCAATGAGGGAGCCACAGAGGCAAAGCCCATCAGCATCCACGGAAGCTCACAGTGAAAAGGCTAGGGTGGTGTCAATCCCTACCCACTGCTTCCTCTGCACACCCTCATAAACGGGGCTCAACAGCTGGCCTGCGTCTCTACAGCTCAGGACAGACAGTCTGAGTGCTAGGCATAACAGTGAGGTCTGAGGACACAGAGGGAAAAAGAGGACCCTGTCCACAGACGCGGACAAAGATTCTGGCGACACTCTCCTGCGTTTTCCAAAGCCACTTACTGAGCTTCAGCAACTTGGTATCAGGTGACTCACTGCAGGAACACAAGATGCCAGGCAGGCTTTGTCTTCTCAGAACTCAAGGGTCGGATGTGAAGAGGACACCCTTAACTCCTCTGAACACAGGACAAAATGCTGTGAGCACTCTGGTAGAGGTGCAGGCCAGGAAAACGCAAAAGCAGGTGAACTCCTTACCTTGTCTAAGAAGATATAAACAAATGTTTGTTGGTAAAACGAATTCACGCCCTAATGACCGAAGGCCCAGGGGACGTGAGAAGCAGCAGGCCGATACCCGGGCTGGGACCCAGGAAGAGCCTCTGAGGCCCTCCCGCCCTCATCTGGGCCTCCACCCCTCCGCACACAGGACTCTGCCTGAATGGATAGGCTGGTCACTGTCAACAAAGCACAAAGCAGGTGTGAGGCCCGAAGTCAGGAGTATAAAGAGCTCAGACCAAGCCTGGGACATCTTCCGTGCTCAGTAAGTGGGTACGGGGACACCTTTCTGGAAAGCAACTTGGCAACTAAAGCTACACAAACTCTTTGACCCCTCAGTACCTGATGGGGGAACATATCCTCTGAAGTGAAAGCATGCGTATGTTTACATCTTTATATCCAGCAGCATTGTCCGGGGTGTCCCAAAACCAGCCACGCCCTGAACATCCACCACAGGCAAGAGCTGACCCAACATGGGCAGCCACACCTTGAAAGTCTAAGGGGAGACTAAGATGTTTCTCTGGAGCAATGATCATGATGGTTCCCAAGTGAGAAATCAAACTGCACGGTAATGGATTCCATTTTTTAGAAAAGGAAAACCCCATGTATAGTTTTCCACACTCACATATGAGCAAGAGAACGATGAGGAAGATGGAGCCAGGCTGTTCTCGTTGGTTACTTTGGAGGTAAGAATCATAACTGTCTTTAACCATTTTTATTATGAATGTTAGTTCTTTCTTCATACACTTTTATTACTTAGAATAAGCATGGACTGTTTTTAATTTTTTTTAATAATACGTTAAGAACATGTGAATAAACAGTAGCTGACACTAACATCGGCAGCAGCACCATTGTCATTGTCATCATCGTCATCATCATCATCACCTCGTCACCATCACGATCTTCACCGTCATCAGGACCATCGCGATCGTCACCGTCACCACCACCGCCCCCATCATCATCTTCATCACCATCATCTGTGAGTGGCTAGCACCGTTCTCCTTCCTGATTTTGACTATGAGCCCAGGTGAGGACAGAAATCCCAGCTGACCCTTCAAGACAATGTTTTTCAAACTGAGAGCTATAACGCATTAGTGGGTCATGAAATCAATCTAGTAGCATTTCTATAATGGAATAGACTGTAGTAGAAAACTTTAGGTAGCATCACCTGTGGTAAAAGTATGTATGTTTGTAATATACCGACACATATTTATCTATCACCATGGAAAATACATATATTAAGTGAAAGTCACAGTTCCAGGAGAAAAAAAATATCTTCCTTTTCCCAAAGAAAGAGGGCTTTAGCTTTCCTAATGAGAATGGTAAAGAGAAATCCCTTATATCTGTAGAGAATATTTATAAAAATATAAAATTTCACATAAAATTTATCTAATCGTTACAGCAAATAATTCACATGCACACTTACTGAAAGCTACAGTTCTTAGGTTACATTTGGGATTTTAAGTCTGAAACAAGTGCCCATGGGTGTCAGACAGAAGCGGGAACACACGGGAGATGCTATTTCAGTACACAGCACACGTCACTGGGGGAGGGGGCCTGCAGAGAGCACCATGACAGTGCGCACCTCGTGTGTCCATCAACTCATCCCAGCAAAACCTGGGTGGCTCACGGGGAACCCAGAGGAAGGCCCCGTGCCAGCCTCCCTACCGCACCATCAAGTGGCAGACGCCTTGCGCCGCCCTCAAGTTAAAGAGCAGACAGGTCCCAGGAGAAGGCGCTGCTGCACGTGCTCAGCGAATTCCTCTCTCCCTGCGCAACCCATGCCGGCGTGCACTGGCCTCTCCAGGTGCCCCCGCTCATGACAACAGCAGCTGGCCCTTCCCCGGCCCTGTGTCCCAGACCCAGTGCTAAGCACATCGTCTGGCTTCAATCAATGACTCCGCACAACAACACATGATTTGCAGAGACAAAGAAAATATAAAGATCTGACTACGGGCTGGAGGTGCTCTGATATTATGCCTCCACAGGGACCCCAAATCAGACAGAAACCGTCCAGACTCAAAAGCAAAGACTTTCACTACTTCATCTCCAGATGTCAGCCTTTTGCTCCTGCTAACACAAAGCTTCTTAAGCAACTTGAGAGCAAGTTTTTAAAAAATGAACAATTCCCTAGATTAGTAACTCACTAAATATCCTCAATCAATAACCCTTAAAAACATTTTTTTCCTAGAAAACACTTGCTCTTAGGAATATGTTAAACTCTCACTTCCTGGGCTTTGTCCTAGTCAAGATTCTGGAACGTCGACTGAACTGTGTCTCTTTTTGGCACATGATGAGAAGAAGCATGGTTTAGAACAGCAATAAAAAGGACCCATCACTTAAAAAAAGTGGAGCAGCTTCTATTTAAATTAAGGGTTTTGGTAAATGTTTCAAGTGAATTACTGCAAAACAGAAGAAATCACATGCTCTTTGGGGTCTTGAGTGATCTGTCAAGGCAGGAGGTTAGTTCACTAATGATCTCTCAACTGAAGATCAATTTCATCAAGCTCTTTAACTGTCTTAAGTCGGCAACTCACAGTGGCTTGGATCCTCCCATCAGGAATGCAGATAGAACAGGGTGTTTCATATACATCTCTGAGGCAGCAAATATACATTACCATTATTTTCTGATAAACAGGCAATAAAATCAAGTTATGTAGATATTTTAAAAGAATAGCATTTCCCCATAAGTCTGTCATAAGTAAATTACTTCATCTGAAATGCCACAGCTTAAAGATAAACACAAGTCTTAGTTGCAAGCATTAAAAAAGCCTCCACTGACCTCACTAGCTGTGTTTATATGTAGGCAAGGGGTGGGTACAATGCACAGTATTTCTGTATTTCTGTACCTACATTACATGTGTTGCTTTAGAAATTATCCAAAGGTCCCATATTGCATAAAATCATGGAAATTACTAAAAACGCTAAAAATTTCAAACAGAATAACATTTACTTAGAGAAGAAATGAAATTTTTCTCACAATTCTCCCACCTAATTCATAAATCACTAAAACATGATTACATAGTGATGTTTCTAGAAGATTCCAGTGAACTGTCCTCAAGTTGTCAGTTCTGGCTTTCATCCTAGTCACTAATTCACACATAGATATCAAGAAATCTCTCCCCTCCCCATCTTGTGGTATTTTTAAAAAGGAGAAAGTAGAAACTATCCCGTAAAGGCAACGATAATATTATAGCTTACTTTAACATCAGGGAAAGTTGACTCGACAAGGGATCTCGAATCACCAACGCACACATGACCTACCATAGGTCACGGCGTTTAGACATTTCTGTGACCCACCTTGTCTGCCGTGACTAGACCTGCAACACTGTGATCAGCCTGAGTTCTGGTCTTTAAAGACTCAGCATAAACTATGAACAGCCACCCTGCAACCAGAAGCAACTTTGTTTTGCATTTATGTTAAAAACAGAACTTAATCGATAACGTAATGATACAATGGCTATCGATGATAAGAAAGACTACTTCGGAAAATGAATTCCTCTTAAAGAAATCATACTTCCTTAATGATTGCACAGTTATAGTGATAACAGGTCATTTTTGAAGAACTGTTTTTATTTAAACTTAGTGATAACAGTTTCCATTGAAATACACTTAGTTGCCTATTTAAAGCTATTTGAGCTTCTTTATGCACTGAGGTGTTACTGTTCATGCCTTGGCCAATATCCCTATGAAAACAGCTTCCAAATTAAATTCCTAACAAATTAGGTTAATAATTCACCTTTATTAAGTAACTTAATTTCTTTAGTGAACAATAAACAGTTATTATGACATTTGTCCAGGACATAAGTACACCTTATTTTTCTTCTCTGTTCATTCTCCTCCCTGGCACAAGAATTAAAATACTCACCCAAAAAGGTGGTCTATTTGTGGTCTCCTGTTTTTGTAACTGCAGCATCACTGCAATAATTCCATTGTGTTTAGTAGAAATTAGACAATTCACATGGCTATTCCTAATGAAAAGTAATTTCTTTGAAATATTATAAACTGGATTTTACACAGGTACAAAAAACTACGAGTAGCGTTTTCCTAATATTATTTTTAGATACTGCTATCATACATCAAATCAAAAATGGTTACATTTTAAGAAGTAACAATTGGCTTATATTGTATCCCTAGCTATGGTAGGAAAAAAAAATAAAAGATCGGTTAAAATATAAAAGTTATGTGTACGTGTAAATAGCAAGTTACCTGCGTTTAGCATATTTGTCTCCTGTTGAGCTAAATGTACACTGTGGTCAAGTTGGCACATTAAGCCATATCTCCCACAGTCCCAGCAGTCAGTACAAGCAGCACCCCACCTCCACCGAGTGTGAAAATGAAAAACGGGGCGGGGAGGGGGGTTGAACAGGAAGACGTGAGTGCAACCAGACCTACATATGTTGAAACAAAACAGTGGCATTATCCTCTCCAAACACAGCATCAGAGAAAGCATCTCAGATGCAAGAGGAGGAAGAAAGAAAACATACATATCAGAAGAACAGAACCAAACAGTTCCCAGCCAATTCAACTTTAAAATATATATATATATATATATATATATATATATATATATATATATATATACACACACACACACACACACACACACATATACACACCCATTACAACAGATGCAGAAAGTAGGCTTAACCATTGGGAAATTATATGTAAAAATGTTTCCCAAAAATACATGAAGAATTTACACGGTCAGTGATTTAAAGGACAATGGTGAATAAAACTACAACTCTTTAGAACCCAAGGGGAGTCATTTGGAGAGGCTGTTTTCTGGATAGTTGAAGCTTTACCCGTTTAAACAGAATTTTATAGAAATGCTTAAACACTGGAAAATCTGTGTCAAATGTACATACTTTTGCATTATTTAAAGCATATGGTACACAATTAAAATTTTCCTGGCAACTAGAAATGAAAACCGCGAACCATCAGCAACAACCACAAAGGGGTAAAGCACTATATTCCATTTCTAATCAATGGCCTACAATGCTGTGTCTTCATGTTTTTTACTCTTTTACTATAGCTTTTCTCCTTTATGCTCCCTGACCATTAGGTCTTTGCTATCACTTCTCACTGCTATCTAAGGTGCCTTTTCCCTACTTCCAATTTGCTACTTTTAATTTGCAGTACCCTAGAACAGATATTCATGAATACCAGAGCTACATGTAACAGCAAAATAAAATGTAAACACTGAGTGAGGACCTGAAGATATAGTCTATGAATAAATATGTGATTCGGTGCAGGGACTTTTGAGGCCCAATATCCTTCTATCCTTGCCTATTCTTAGCTCTGTTCCAGAAAAATAAAGATGGTAATTAATTGGTTTCCAGATAGGTGAGGCTTTACTGTGTTTCAAAAAAGATATATACATTTTAAGGAATGTCTCAAAGCTTTATTTACGTACATGTGATCGAATTAAATTCTCCTTGAGTCCCTTATAAAGCAGTAAGCATTCCCTTTTCACAGGTGGAGGTGAGACAGGGTGGTGGGAAGGGACCCAAAACATATTATAAAAGCAAACACAAGAAAGTCAATTCCAAATTACACTGTATCCATATAACACAGTAAGATTTAATTTTCACTTTTAAAACCAAATAGAATGAAAAAAGGAAAATTATTTTACATCAGGTTAAAGATGACCATGAGAAATTACCCCAAAGAGGTAAATACTGCAATAGATGTTACCCCAGACCCAGGCCCAGAGGCTAAAGGATATCTAGATTATTCAACAGGACTTAGGAATGGGCAATGAAAAATAGACACAACAGATACAAACCCATAAACACACACACAAATACAAACCCATGTGGTTTTATAAGTTTTTAAAGATTTATTCACTATCACCAAATAACACAGAAAAAAACTGGTAAGTCTATTATAAAGTGGGACATTTGGACAATAACTGCCAAAGGCCATCCCTGAAACTAAAGACTGTGGGTAAATTAAGAAAATTTCACTATTAACACACTTTTAAAAAATCAGATCCTCTCCTTCACTTCCTAAACCCCCTATCTAGTGGGCGGGTTTTGTATTCAAATATAGCCTTTCTCACTGTTTCACCATGCCTACGCCCCTTTTCCTGTCAATTCACTCTGAAAAGACTTCACTCTTGAAACCGCCAGCCTGCACAGACTGGATGATGGTTTCCTCTGGTCCCTGTATCTCGCTGACTCTCTACCGGCCCTGGGAAATCTCTGCTCCCCACCTCCATGACCAGCACTCTTCCTGTGCTGCCCCTGTGCCGGTTGTTCTCAATCTTCAATGATTTTTGCCGAAGATGCTTTAAGCATCATTCTCAGCTGATATTTGATTTTTTTTAAATCAAAAAAATTCACCATTGATTCATCCATGTTGAAGAGCTACAGTGTTTTTTCAAAACAAAAAAGCCACATGAGAAGGTAGTAATAAAAAAGTACTCAAAGCTAGGTTGTAACTACTATATGTAAAGGTCAAGAATAGCATCTGCTAATATAAAAAGCTCATTAGAAAGATATCAAAAATCAACAGCATTTTGATACACCAATAGTAACCAGTTAAAATATAATAGAAAAGTAACTCCATTCATAACAGCAATAACCAATAAGTAAATGAATAACCTAGGAGATAACATACATAAACAATGTGAAAGACCTATGTGAAAAAAATCACAAAACTTTATAGAAGCAAATAAGACTTGAATAAATTGGAACCATACCATTCTTATTTTTAGAATGGGAAAATTTTAATGTTAAAAAGAGGCTGAGAATTCTTGAATTAATTTATTATTTTAATATCATTCCAGTCAAACAACCTGAAGTAATATTTTTTAAGCCCATGAAAATGGCTCTAAAGTTCATCTAACACAGAAGGATAGAAACAATACTCTTGGAAAAAAGAAGAGTAATGGAGATGGATAGAGAGCTATGGATAGATTATTTTTAAATGTATTATATAGCCACAGTAATTAAAATGGGGACTATAGGTCAGGAATAGACAGATTTTGCATGGCAATTAAAGAGGAAGTTGAGAATCACTCCCAAGTAGGTATAAGAAGTGAGTGTACGATGAAGGAACATTTAGAACACGCTGTAGAAAGGACAGATTTGCCAACAGATGGAGCTGGGAAAATGGCTATTTGGAAAAAAAATAAAGTTAGATGCCCACCTTACACCATACGCGAAAATTCATTTCAGATATACCAAATATTCAAATTTTTAAAAATGAGTCCATAAAAATACTAGAAGAAAATAAAACAGTATTTACATAATCTTGAGGGTTGGAAGGCGCCTCTTAAACATTACTTCAAAGGCAGAAACTATGCAGGAAACGACCAGTTAAACTATAAAAAAAACAACCCAGTACATCAAAAAATGCCCTAACCCAGAGAAATATACACTGCTGAGGGGTATTGGGAATGAATACAACCTTTCCAGAAGGCCAGTTGGCAGTATACGTGCCCAGATAATTCAAAACAGCCAAACCCTTGACCTGGTAATTCGACTTCCAGGAATTTATCAAGGAACTGATGAGGCTATGGCAAAGATACACATACAAAGTAATTAATTACACAGTTGTTTATAACTGTGAAACTGAGAAAGTACTGAATTTCCAACAATGGTTGATTTCTCAAATAAATTGTGCAGATCAACAAAATGGGATACAATGCAGGTACTTAAGATGACAAAGCAGGTCTATATTGACAAGGGAAATATCATGTGCAAAAAAACAAGCTATAAAAGAAAATATGTAGGAAGAAACCACCCTGGAAAAAAATACATGTATAATATGTATATGTATATATTTGCAGAGGAAAAGATCCAGAAAAGATATCAACTTTGGGTATTTCTATATGATAAGATTGCAAATAAGCTTCATTTATTTTTAAATTTCTTTTTCTACGTTCGAGTTTTTCTAAAATAAATATGCATCACCGGCATAGTCTTAAAAGGTAACAGAAGAGGGCAAAAACATCATAAACTATTTTTTTTAACATCAAACCAAAGGAAATCATCTGCTACTACAGAAATACTAGAAAGATGAGTTAACATCCTTGTTAGAGCTTTTCTATATTAGTAAGAAAATAAATGAACAAAGCAAAAGAAAAATGAGCAAACAACATGGGCAAATAATTCAAAAAGGAAGAGAGATTTAAAATGGAAGAATATTCACCCTCACCTGGAACACAAGAAATGCAAACTAGAACAAAGTGATACTAGATACTACTTTGCAGCTACTAAACTGTCAAAGATTACAGAATTAAAAATACCCACACTGACAATGGCTCAGAGTATGAATATTCCCATGCACTGTAAATGGAAATTGATTTTTTTTTTTTTTTTTTTTTTTTTTTTTGCGGTACGCGGGCCTCTCACTGTTGTGGCCTCTCCTGCTGTGGAGCACAGGCTCCGGACACACAGGCTCAGCGGGCCCAGCCGCTCTGCGGCATGTGGGATCTTCCCGGACCGGGGCACGAACCCGTGTCCCCTGCATCAGCAGGCGGACTCTCAACCGCTGCGCCACCAGGGAAGCCCCATTGATTCATTTTGGGGAGTGCTTTGCGATAGGTACCAATGGTTCACTAAGCAAGGCCAAGTCAAGAAAAAAAAAAATTACGTAAAGAAATCAGCATGAAAATGTATAAAATAACATGTAAAAAGCTATTTACCATTTAATGAGTGAAAAATTAAACTGATAAATACTACCATCACCCCATTTTTGTTTAAAAAATATATATGGAAGCAAAAAAATATCCTGGAGGAACTCAGATAAGAATGTTCATAGTAGCCACAACTGGGTAGGGTAGTCACGAAGGATGCTTTTGGGTTTGTTTGCTTGCCTATATTTTCCAAATCATCCATATAACATGAACACTTCCACAAAGAGGAAAAACTACTTGGTAATGTGGGAGTTACTTCCCCATAATTTTCTCTCAAACTAAAAACATAAAAATATGGCTTCTTCACCAATGGACTTTACCAGTAAACAGAAGAAAACATAGACCAATGGTAAAAGCAAGGTAATAAAGACCACAACAATGACAGAGTCTGGTCCAAAGAACTCGCAGCAGCTATAAATTAACTGTCACGCCCTCATTGCAGAAGTGCTTCACCTGCAAATGTGCCAGGACTGGGGCCCCTTCAAGAGACAGACGGTTGGGGAGTCCGACATCTGCCCTATCAGCTGCAGGACCCGTCTGGGGTCAGGCCTCTCTCAATGCCCTGAAGGAACCCCAGTGAGGACTCCCCACTTCCCTTCCATCCCTAAATGCCATGATCCCAGCATCACTGATAATGCTGAGTTACCTGTTCAGTGATTTGTTCAGAAAGCATCTCTGATAGAAGCATGTTAAGCCCTCTTAGGAACATACTCCCTTAGCCATGAGCTAAGCCTGGACCTCTCAGGTGACAAAGGCTTCTAAGGAGACACAAGTGCTCTGTGGGCCTTTCCTGGTGGCAACGTTCCTCCAGGAAGGAGGGAATCTTGGCAGAAGGGTTGGTAGGAGTGGAGGGCTGGCTGGTTTGTCTGCCCACTTATCCACTGGCCAAGCGGGGTCCAGCTTGTGTCGGGCACCCCCCAGGGCCATGGAGGGCAGAGGCAAGGCAGCCGTCAGCCTGGCAACTTACATGGACACAGTGCAACATGGCAGAGCTCGGGAGCAGAGTGGGCACTGGCCACCGCGTTGGGAGGAAAGACCCCTCGAGTGGCAGGAACTCAGCGCTGAGAAGTTCTTCCAGGCGTGGGCTGGCGTGCGGCCCTCGGGAATGGGGCTGCAGAAGCCAGGTCTGGAGCTCACTGCTGACGGGTGGAGTGCAAGGCAGAGCCCCGTACAGAACAGAATCTGCTTCTCACCCCGCCCCTACCCCGCAGAGAGGGGCCTGGGCAGGACACAGTCATGTCCCAAGGACCCCCCCACAGGGATGTGGAAAGGACCCTGGGGCCCTTAACATTTGCTAGGACTGTGTGTTCCCATGGGACGGTGCCAGGGGAGGGACAGTTGAACGGCTTGCCTGGCATTAAGTGCTGGTGACCAAGAAAACGGGGGTCCCTGCAGAGACACTGCAAAGACGGCACAACCAGGACCAGGAGACCCAGGAGACCCAGGATGCAGCGGAAGGCAGGCGCCAAAAAGCCCTGAGCTCTCACCCTTAAAGAGGCCACAAGAGGAGAAACAGGGCAGGCAGAGGAGCCAGTGGAGGCAGCGGGGGCTCCCTGCTGAGCGGCCCTGTCTGTCCCCACGGCTGGGCGCACTGCCTACGAGCAGGTGACAGCCACTGGTCTTCACACCAGACCTTCCTCTCCCGCTCATTCAAGAAGCTGCGGGCACGGGGCCGGTCCCCTCCCTGCTGGGAAGCACAGACACACAAAAGGTTTGTCCCCAAGACCCTGGTTTATGACTCCCTGCTTCTTACACCGGATTTCTGAATCCTGGTTTCTGCTGCTATTTCTGAACGACTTGCAAAGAAATTCTCGGCTTGGTCACACATAACGCAGCAAGGAATTGCAGAACCTCTAGAACGAAGCTAAATGATCACACTTTGCAAAGCTGGACACACACTAGACAAGTGTATGATCGTATTACTTACAGGAAAATATAATTAGGCAAGTAAATATATATATATGTATATACCTATGTCATATTGAATTGAAACATTAGCTTCTTATAGAATATGTACAAAGTGGATTCCAAATGAGAAAAAAATATTTTTTTAGAATTTATTGTTTCTATTTTCTTTTACTTCAAACCCCCCATCAACGTGGGCCAATTAACTGTCAATTGTATTAACAAAAATATGTTTATATTTTCAGTTTCCACTTTTCTGAGGGCATCATTCATCTATCTCATGGTAATAAATAACCCTTTGGATGACATATGATGATAAGGGAGTATCCAAATAATCCCAAATTAATGCCTGAAATACACACATATTTTATAGGTGAGCATAAAAGAAATAAGTGGACTAGAATCTACTAATTTGTATACTAACCTAGGGATGAATACACTTCTATTACATTCCACATGCAACTTCATCGTGTATTTCTGCAGAAAAAAAAGCATTCATTAAAAGCCAGCAGAATTATTAAGTTGGACCCTAGTAAGAATTTTACACTTGAACTAGAATGCAATTATTGAGGCCGCTGATATTCTGACGAGCTACGCTGCGGACACTGCCTGCGAGCATGACGAAAATCGTGCCTGTCCAGGGGATGCAGATTTTTCAGTATTAGAAAAATTTTTGTAACATATTTTTCTTATACATCCTCACAAATGTTCTAGATGGTTTCTATTATTCCAAATTTCCTCCAAAAAAAATGTATTTGCCTACGGCCCTTATCTTTATATTTTAGAAAACCGTGTTTTGTTTTTCTGGTTTTTAAATGCAATCGGGAGCCAAGGATTTACTTTCACTTTGCCTGCACTATGGCTCTGAATAAATAAAATCTTTAGTTATTACCCTTTTCCGTTAAAATGAACAGGAAGTAAGAAAACAGTGATATCTAAACATTTCAAATGAGCACAGCAACAAGTACATTTAATGATAAAGCCACTGATGATATTTTTCACACTTCAAAAGACGGACAAAGCTGTTTCACTGCTCTCTGTGTGTGTGGCTACCCTTCTGTTTCTCCAGTTATACTAAATACAGAGAATATCAGTAAAATGACAAAAATGGCGGCACCTCTATCTCAGAAAAGTGCTTTTTACTGCAAAAGCCTTAAAAAGGGCAGGCGCCCGTTCTCACAAACAGAATGAGGGGGAAAGATGTTTTCCAAAATGAATTTTCAGGGGATAATTCTTTTCAAAGTAAGATAACTTCAGGGGTGAGGCAATTCTGCAACTGAATCTAACATCTGTTTTAAGTCATAAAGGCCATTCGATTTTGTGGGTTGTACAATTCGCTATTTAACCAACTTTCTACAAAAGCGTGGTGAAATGGCAGCTTTTAAACCAAGGGCACAGCCACTTCGCTGGCTGGAAGGGAAGGCCCGGGGGCCTCCAGGCAGGAGAGGCCAGCGACAGGCTGCACTGCCCCCAAAGTTGGGGCAGACGTGACTCCGAGGCTCTGGGCTCAGGTAACGTCCACTGTGTGGCAGCTTCCTGGCACCGGCACCAAGGTGTTTTATCTGTCAGAAAACACTGGCATTTGGCAAAAGTGGAGAGTAGTAGATGGTGGGCTGACGTAGCTACTAAATAGAAGCTATGAGCTTGTGCACCATCTATACCACCAAAATACCGCAGGCTCCAACCAGGAATAAATCCCCTGGGCCCCTCACTCCAACACCTTCCAGCAGGGCTCAGGACTCCATTGCTGTGAATGTTCTTTGGCCCACAGCAAAAAAAAACATTGACAAAATTCTGCTTTTCAGACCGTTATTGTCTCTGTGTACTTGACAGCAGCCTTTAGAACTTCACCTGCTAGCATTAAATTCTTGAGCTTGGGTGAAAAGGGAGCGAATATGCCACATCTCAAGCCCCTCTTCTGGAGCAGCAGCAAATCAAATTATTTTTCAATTAAACTAGCTTTGTGCTTAAAAGAAAAAAAAAAAAAAAAAAAGGCTATGACTCTAGTTTTTTTTTCCCCACACAGAGAAAAGCAGAGCCATCGCCTCTCCTAAACCCCATGATTCGGGCATGATCTAAATGGCTTAGTACTCTTGGATAATACAGCTCATAAAATGAGATCTCCTACCAGAGATCTCAGCATCACTAACTGTGCTCTGAACTCACAGGCAATCCAGTGACGGGAGCTCTGCATTTGGATGGCCTTTGATGGACCTGACGCAGGGCTCACACGCTCGCTCGCTCTCTCTCTCTCACCCAGCCAGGTCTATGTGTGAAGACTGCAGGAACCTATGATACCCCATCAGGGGATGAACAGAGATCTGGGGCTGCCAATGTCACCTGCCCTTTCCTGAGGGAGGAGGGCCCCCTTGAAGAGCACAGCACCTCTTCTTTTCCTTCCTTTGCCGTGGGACACACACAGCAGTTACACTCTCGCAGGCTGTGCAGTGCCCTGCACAGCGCATCCATCTCAGCCGATTTCCTCCCAGGGATCCAGTCTTCAGTAGGAAATGCCCAACTAACAGATACTCTGTGCTGGACTTTCCCTTCAAAACGTCTGGTTTAAGAGACGCAAAATCAGAAACACCCATCTTGGTGGAATACAGACCTATAAGGCAAGGATGCTTCAGTAGCTGGGAGGCGGGGGGGTGGATATGCAAAGGGGTGTGAGCACATGTTTGCGGTGGCGAGGAGGGGGCCTCTCATGACACTGAATCCGCTTCAGGGAGCTCTGTCAGTACAAGTCAGGGTCGAGGGCTGGCCGAGATTTAACGCGCAGAATAATCAGCGCACTCAGTATAAGAAAACACCACCTCTCTTCTGTTATGTCCACACGATGGGCGGTGGGAGACAACTTGATATCGTTTGCTACATGCCATGACGATGAATAATTTGCCACAGACACTGCCTGAAAGTCCCTTTCTAAGCAAGAGGCTCCCCCTCCCAGGGAACTGTACGCTCGCATCTCTGGTACAAGCCCTGATAAGACAAGAATTTCCCAGACTTGAACTACAGATTCTGTAGTTTCAGTAAACAAATAGTATAGGGCCAAAGGGGGCAACTCCTTAAAATAAAATAAATCAGAAGAAAATGAGAAACCAAAAAGGCAGCAGTTTTAGAAACTCCGTATCCTTACGGTTATCATAAGGAAACGGCTCAGGTCTACAGCAACAGCCTCTAAAAAGTCCTGATGTTTTCTTTTTAGCAGAGCGTCATACCTTTTAAAATGAAAAGCATGATGCAGTGTCAAAAAAGAGCTAAGAAGGCATTTTAAATATCAATAAAATAGTTTAAAATGAACACTGACATACCCCTGAAAATGCGGGGGTTTCTGTAAATGTCTTCACTTTTTTTAAAAAAGAGACACACCCGTACAGCATGCTTTCCTGTTTGTTTCCATAGCTTTAGGTAGCGCCAGCTATGTTCTTGAGTCCAACTTCTAAAAATACCAGTGTGGAATTCACCACCTCCTTACTATTCTCTTTTTACCTAAAGGCGAAAAGTAAATCCAGTTTCTCTTCACTGATTGTAGGCCTGGCTTTCATTTGTGCAGTAGTCCTTTTGATAACAATGCCTAGTTAAAACATCCATTAAAAGTCTGTAGCAGGCATTTAATGGAAGGAAAATCTAATAGGGTTCCACTGAAACTCCTTCATTAGCTTTGAAAAGAGTTCTCTCCTATAGTGCTAACAGACACAGACAGACAGACACACACACACACACACACACACAAGGGAAATGGAGCCAAAGAGAGACAGAGACAGAGGTGAGAGAGAGAGAGGCGCGTTCACATACTTAGGGATGGATTATAAATCTTGGAAAAGAATTAGGTCGAATATTCTTTGCTTTTTCTCGGCTACCTAAACCAACTCTTCCTAAATGAAGAGCTCATGTTGTAACTCTCACCTGCTGTCTCCAAGCCGTAAAAGGAAGACTCACAGGAACACAGGGCTGAAGTGAACACTGTTTGAGGCCATCCGAGCTTGGAACACCCGAAAACATTCTCCACCAGGCAAAAGGCAGGACTGAATCAGGCCCGAGACGGGCAAAGCAAAATCTCCAGGAAGAGGGGCTTGAGTGTCGTGTTCTGACCCACAGCCCTCGCCGTCCTGGAGGAAACTGGCTTCCAGTCTGCCTGCTGGGACTCGGGCAGCGCTCAGCTCATCCCCCAGTCAACAGAGGAGACAGGCCAGGCCGGCGTGGATGTCCCTGTGGATGCTGTGCCCCAGACGGCAAAGTTCACCCCGCAAGGGCGCAGGGGGTCGGAGTCCAGGGCAATGCCACTCCCTGCCGTCAGCCCCCCTCCTTCCTGATCTGACACACACAGTCCGACAGGCTTCAGTCACCCTTTTCCTAATGTACAGCCCACACTTGCTAGAATACTTCCTTCTTTATCAGGAACTTGTCTTTTTTGGGTTTTGTTTTTGTTTTTCTTTTTAATTAATGTATTTATTTATGTTTGGCTGCGTTGGGTCTTCGTTGCCATGCGCGGGCTTCTCATTGCGGTGGCTTCTCTTGTTGCAGAGCACGGGCTCTAGATGCGCGGGCTTCAGTAGTTGTGGCTCATGGGCTCTAGAGCACAGGCTCAGTAGTTGTGGCGCACGGGCTTAGTTGTTCCGCGGCATGTGGGATCTTCCCGGACCAGAGCTTGAACCCATGTCCCCTGCATTGGCAGGCGGATACTTAACCACTGCGCCACCAGGGA
Source organism: Mesoplodon mirus (assembly GCF_964341445.2). Taxonomy (NCBI): domain Eukaryota; kingdom Metazoa; phylum Chordata; class Mammalia; order Artiodactyla; family Ziphiidae; genus Mesoplodon; species Mesoplodon mirus. Next base: position 85,918,998 of record NC_138989.1, on the reverse strand, counting down.
AGCCCATCATTTTTGGTTTTGATTTGGGGGGGGACCCTGGTTACCAAGCTGTATGGGTTTCCCGTGGTCTCACCCCAGCCCCCCTTTTTCCACAAGCCCTGCTACTTCCGGAACGCGCATGGTGTATTCCAGCTGAAAGCCGGCACCGAGACCCAGTTAACAATTTCAAGAAAAGGCAAAACCATCGAAGTTAAACTCAAAGGAGAACTGTGTACTTATAAAATACGTTTACAAAAAGCTTTTTGGACTCTCAAGCTAATTGAGAGTTGCCAGTCAGAAGACTTATGTTACAGATGAAACTGTATGGTGCCTGTCTGTCATTCTCCTAAATCCGAAGATTCCTCAGCCATTCCTACTGATTCTGCTAAAGGCCGCTGGGACATGGCAGGGAGAGGATTCCCTTCCAACCGCCACTTACAAGGACAAATGCACATTTTATTCACCCTTCAAATGACCTACAAGATGCCTGCTCCACAAAGCCCGCTGAGCATCCCCCAACCCACCCAGACAAGAGGCATCCCTTTTGGCTTGGACTCCCGCTAACAAGCTGTGTGGAAGTCCCCTGTACCCTGTATCACTTCCCATGTTATTAAGAGACGGACGTGCAGCCTCATCTCCCCAACTCAACCTGTGAGCTCGCGGGGTGAGGTCCAGTCTGCTAATGTCGCGTCCCTCAAAGGGTTTCCTGGACACGGTGGAACCTCCAGAATGGCTGTCAGAAGAATGGGCTGGAAGTAACCGGGCTACGTCACTCGTGTGTGATGAACGCCTCGTCCAGAGGTGGCAAAAAGCCCCAGAAGAGTAAACCAGGCCTGGCGGTTACACCCCCCAAGGCCAGGGGCCCAGCCAGCCCAGCCCCCCTCCCGGCTGCGTTCCCGGCCCCTCCCTCCACCAGGCCTGCCCTCCTGAGGGGCTGGATGGCAGCCCTACCCCTGCTGTCCCTGGTGTGCAACCCCGGGGCAGACGTGCAGGGGGAGTGACACACGCTTGCTGGCGAGGCCCCTCGTGGCAGGACGGAGACACGGCCGGGAAGGACAAGGAATGGGACCACCAACACAAGGGACACATGTGCCTGAGAATAAGTGGGAGCCACTGAGAAGCCCCTGGGAGGCCGTGGGTCCGGGCGGCGGTGCGGGTTCACCGGCGTTTCCATCTCAAGTCGCTGTGCTCCCCAGAGATGCCCACACCGCCTTCACCACCACATCAAGCAGCCCTCGCTCCATGAGCATCTGTCCTGTGGGTGCGGGCCCTTCCCCGGGACAAGGTCACAGCCGTGTGACGTCCCCGACAGGGTAGCAGACAGCAGCTTCCACGCCATAACCCCAAGCGAGGAACACGGTGGGGTTCGGTCCTTCAAATGCCATGGCAACGGACTCAAGGTGACTGATGCTACACCCACTGACCGGCCTCAGTGTGTTTCATGAGGTTTCACGCAATCACGGTTCTGCACGTTTCTCGGGGAGGAGCCCTCTGGAGGCCCTTCCTTTCTGTCACCATCCCACTGGGTAGAGGTGCAGACTCCTCGCAGCAGATCAGGAGTCACCTGTTGATACAAAAGTCCCCATGAGGGCCGGTGGTTCCTTCCTGTCACTTTGGGGTTGGCAACAGCCATGTTCAAAACACCGAGTGGACTAGATGTTTCTGTTAGTTGGCTATGATCAGCCATCGCTATTGGTTATCAATATCGGATATTTACAAGTCGTCCTGAGCACACATGCGACTTCTCTAATTTCATCTGCAGTTAAAAGCTGTTGCCCGATGATAAGACATACAAGTTTCTCCTTTGGTATCTACAGTGGGTTGACTAGGTCCCCCCAAATCCATGTCTTCCCAGAGCCTCACAAAGTGATGTTATTTTGAAACAGGGTCTTGGCAGATATAATTAGTTACACTGAGATAAGGTCATAAAGATTAGGATGGGGGGCTTCCCTGGTGGCGCAGTGGTTGGGAGTCTGCCTGCCGATGCAGGGCACACAGGTTCGTGCCCCGGTCTGGGAAGATCCCACATGCCGCGGAGCGGCTGGGCCCGTGAGCCATGGCCGCTGAGCCTGCACGTCCGGAGCCTGTGCTCCGCAATGGGAGAGGCCACAACAGTGAGAGGCCCACATACTGCAAAAAATAAATAAATAAATAAATAAATAAAGAGCAGGTCTGACTGGCTGTTAACAATTATTGAGTGACTCCGAAGATCAAAATTGAGTAGGTCTGTGTTTTGTGATGGTTACAAAATTGCGGGTGGGATCCCTTGTTGAGATGACTTAGGACAGGGGAGAAGAGGGAGCACCAGGACACAACGCTACGACCCTATATCCAGACAGGACGCTGTGTGCGACCAGGCAGAGCTCCAGGTGAGCCCACAGGAGGCTTCCACCAGGGGAGGTGGGACCCTCCAAACCAAAGAGGAATCTGTGGTGCTTCGGGCCAGGGGTAGGTGGAAAGAAAGAGCGTGCTCAGGGGAGAGAAAGCACGGAGCACAGGGGCCCGCACAGAGCCCACGCAGCACCTGCGAGAGGGCGGCTCTTCCAGGACTGAGACAGAAGGCGGAAAGATGCTCAGTGACCCGCCCTTTGGATATTCACGGGACCCTAACCATTTGCAAACCATGAAGTTTCTTAGGAAACCTGTAGCACATTAAGTTTCATCCACATCTAAATATTTCATAAAATTTCCAAACTTGGCCAAAAAAAAAGAAGTGGCAATGTCTTTCTCTCTTTAAAAGCCAACTCATTGTCCTTGAAATTTGCTGAACCATCACTTTCAAGGAAGAATGATGCATCGAAAACCAAGTACAAGAGAGGAAAGGAGAAGATGGACAGTCTTTGAAAAAATTCCATATTTAGGGTGGCAGAGAACGAGTTTAGATTTGCTTGGTAATGCTACAGTTTACTTTTGTCAATGTTAAACTCTGCAAGGATATTTCTATTTCCCAGGGTCGAAAGTTCATAATTTATCTTGGAAGGATAAACTCTTCCAATGGGCTCCAGGAGGGACGTCAAGCACTTTAGTCCAAATTTTCTCCTATTCATAACACATAACAAAGAAAAGCAGAGACACAAACAACCACACCCTGCCACAGGCTCAGGACTGTCAACAAACACAGGGCTTCTCAAACCAGGGGCAACAGTGCTGAGCTTTCTCCCTGATGTTCACGGAGCATTTTCCTCATGTTTACTGCTTTTGAGCCTTTTGCTTCAAACATAAGTGTGTAAATCCCATACAAGGAACAAGACCCCACTTTAATCTCATTCAAAAACATATGTTCAAGAGAGTGAGAATTTTTTTAATAACCAACCATTTACAATGAAAATTTAATTCAGCCATTTAAATTTTGTATAAAAACTTCATTTTATAAGTTTATTATTTTTTATAATTATTTCATAATTTTATAAAAATGAAATGACATAATAATTTGCCTAATCAGCACACGGTCAAGGTGGCCCTATTCTTCCATAAGGAAATCATCACATGACCATACTTCTGAGTTGTGGGGGAGGGGAAATGCCAAAAAAGTGTCTTTTAGGGGTTCGAAGGGAGCTTAGCTTCAAGGTGCCCTTGAAATTTTAATCAAAAAACAAAATAAAACATTAGCACCACAATATCAACTACTCATCTAATTAAGACCATTATCCTACCAGACGAGGATCTGAACAGGGGGTGTGCCACAACGCCGATGAAGCTTCGGGCCCCCACCTTGCACCAGCCCTTTCTACAGCCCTGAGATCTGTGTGTCCATGGGGCCACCTGCGATGCGCAGAGCGCCACACTTCCACCGGGGCTGGGAGGGCAGCTGTCTCCTCCCAGCCCAGCCCCCTCCATGGCACACCTCCCAAGATGGCCATCGTGGTCTCATCTGGATAGGATAATGGTGGCTGAGTTGTGTGTGATGTCACATGTCTGATGGACCTCAACCATCCGAGATAAAAGACCACCTCCCCTTACTGGCACCAGAGGGGTGGCTGGACCATCTTTCCATGTGGCTACACCACATAGAAAACCAGATGCCTCAGGCAACTCATTAATTATATGTTATTTTTCTGGATTTTGTCATGTTTTTCAGCTTTTTAAGATTTGTGGTTTGCTGTGATTTCCTTTCTCGTACTAAATAAATCGTCATCCTCATACCTAACATTTTATTCACAATTTTGTACTTATTTTCTTAAAGAAGCTCCCCCCGCAAACCTGGCTCCTGCCCCAGCACCAGACACCATGAAATTCACAGACTATCCCTTGGGTCTCCATCTCGAGTGTTTAAGCCCGTGGGTCGCTCCCCGAGCTCTGCTGAGGCTCCGAGGCCAGACTCCTGCCTCCGATGAGCACAACTCAGTTGGTCTCACTCCAAGAACATGCTTCCCCTGTACAGAAAACAAATCACGTTTTTTCCTAGAACCCTGTGACTTAATGTCCCAGTTTGCCGATTCTCGGTAATCTTAGAGCTCCCAGCATACCCCACACAGGCAGCCCCAGGAGCTGCCTACTCGATGTCCACACTTGGCCTATGGAGTTTCACGGTGTTAATAGCCGTACACAGTAGTTAGACAATGTCCAGCAAACCCGTCCATCAATGCTTCAGTACGTGGACCGCATCTGCACTCGCCATGTCCTGACTGCAAATGTCTGCTTGCACCTCACACACAAGACTGCACAGAAGAACTCACCAGTGGGTAGCTCAAAAGAGTTAAAAACAAAGTATAAGCCTGTTCAAGAAGGCTTCTGATAAATTAATATGTGAGACACAGGATGAGTTATTTAGAAATGAGGGCTATTTCTAAACACCCCTAACCTTTGAGCTTGATGTGTTAGAGAACATCCAGGCTCTCCTTCAAAATCATGTTGCTGCCACTGGAGAAACAGAAACAGAAACAAACAAAATAGTGTGTGTGTGTGAGTGTGTGTTGTGTGTGTGTTGGTGTGTGTGCATGCGTACACGTATGTACACACATATTCGTATATATATATGCAGGTGAGGGGTAAGATGTTTGTTCTCCTCTCACACGTGCAGCATGAGAAAGATTCACAACCATGGTACAGGAACCACTCTGACACGCAACTTTCAAAGGAGAACAGAGCTCAGGAATCCTCTGGTCCAGCTCCTTTGGTTTGTACTTGAAGAATTCGAGGTGCAAGCTGCAGCACGTGAGCAGAAGGGCCAGGGATTATCCAGGCTTCAGCCCAAAGCCCCCTGCAGAGTTCTACCCCACACCCCAACATTCCGAGACAGATTCCAGGGAGCTGTGTGACAAAAATTAAAACATGAACCACCTACGGGTGGTTTCAGAGGCCAAGGAATCAAACCTTCTGGGCTTGATTTGTGTGACCTTATGTATCTTATTCTCAGTGACCTCAAGACAATCTACATGACCCCAACTTCAGTAAGCCTCACTCTATACAATGGAGATAAGAGTAGGATCACTATAAAAATTAAATTACATAATACGAGGGCAGTGTGCAGGAATACGGTAAATTCAGTCACCCTACAAATGTTTATTGAGCACCTACTATTTCCCAGGCACTGTTCCAGACACCATGTGGACAGCAGTGAACGAAACAGACAAACCCCATCCCTCTGGGGCTTAAATTTTAGAGAAAATGTCCACTACTATCATTGGTATTATTATCATTAGATGCTGGCATTTGCAAAGGTGCACTGAGAAGAATGCCACACAATATTTTATAACCAAATAACTGAATTTGTCCCTTAAACATGTGTTTTATAATCTAATGTCCCCAGGTGCAAATGCAACCTTGGAGATATTGTCCTAAAGGAAATGCAATTATGTAACAACCTAAATGGGAAAACAATTTTAAAAAGAATAGATACAAGTATATGTAAAACTGAGTCACTTTGCTGCACACCTGGAACTAACACAACATTGTTAATCAACTATACTCCAATATAAAATAAAAAGTTAAAAAAAAAGAAAAGAAAAAGAAATGCAATTTGGCAGCAGGCTTTCTACTTCTGGTCCAGCTGCATCCCGTCCCCAGTAAGAGGCACAGGAAGACACAGCTGCAGAGCAGTTTTAAAGAGATGGGAATTTTCTAGAATTGGGTCTGCAAATACCCTGACTACCTACCTTAATGATTCCAGGGGAGGCCACCGGGAAGAATGTGTGACACACCTGTCACATGGGGAGGGACTGAGACACACCAACACCCTCAGAACATCAGCAGGGCCACTGGGTGATGACCAGCAGGGCCACTGGTGATGACCAACAGGGCCACTGGGTGTGACCAGCAGGACCACCGGGTGATGACCAGCAGGGCCACTGGTGATGACCAGCAGGGTCAACGGGTGATGACCAGCAGGGCCACTGGTGATGACCAGCATGGTCAGTGGTGATGACCAGCAGAGCCACTGGGTGATGACCAGCAGGGCCACTGGGTGTGACCAGCAGGGTCAACGGTGATGACCAGCAGGGCCACTGGTGATGACCAGCAGGGTCAACAGTGATGACCAGTAGGGCCACTGGTGATGACCAGTGCTCACAGCACTTAGCACATGCCCACTATGTATCGCACAGAATTTCTCTATTAGACACAGATGTAGATGCAATGGCCAAAAAGAGGACTCTGATCTGAAGAGAGTACGGCCAGAGTCAGCAGTGCAGCAGGGAGAGCAGTCTTCTAACTAAAACTGGAAGAGCTAGTGTGAAGGGACTTGGGACATGAGAGGACCCCCCCGCAGGAAGCAGAGTGGCCTCCCTGCTGTCCCTGGCAAAGGCAAAAGGCAGATTATGGATGAACTACGTGGAGTCACAGAGGAAAAGACAGGTGAGAGAAACTGGAAAATGGATTTTTTTGTTTCCCATATTCAATCCTGATCACATTTATTTCATCACTCAATGAAATTTTTACATCCACAGGATGCATAATAAAATATTTTAGGTAAAGTTAGTATTGATAACCACTATAGTTTTCAAAATATTCTCACTCTACTGCGAGATCCATTAGCTCAAGGACCTTCCTACTTATTTTTTCTTTCCTCTCAAACTGTCTGGAAACCAGCAGGTGCTCAAAATAAGTATTTACTGGAAAAATAAACCAACAAATGAACAATTGGAGAAATGAGCCCATGAACTCTGAGGTAGGAATCAGTGTGAGCTAGAACAGTCCCGATTCACAGTGGGGAAATCTAATGTTTAAGGAAAGGATAGGACCCCTCTAAGGATTCAGGGATGGTCAGTTTGGGGGTTGAGATTAAAGCCATCCCAGTGTTTTCTGCCCAACGGCATCAATGCACAAGCTGGGGTCACGCCGGAAAGTTCCCGAGAAATAATAATGAGAGTCAGTGACCCAACTCTGCATGTCAAGACAGCAAGGCGATTGTAGGTTTCAGGTCAGTATTTATTTCTTATTTCTTATTTATTTCGATATTTATCTCTGGTTCCAAGAGGATTTAAGGCAGCTCGATGTGTGCTCAGGAAGGTGCCTGGATTGAACCTCACACGGGATAATGCGTGTGAAGCAACTCCCAGTACAAGTGCAGTGGGTATACCACCGGCTCTTGGCAATTGGAAAACCTGGGTGCAGCGGCTTAATGCCTTCATCACTCAAGAGGGAAAGAAACTAATAATTATCAATATTGTCACTAGTAATAAAAGCAGTTTCTCAACAGAAAAAATCTTTCCATGTGCTGGGTCTACTGAGAAGACAAAGGAAAAGGCACTGCCATCCACCACAAGACCTAAAACTCATCTAAAAACCCACCATAATATCACAATTTCTCCCTCGAGTGTTTTATGAACAGCAAATATGAAGAGAAAACAATATATTCTTCCTGATAGCCTTGAACTAAGTTTATAGAAATGTGTGTGTATAAATATGTCATATTTAACAGAAAACTTAATGGAAATATCAAGACCCATTTTCTGAATGGGGGTTGCTAACCAAGAACTAGCACACGAGCACACTAATGAAGGCCATCTCAAAAACAAAAGATACAAAGTTTAAGGGGGAGAAAAACCCTTTCAAATAACCATGCAAAAGCCCTGGCAAAGCAGTTATTATTCCCAAAGCATCGCCACTAACCCATCGTCCAGAACTATATTTATTATGACTTATTAGATTTTGGAGCAATTGTCCTCTGAAGAGCACAGATACTGCAAAATAACTTTTAAAAGTGGGCACAGATTTTATGAGGAACATTTTGAAAGCCAAGTGTCATTGGAAATTGGTAGAGGAGGTAGACGAGAGAGAAGGAAAGGGGCAGGAGAGCCGCGGATGAGCAGAATCGGGGTTGGGAGAAGCCAGAGCAGCAGCAGCGGGGGCAGGTGTGCAGGGAACCAGCAGCTGGAATTTCAAAGTGCAATAAAGGCTCCGAGGGGCCACCCCATGTCTCTGGCCCACAGCCTGGCCCGGTCAGTCACGTGGCCAGCCATCATGTACACGTGGGATGCGGAAGATCCCCCCACTTACAGGATATATTTCAGCTCCTGTCTGTGTAGAGAGGGGCCCATCTAAAATTAGCATCTTCTCAATGACATGATGTGGAATCTGAAAGAGAACAAAACCCCGGGTGTGGCCTTGCATTTCAAAGAAAACAGCAAAAAGGGATATAGGCGATGTACAAATAACCCTGCACTCTTAGGCGCCCCCTAAAAAAGGTATTTTTTTTAAAAGCATTTTAAAAATCAATTAATCAATCCTCCCAACCCACTGCATAAAGGAAGCCTTACCAGTCAGTGTACTGCATCCTACACGGGGAGCAGGGCGGCCACGCAGGTGTGCAGTGAATGAGCACCTCAGTGTGGACCGTCCAACATTTCAAAGGACGAACAGTCTTCCCGAGTGAGAAATGAAGGCAGCTCGACACAACCCCTCAAAAAGGAAGTTATTTACAGGGTCCTTTAAACTCCAAAATTCTGCGAGTTACTGAAGATCGTTAACGCCAATCCATGGGCTGATTCACCCCATCCTACCCCGCCGGAAAAAGGAAAGGACCCCAGCATGTCTGTGATTCCCGTGTGTGAACCCTGGTCATCCAGAACCCATGGCCCGAACGTGCTGTGCGTCTCAGCACGTTTCTTACAGGCGTGGGTTGGGAAAGCCCTCATTTTAGTATTGTTACTGTGTTTATATATTCACCAGGAAAATCGACAGGAACATTGGAGCTTTGTTAAGAGAGGGCTTCTGTTTTTTCCTCCCTAAGTAAACTGTGCTACGATACTAATTCCAGATTCCTCCCCCAAAATGAGAGAAGGCTGTACTTCACGAGACGCAGGAGAATATACCGGCAGTAAAGTATGTTTCTACAGTTCAAAGTTTTAAATAAGTAAGCGGGAAGGCTGCAGATATAACGAATATCACTCCTCTCTGTGGGCATGGGAGAACCGCTAGGCGAGAGTGAGAGGTGAGACCAGCCCAGGACTCAGAACCTCGGAGGCAGCGGCCAAGCCACGGACGACGCGTGGCTTCCACAACAGGCAGGTCTGTGAAATGGGCTCATGCACGACATGACCCACAACCTCTCCCCTCATCTCCAAAATCCAAACAGCTCTGAGAACCTAAGGGTTTCTCCTAAATTTGTTATGGAAAGTCTAGCCTGCCCTGACCTCATTGACAGTAAAACCCAAACGCACATGAGGGTACATGGTTTCTATTTATTCACCCCAAGTACCGTGAATATTCATACGTTTCACTGTAGGAAAATCACGTTTCATTAAGCCGAGGATGCAGCAAATAGACAATACAGGCATTGAAGCTCTTTTCAAAAATCTAAAAAATTCTGACTTCCAAAACCTCAAGGATTTCAGGCAAAGGATTGTGGGTCCTCCGTTGAAACTTCCCCACCGGTTGTCTGGGGGCGGGGAACGCACCAGGGCTCCCTTTACAGTTTACCTGGAGTCTCAGTATATACCGGGCACATGAGAAGCCATGATCGGAAAACTCTTTTCCAACTGGCAGAACTATCCACTAGAAGGAAATGTTTCATACCCTCAGAAATACCTAACAAATGAACAAATGAAAAAAAAATTTGATGACAAATTGAGTAAAGCAAACCTAATTCCCAAATTAAACTTATTTTAGACTTTCCAAAATACACGCTAAAGATCTCTCAGCTACATGGTCTGAATATCCACCAGCAAAATCAAGTAAATAAACCCTCCAGGTAATTCGAATTAAAGAAGTTCTATTTTGTGACAAACAGTTGCCTCAAATTTGGATTTATTGCTGTAAATTCCCTGTGTAGATACATTACAATCCCAACTGAGAAACAAAGGAAACATCCATACTTGGAAGGTTCACAAATGTTGGGAATCTGACCTAAATTATTAAAAATAGGTCACAATATGCATTTGTTTTCCTTGCTAGGGGAAATATTTGGAGCCCTGTGAGTATCTAAAATTCAGTACAGGGTCCAGGGAGGTACTACTGTCTACACGTTAGCTGGTGTACTACCTACACCAAGAACTGTCCCCTCAATGTCAGCAATGCTTCAGAGAGACTCTAAATGCTCTGGTGGGGGTGGGGGGTGACAGACGCAAGATCAGAAGGACCCCAGCAGACACCGGGACCCGGCAGAAACGGAGCACGGCGGTGACGTGACGGGCAAGGCTTGGCGTCCACTCCAAGCTGAGCAGCCACAGGTCCCAGTGAAGGAGCCAGCGGACAATGGCCACACACCCACCGCCTGGGACCCAACAGGACAGAAACCGCATCTCACCTCACAGCACCCACTGCCAACCCCCAAACGCTGTCGGACTGGCCTCCAACCTGGGCTGTGTGCTGAACAGCTGGGGTTTGGTTTTTCCCACCAGCGAACTGATGTTTGCTTTTCTTCAACTGGCTTATTGAAATACTATAAATCATCTGGTTCGCCTCCCATCTCCCTGGGGCGCTCATTTGAGTCCCCCTGCGCAGCACCAACATGGAAGGGGGGAAACAGTGTTTAAAGGATATTTTCGAGTTTCCCGTCCAGGCATTTTCCATCCGCTCCTTTGTTCCTTTTTTCTCAGAGGAGCCAGGAAGGGCCAGTGCTACCCCCCAACAAATGGCAGGGCCGTCGGGGGACTCGAGCAAGAGGGACAACAACTCTTTAATTTCGCACACATGATGTGTTCAACCACTAAGGTCATACCTGCGTGTGGTGACTGACAACTCTTCAGCTTGATTCAAAGCAAACAGCTGCTGGTTTGATTGCCTAGCAACTAAAAAATGACGGATGACCCTTAAGATGGATAACTCCCATAAATCACCTCATTCAAACGCTCCAAGAAAAAAATTAAAAAACAATGGTTTTCATGACATTTGCTGCACTCCATAATGCGCCGTGATAAATTTGGCCTCCTTATGGATGCATGGCTGTGTCTGCTGAAGTTCGGGCACTTTTGTTCCCATTTTCCATCTTCCTGGAAGCTGCAGGCCCCTCCGTAAGGTGTGTGTGTGTGTGTGTGTGTGTGTGTGTGTGTGTGTGTGTGTGAACAGGCTGCACGGTCAGAAACTTGACTTCCTGAGCGCCTGCCCAGCACTACAAGACAGAGGGGGGCTGTGCTGAATCCCCCCCTACACACACAGCTTTTAATCAGGAAGCGGTGGTCCTACATCACCAAGACGGCAGAGGAGCCCATGCATTCATAATGGTTACAATATATTTAGTGTAATGACTTGACCTCAGCCAACATCATGGACGCCATGATTCATACGAATTTGATAGACTACTTCCTGTTTGCAGATATTTCATAGGTTCCTAAAAGGCCAGGAATGTGCTTTCAGCTTGCAAATAAACACAGACCTGTACCCCAACGAGACTGATGGGAGAGCTTGGTATCTGTCCTTTAAAACACCCACATTGTCAACCAGTACACGGATGCCCTTATTTTTCCAGGTGTTATTTTACCCTTCTCTGCCTAACATTCAAGAGTGGGTGCCAGGGGATTTCTCCGGCAGTCCAGCGGTTAAGACTCCGAGCTCCCACTGCAGGGGGCACAGATTCGATCCCTGGTTGGGGAACTAAGATCCCACAGGCCGCATGGTGCAGCTGGAAAAAAAAAAAAAAAAGAGCGGGTGCCAGAAATTCATTTCACCCTCTTTCTTTGGCCCTGCCTTTTTGTTACACTGGGTTTCAGTTTTCTGTTTTTAAGGTGCATCAACAGCACAAGGAAGGCTGCTCCCAAGAGAACCATCCCACCGCAGACCTGGGTTAGCGGTTTGAAATAGAAAAAAGGTTCCTGTTTCCCAATCCCCTCCCATCACCGCTCGCCGGTCCACTCGGCCTGCTGGACGTGGCGGCCGCCCCACTCCCCTGGCCTGTAGGAGCCAGGCCTTTCTCACCGAGGTGCGCAGTCACCCGACAAGCGCGCTGTGCTGGGCTCGGAGAGAAGGGGGACTAGGCGGTCCTGCCCTCTGGGAGCCCAGCGTCTCCGGGGACACAGACACGCCCTGGAGCAACTTTATGAACAGAGACAAGCACTGGGGAGTCCCGCAGCCTGGCACGTGCCCATCAGACTGGGCACCCCCTGAAAGCTGATTAGTTTCCAATGCTGAAAAGAAGGGATGACTTCGGGTTCAGTGCGCTGCACAACTGCAAGGAACTGTCTATGTTTAAATCCCGAAGGGGGCGGGAAGAGTACTTAGTCCAGGCGACAGTCTGAGCCTCAGAGCTGCTCTGGGGCCAGTGGTGGCGGCCCTCTGCATGTCAGCGTGACCCGGCTCCACGGAGAGCACCTGGCCCCGGGGCCCCGTGTCAGGCCGGCACCAGGATGGCCAAGGCGCAGCTGCCCAACACCCGCCCAGCTGAGCTGAGCCTCACTCACTTTCAGAAGCTCCTCCACCCACCATCTGCACCCACCACCCTGAAATGGAAGAAAGGAAATCAAGCAACATTAGCAACAAATAAATGAGTTAGGGGCCAAAGAGCCACGCCCCAGGCAGACAATGCTCTCGACCCAGGTATGGCAGGTGGAGCGACTTGTCCGAAATGAAGCGAGCACCCCCTGCCCCCCGGGTGGGTGTGCTGACACTCGAGCTTCCGGGACCCGCCCCACGTAGGAATTGCAAATCCACTAGGATGTCCAGTGCTACAATTTTCTAAGAACAGAGATAGGAGAGCCAGTCCTTGCAAGGCTGAACTTTTGATGCCCTGATCCTGGGCGGGAAGATCCCTTAGCCCCCGGCTGAGCCATCATCAGAAACTACGGCACAGCAAAGCAAGGTGAGAAAAGCTGCTATTAATTAGGTCGATGAGACGCCTTCCATTGCATATGCTCCTACCTTTAGACACCCGGAGATAACTGCGCATTCTCCCCAAAGCTTCATGCTCCTGACACAGAGGCGTTTCGGCTTCATTTGTCTTCCTAAATATAAATGGCCGCTATCTGTAGCACTTAGGAGAGGCTAGCTGGCTTCAAATAAATAGCATCTTAACTGTTTCCCTGATAATGGTAAGCTCTGGGGTGCAACTCCATTTCTAATACGATCGGAGTCCTACAGGGATAACGAAGCTCTGGAGCTCGGGCTTTAAGGCACATCTGCAGGGCCACGGACTGAGCCACCTCGCTTTCTCAGCACTTCTGACTGTCCTCCACCTCCCTGGGGAGGCCTTGGGGCAGGAACCCACTCAACAGGACAAGCCGGTGTGCTGTCCCTTTAAAACTGAAATGCTTGTTTCCTTTCTGTAAGAAAAGTAAATCACGCTATAGTGAGTTGAGCTTTGAAAAAAACATCCATCCATTAAAGTTCATGGATTCGCATTTCCAGATTGTCCCTCCCCTGGCTGGGTCTCAAGTTACAGCCTTGTACAACCCAAGTCTAAATAATATTCACCATGATAAATGACACCATAACTCCGATATCCACAATCAATCTTTGCTTTAAAGATACATCCATCTTCAATAATGTTGATGGGGATTCTGTAAAATGGGAAACGTGACTGTTTTCCTGACCTCGTGACGGTGGAGAAGGAAGCTCTGAGTGATGGCTGTCAGCTCACATCTGGCTGCAAAAATAAATTAGCCTTATGCAGACAAATGAAAGGGCCAGCTCTGCCTAGAAAACAGCCACTCCTGAGCAATGGCTAATTTATAGGATTTCTTTCTGGAAAGTTCCTGGCTGAGGGAACAGTCTGCTTAGCTATCTCTTTAAATGATATCTGAAGCTGTAAATAACTTCAGTCCTGGGAGGACACAAAGTACAAAGGGGTAGCGATGGGAGAAACAATCACTTTTCTCACGTTCTCACACAGGATTAAAATGCAAAACTCTTCCCTTCAAGGGGGAGAACAAATTTTTTTCCTTTTAACCAAATGCTTTTACATTTTAACACTGCGCTCCCCTCTGGCGGATTTTTTTTTCTTCCTTTTCACTTTGGTTGTTTTCGGTTGGTTTCGGGGACTCACAGGAAAAGTATGCAATCTGGGGGGTAAGGGTAGCCTTTTCTCTTCCTCCTCAAAAAATATCCTTTCAAGCAAGGGTGACACCGAACCCCATCACTGTCTTCGCGGGGGCAGGGATGGGGTTACAGATTCCAAGCAACAGAGAAGGAGAAGAAACATCTATTGGGTTTTAGTAGGTGGTGTCAAAAATAGCTTGGAGTAAAACACTCACTAGGCGAGCCCTAAAATAAAGAGAAGACCAAACTTTTGCCAGGAGGAGCGGGGGACCGACTTTCTTTGATACAAGGAGACACTTTATCACTGTTCTTCATGCTTCTGACCTTGTCGTGCTCAGGAAAACTTAGGGTTTGAATTCTTAAAGTCACTGAAAAGTGGGAGGAGAAAGGAGAGGCTGCACTTTGTGGGGTGTACCTACACAGCAATCGGGGGGGGGGCATCCCAGGCTGCACCAAGCCCCTGCTGGGGTCTCAGACCCCCTCCGGCTGGACCCTGTATGGTTGCTGTGTGCTGAGGTGAGGAGGGTTAATTCTGTGAAGGTTGAAGGACTTACAGTAATGCTGTGAAGACAGAAACATCACAGGCTTTCCTGGCAAGGGGCTTACAGAGGGTAGGAGGGGACTGCAAAATGAACTCTCTCAGGCTTTGTCGGCAGCCTTTCCCAAGGCCCAGCCTGGCCCCTTTGATAAATGACACATGTCATTCTGTCACAGGCTGACAGTGCAGCTGGGAGGGCTGGTGATGTATGGCTCCAGTGAAAAGGAAATCAACTTTTTGGCACCGAGCGAGCCTGTACCCTGTATAAGGATTTTGTTTCTCAAAAAGTGAAAGATAGACTTAGGATTAAAAAAAAAAAAAAAAAAAAAAAAAAAGGTTGAAAAACAGATTGAACGACAGCTTACACTTAACATAAATTAACTCAGTAATGGCGAAATGTGCTAGCCTGTGATAAATAAAAGCTACATTAGTCAATTATTAATCACACTCTAACTTGTAGCCAGAACCCATGACTTAAATCTGGGGCCTGAGCTGCCTTACAAACAGATAAGACAGTGCCTGATAGATGTCTTCCAGAGGGCAATCAGGGAGGAAGCAAAGACTCAGTGGGCTCACCAATGGGAATGGTAGAAGGTTCTAGAAAAACAGGGGAGGGGGGGAGCGGGGAGCAGAGAGAGACCCATTCCTTGGAGACAGACTATCTACTGACTGTGTAAGGAAAATTAAATGTACGAACAGCTACATCCAAATACTTTTTTTTCCCTCTCAGGTCTTATTTGGTCTGAATATTCAAGACATTTGTGTGCTGCAACCAACTGTTTACATTTGTATATATAACTTTGCCTTGAAACTACGCTGCTCGTTTTGCACACACACACACCACTTCCTCTTGCACATCTTTTACATCTGACCCCCCTTATGGGGGTTTTCCTAGAGATAGCACTTATTTCCAAACTAATTGTTTAGCACAGACTATAATTTAAGCCTTACGTTTTAACAAACAAACTGACATTTGACATTCATGCAGAGCAAGCCTGCCTCTCAACCAAGTGGCTTTCGTTGGGCTGAGTTCTAAACAACTCAGGCCCCAAAAACCCACATGGAGAACCTATTCTCAGAGCACTTATGGTTTGGAGGGATCCCTATTCCTCCTAAGAAACAGCAGTCAGGCAAACCCAGTATCAGGATGCATCTTCGGTTAAGGGCTCTGGGCTGCACACTCAGGATGTGCCCAATCAGGCACACCTTTCCCATTGGGCACATAATGTGTGGACGGTCGGCTGCATTTCCAGGACACGGGATCCCCATTCCTTGCCTCCAAAAGACCCGCTGAGGTTGTGAGGTCCCTTCCGATGTTCCAAAGGACATGCTGAGGTTACGGGCAGAGAAGGGACCCACTCACAGTTGGAAAGTCACATGTACACCTTCACGGAAGGAACCGTTAAGAGCCACATCCCCGGGGCTTCCCTGGTGGCGCAGTGGTGAAGAATCCACCTGTCAATGCAGGGGACACGGGTTCGAGCCCTGGTCCGGGAACATCCCACATGTCGCAGAGCAACTAAGCCCAAGTGCCACAACTACTGAGTCTGCGCTCTAGAGCCCACAAGCCACAACTACTGAAACCTACGCACCTACAGCCCGAGCTCCGCAACAAAAGAAGCCACCACAGTGAGAAGCCCGCGCACCGCAACGAAGAGTAGCCCCCGCTCGCCGCAACTAGAGAAAGCCCGCGCGCAGCAACGAAGACCCAACACAGCCAAAATTAATTAATTAATTAATTTTAAAAAAAAGAAGCCACATCTTCGACAATGTCACTGTGAGTTCCAAAGTTTCACTCACCTACCACCACGCCTCGCTTGCACACAGTAGATGGTCAAAACAAACACCTGCTGAAGTCAATTCAAAATACCCCATAGTCCCGTAACAAAGAGTAAGCCATTTCACTTTAAAAAGCTGCCGTCAGGTTTCCAGCCTCCCGTTCCACGATTTAAGATGCAGGGAACCCAGGAAGCACTTCCCAAAGTCCTGTACACCCACCATCACGAGCAATCGTCTCACACACTCTTGCTCCCAAGAACTCCACCCAGTCCGACTTCTGGGTCTTCTGTGAGGGGACATACTTCCATATGCCTTGACACACAAGTAGCAGCAGGGCCCAGAAGTTGTTGATGCCAGCTTCAGCTGACTTCCAATCGTACAAGGAAAAATAAACTCGAATGTTACCAGACACAAATTCTCTGTGCACAACCAGCTTTTATAAAAAACAAAAGGGACAGCTGTTGCTTCATGACAGCTGTGCCCTCCAACTCAGGGTGCTAAGATGGGTTAAGTGGATCATGGAGTTGTAGAGTAGCAACCTCTGGGGGGCCTCTAATAATCTAAACCCTTCATTTACAGTAAGGAAACAGGTTCAGGGAAGAAAAGAAAAAAAAAACTTTAGTGAAAGAACAAAGACCCAGACCTCTGCCCCGCATCTGGGGCTTCCCCTGGTGTACAACGCGGGGCTCAAGAATCAATGTACAGTCGGCCTTCTGAATTTAAACATGTACCATTCACAGTCAGGCTCCAAATCGAGTCAAAATGTTTAAAATCGCCCCGAACACCACTGGTTTCTTCCATGGCTATAAATAAGAGCATGAGGGGGAAAAAAAAATCATACATTAAAACCCAGGCTGATGTTTAAACTTCTCCCTTCCTCCAGCTGAAATATAATTTTTCTTTAGTCCATAAAAAATTCAGATAGTGTGCAGAATGTTTATATATTACCAAGGTCCCTCTTTAAAAGGTTTATACTTTTACTTTATGACCTGTCCTTGATTTGACACTTCCGCTCATCAGAAAGGGATTTATAAAATAATCCTGAAGGTGAGGAACACACATGTGTCAGGGACTAGCTGGGTTTCATGGCACGAACTTTAAGAAGAGAAAGAAATCCTGTTAAGCCCTCTTTAGTCACCAATAGACATCAAAGGTAATAATTAAAGAAGACAGACGTCATAAAACATACATTTATGTCTCTTTTAATAATGCACAAGCACCATAGTGTGTAAAACATCTATTAGGTTGAAAGAACATGAAAACGTTCCAATAAGAAAAATCTATGTTTTGTTTGAGAGTATTTTCCCTTCCTTTAAAAAAAAAAAAAAAAGTGAGGATCCTTTTTTTTCTTTTTTTTTAACAAGTTTAAACCAAAGTCTTTCAAAACCTTTGCCATCTGTGGGTACATGAACTATGAATGACCCCGAATGATTTGCACTCTGCTCAGAATCCCTTAGAAAGCACGGGAAAAAGTATCATTACAATGACTGATGACTGTCAGTCAGGGCTGACCTCATCCAGGCTTTGGTCTCTGCCTCAGTAATAAGCTGCCCTTTATTAGTACCAACACTCCATAAAAGGGGTGTGTTTAGTCACAGGATAGCGGGCTTCTAACGCCCATTGCTTCTCCCGGCAAGATTGATTAGTGCTCATTTTTACTGTCTTCCCTGCATACACAGGGCAGAGCTGCAGTGACTCAGGCCTGCAAGCCACAAACTGGAGTCAGGAGGTGGGGAAAGGATGCCTAGAAAGAGGGTTGGTTGCAGGGAGGGGGGTCAATTTTTTTTTTTTTTTTTTTTAAGGAATCCGCCTTTCAGAAACGACCTAACCACAAAACCATATGTGTATTCAATTCCAGGGCCTGGAAAGAAAGGCTGGGAAAACAAATGTGTCTGCAGAAACGGGACTGAAGGAGCCACTTAAGTGTTAACTAGTCTTGACAACAGAAGGGGATCCTGGCCTGCAGCTCTCTCTCTCCGTCTCTCTCAAATCAGCGGTTCCCAGAGAATCAATGAGGAGCCTGCCTGCAGAATTAGGCCTCATAACCAGCCTGACATCAAAACACAAAGATGTAATTATTACCCATTAAAACTGAACATGTGTGAAACTTAAAAAAAAAAAAAACTTCCCTCTACAAGCACATAAAAATCCATCTACTGCTTTTGTATTAAACTACTAAATTATTTTTAAGAAGCAATTGCTATAGAAACAGACACACGAATTTATACATATATAAAATCTCCACGTATCCCTCAAGCCCTTGGACCACCTCAACTCTCGGGGAGATAACTCAGGGCCCTGGATTCCCAGGAGGAAAAACGGAGGCATAAATGTATTATTATCTTTGTCATCACCGCTGCAACCATCGGGAGATACCAGGTCCTGGAGCACCAGGAGGAACGGAAGGGCCGCTGCCATCTAACACGTTGAGCAGGTGTTCCCGCAGAACAAATGGAGAGAATGCATCCCATGCGATCTCCTCCATTCCAAATACGTCTATAAACAAATTTAGCTCAGAGGGTGATTAATTTGCAGAAACCCTCTGGGAATCAGCCAGACTCTCAGTAGTCTAATGCCTTCAGCCAGCTACTCCCAGAAATTTAGCCAAACACCACAAGCTCCGACTTCCAGAGAAGCGCCTGAGAACCTGGGGATTTGGTTACCATGCGCACAGCACCTACTGGATTTGAATGTGTTTCCATAAAAAAAGAGCAGGATGGGGGGCGGGGAGTGTCTGAGAACTCGGCTTAAACGTAGCCTCCCTAAAGCCAGCCCTTAGCATCTCCTGTTAAGTAACTCAGAAGGTGGCAGGGGGAAGAGGGACCCAGCCGGTCCTCCCGCCATCCCCGCGGGGCTGGGCACAGGTAGGGGTCAACGGCCTTGAACCTGAACCGGTGGAGGGTCTGGGACCATTCCTCCGCCCCATGACACCAGCTCCCAGGGTCTCAGCACGGAAAAGGGGAGGAGCTGAAGAGAGACAGGAGGCAAGGCTCTTTTGTGATCACCGCAGTTCCAAGGTGGTTTTCTCTGAGAGCTTTTGAGACACTCGTGTTCCCAGTTCATGAAAAGTGGGGGGCAGACGCGCTCGAAAATCCCCCTCCGCATCTCCCAATTCGCCTAGATATGAGATTCCTTTTGCTTCCTGTTTCTAAAATAAATACTTATTCTCGATTTTAAATTGACAAATACTGCCAAATACTGAGTTCGATACCTGCTGAATAAAGTAAGGCAACTTTGCTCCGGCACAAAATAAAACACGGCAAGGTAACCCCATCCCCTGGCTCACAACCATGCAACCTGCAGCTGTGAAATACAGACCGTATGCTGCTTCCTTTCAACCCCCCCCCCCCGCCATGCACTATTTTCATAAATGTTATCAGTGTTTCAAGTGTAATTCACTGAGTACTAACAATCTGAGTTACTTCCTGGCTGACTTCGAATATTTATTAGAGTGTTTATTTCCAATTACTTTCTGGAGTTACAGCAGTTTCCTTCGATTTTAAAATTTTTTTAAATATATATATTCTCAAAGTTTGGGGGGCAGTGCAAAGAGATTTCTGCACAGCATAGTAACGCTAAGGCATGGTTTATGGTCACATTATTTGTCTGCATTTGGCTTTTCCGGATGCCAGTACCTTCCCAGGTAACAATAAAGCTTAGCAGGAAAAAACAGACATGTTTTACTGTTATTTTCATGTCGCTAAGAACTGGAGCAGGGCAGGCTCTTATAGAGTATTACACAGTTTACTGCATTAATAATAGGATGGCCCACTGCTGTGACACATTCTGTACTTGAAATAAATATTAGTCACGATACTTGCGTTTTAAATCCATATATTTTAAAGCTGTGCCGTAACAATGACACGAGCGCCAGGGGTGACTTGCCAATAAGGCGTATTAACCATTTTGAAAAGAGCCTTCACTTCAGTTCAGTGTTCACTTGTATGTCGTACCATTTCTTGCTATGAATCTTGCAGCTGGCTTTTAAAAATAGTAAAATGTAATAAATACAGGTTTCTGAAAAGTTCACATTCCCAAGTCAGAATGTATACTGACCTTCACTGCTGATTTAATTTATTTCATCATCTGATCTTGCTGAAGATGCACTTTACTTTGAACTAAAAACTGAGGATATTTTTTACAACCAAATTTTCTAAACCTCGATTCAGTCCCACCTCATCACTCCCTCCTATATATCCACGCCTTCAAGCAAGCTTTAGAGTGGAATTTATAAGCATGTAAGTACTTGACCTATATTTACCATATGCTAATTTCCTCCAGAAAGGAACTACGGGACACACCTTTTAAAACTGCAGCTAGCAAGTTGAGGCAGAAATGCCCATATTTCAAATCTGGAAACGCACATCGCATTCAATATGTATGGTTCACGCTGGCCCTGCTGGGAGCAGAAACCCAGGCCTGAGAAGCAGTCCTGTGATGGTAGCTTGGAGGGATTCTACTTGGCTCTTTTCCTGCAGAATGCGCCACAATCACGAGAATAAGGAAATCCTGGATTACATTTTGCCAAGAAAAGAGAAATGGTCAAATCTATAATTGTGTCTTTGATTCTCGACTTTTTTCCTTTAAAAACAAAAGACAGATCCTTGTCCGTGGTGGCGCAGAATTTCAGAAAAACACAATGGACAGAGGAAGAATAAAATGCCTATCATCTCAAAAACCTGCTTACTGTTGCAGCAGCGTGTGGACGAACAACAGAAGCAGAGCCAGAAACGAGGGAAACACGCAAAGGGTTAGCAGGCGGTGGAGCCCAGAGGCCTTCCTAGGAAAGACCAAGTGAAAAGAACATCAAAGTTGGGATTCGACCTTAATGCTTGAGTTGGATTGTACTGTGAAACAATGGACTCTCTCAACAATTTAATGCTAATTAAAACAGAAATCCAATCCAGATATTCCCCCAACCAGCAAATCCAAGCAGGTGACTGAAAGGAGGAAGCACCAAACCAGGGCTGAGCCCCAAACCCTCTCTAGAAATGATCCTCTTCCCCTTGTCTGACAATAACCATTAAGAATGGTAACTGGAGGCCTGTTTATTCCAATTGCCAGTAAGCAGCTCTGTTGGGTTTTTCCAAGTACATAAATTTAACAATATATTTCTCCAGTGAAGTTAAAATGTAAGAAAGACTTAGTTCAGCTGCTTATCTATACACATTTCACTATTTTCTATGACTCCGAGGAAAACAGGCGCACGCAGAAAAACTAACCTTTTTTTTTTAAAGTCAGTGTCAACTATCGCTGTATCCACATGTAGAGCACAGTGTTTTAAATGCAGAAGGACCCTGCTTGCAAGCGTAGATTTTCGTGCTTCTGTAAGGCTCCTCTGGAAGGAAATATTAACAAACTGGATTTTTAAATGTAGCCAAACTCTTCCTTGCTCATTTTGCTGTGAAATGTGTGTGAGGCCCCTGAGTCCTGACAGTACTGAGGTCTTTACATTTCAGCATGGGTTACGTAAACAGTTGGACAGCATGGCATCAAAACAGACCCTGGGATTTGCCATTTCCCTGTATGACAAGGCACCGATTACAGGTATTTCCATGTCTACAGGTATGTGGGCAAGTGTGCCGTACACACCTCTGCGCCTATGGCGTACAGGAACCACACAACACAAGGCACACTTACAGACGCATGCAACCAGGATCACGTGTGCAGAGAATGGTCACCGCATCGCTTATTTCATTATTAGAAAAATTTCTAGCAAGAAGGACTGTGTCAAGTATCACTGCTCTTAAAGGGCTTTTGCATTCCCAAAGAACACTGGGTTGTTCTTGGGTTTTTTTTTCCCCCCCAAAAAAGAAGTCTGCAAGAAAGAGTTCAAGAATTAGTTAAAAATCCATGGCTGTATCAAAAAGCAAAGGCTCCATGGGAAAGATTACGATTATTCTATAGCAAGGAAGGCCCTGAACTACTTAGGATTTAACCTCTACTTCACCTAACTGATGTCATAACAATGGCGCTTAGTTTGTCTCAAGGACAAATGATCTCGCGAGGCTGTATACAATTCAAGGAGTGTTATCGCAACAGCAAACTGTTGTCCCCAAAATTATATTCATTGCTTTTCAAAATGTTATCAACTTAATAAATAAATACCTTCGCGGGTGAAAAATACAGTGGTGCTTTATTTTGTTTGTAAGGACACCCTCTACCAGCCCTATTGATAAAAACCTTAAAAAAAATCACCTCCTACTCTTCTGCCCAGCTACACCTTTTCATTAACTATATTAAATATATCAAACATTCTGATATTTACATTTCACAACCCTGATCTCTTAGGTCAAATTCTTTCCTTCAGTACTCTTTTCCATCAGCAGCCTACTGTTCCCCTAAATCAATACTAAGTACTCTGTATCATTTAAAAAATGATTTCAACTGTTCCAGCACCGCACCACAAACGTATTCACAAATATTTTCAACCTTTCTTGGCAAATCAATTTTGTCTTCGGTCATCTTAATTCTTAATATTCTCTAGCATTATCTATTTTTATTGCAGTTGTTATTCTTGAAAAAAAAAAAAAAAAAAAACAGAGTAAAATATCTACATGGTCACGGATGTTTCAAGCCAGGAAACAGTCCCACCAGCAGGCAGCGCTGCCTGGCTTCCCTCATGGTCAGGTAGCTCTCCGTGAGGCTCCACCTCATCCTCAAGAAAGTTCCAATAAAACGTTTTCCGCCCTTTGTCCATCGTGAACTTGAGCCTGGTGCTGCGGTAATTTACCATCTCCCTTTTATAGGCTTTTCCGAGAGGAACCAGAAAACAATAAGAGGCCGACGTGGGTCCAGGCAGCCTAGGACGGAGGGGGGCAGGCTCACCCGGGCCGCGGCCCCCGAGGTGTACAGGTGCTGCTCCTGCCCTTGGCTAAGTGGGGCTTGTCTTGTTCACGACCTACAATGATGAACGTGTTTTCAACCATGGTCTCGTGGAAGATTGTTCTAGACCTGGCCTCTCAGGGAACATATATCCACCCT
The DNA here is from genome assembly GCF_964341445.2 of Mesoplodon mirus. Classification (NCBI taxonomy): domain Eukaryota; kingdom Metazoa; phylum Chordata; class Mammalia; order Artiodactyla; family Ziphiidae; genus Mesoplodon; species Mesoplodon mirus. The sequence continues at coordinate 85,895,372 of NC_138989.1, read as the reverse complement.
TAGCTGGGTATAGGCACATTTAATCAGCAGCTAATAACTGTACAGGAGGGGCCGCTCCTCTTCATAAATCAATGTGCAAAATTGCTAATACACTAGTTATCGATTAGCACACCAACACTCATTTCGAGGCTATAGCTAAGAACTAACAAAGTGACAAGGGTAAAGTGTTATTTCTTTCACACGTAGACAGCTGGGCTGGAAAAATGATTCCAGCAGGCAGTAATTCTTAATTGACACCTGTCAAGATTATGGCGGCAGCCACAGCTGCTGCAGGAAAATGCGTCCCTCACCCTGTTCATCTGTCAGCTTTAATACCCTTCCTATGCACATATTTTTTTCCTTTGCTCTAATCTACCTAAATTGTCCTGGCTTTTGTTTGAAACCTGGGTTTTGGTAGCAGTTAATCCCTTCCTAATATCAGCCCTGTCTACGATCCAACCATCTCGCACATCCTATGGAGAAAGTCAAGGTATCGGGGTTTGACGACAAAAATGAAAAAGGTAAGGGGAGTGGGGGAAGGGAGGAAAGCGTGTACCCCCCAAAACCCAATGACTGCAACTGGGTAGCACAACTCTTTCAATTTTCAGTGTATTTTTAAATTTTTATATTCTTCTGGGTCTTTCTTTTTACAACCATCGACCCAATACACATTGTCTTCCCGAGATATGTCATTATGCTGTCATCACTCTGACTGCTAGATGCCACTTGAGAATCCTCCATCTCCTTAAGCCCCTACTTTCCACGATCCATGTAACAACATGCTGTGCTTGACACACCCATACAGGTAGAAACACAGATGCATAATATTTTGCATGAGACACAAATGTCTTGCATTATTAAAGTTGCAGTCCAGCAAGAGAGAACAGAGCCCAACAAAGACACACCCGCACAAGGATTCCATTCTCCAAAAAAAGATGATCCAGAAGACAATTTAGTGCCCCCAAAATACAAATAATCCTTATTTTCCTCTTTCTGCCCAGTAAGAAAACTGCTATAACAAATGCTTCCTTTGGTCTATAAAATAAAAACCAGAAGAAAGGAAAAAATGTGGGGGGGGGGAGAGAAACTAGTTTTTAAGAAATCAATTCAAAATCCCACGCAGTTTATTAAGTTTTTGTTTTCCTCGGAGGAAGTGGTGGTCGAAAGTGTTCTTTGAAAATGTGAATTTGCATCATCGATGATTATCTAGTTCTCGAGATATTTTGTTTGCGACACTGTTCACACCAGCCCCTGAGAACCAAGGAGCCTTGTGTTGGGTCCTGAGGCCTCACCCCTCGCTCAGAGAGGGAGTGAGGTCCAGACCCTGCCTTCTCCTGGCAGCCAGACTCTTGGCAAAGCCCTGCCCAGGACTCGACTCCACAGCGGAAGCCCGCCTGGCGGAACAGATGCACTGGGGGCGAACTTTCTGCGGATGGCATTCCCTCCACATCACCAGGCAGCACAGAACCGGTTAACCTTTCCCCCGGCCTCCTTCACGGTGATGCTGGCATTCAGGTGGAGTGAAAATGCACGGGCTGAAATGTGAACGGGGACTCAGCCCTAGGAACCAACCGTGCCTTTCCAGAAGCACTCCAAGCCAACACCACCCAGACCTCAGGGGTCTCCCCGTTGCCCAGACCCCCGGCCCAGACCCCCTCCCCCATTCTCCGCCGATGCAGTATGCTGTCGAGTGGGCACTGCCCAGGACGAAGGTCTCAGACCCTCTCCAGATGCAACATGCTTTGAGACACATTAGCGAAAATCAGCTAACAAGGTCCGCACCCACCACGGGTACCCATCAAACGACCGGAGTGCGACACAGTGATTTCTGAAGTAATACTTCTGAACGCAAACAACACCGAAACCTCTTATAACGGAAGGAATTACAAGTCTTAGGGAGAAAACCATCTTACGCTGAAATAGTTCTAGCCACTGAACTGTATGTATACTATAGAAACTTTCTGAATTTGATTACACTTTCCAGCACATTACCATAAACTCTCTTAACTTTCCACCCAAATCCAACTGCACTTATATTTGAACTGGAACAGCTACCCATGAATTTCTCTACACAGTAAACATACCAGCCCCTCGATAGGAAATACAGGGCACCGTCATTTTTTTAAGAGTCATTTTGAAGTATACTACACAACTAGATGTTTTTAAATACATTATCATAATATTAACATAATCAGCAATGAAAGAAAATTATCCATTGTTTGCTAACAGTGATGCTAAAGAGATGCAGTGAGTAGAAAATAAGACATGCCTACCATTAAAAAAGAAAGATATTTCGGTCTTCATTCAAAAACTGTCTCTTACTATTTTCATCATTCTGTGTGAATAAATAATAATTAACAAAATTAAACTTAAATATTCAGAAACCATAAGCAGGTGGTGCCTAAATGTTTTCGTGAATGAATGAAGGCGACTGACCAAACCTTCTCCCTATAGGCCCTCCCCTCCATCCACACACACACCCACACCCACACCCACACACACAGACTCCCAGCAGAACAGGGCAGCCTTAAGTAGCTGACAAAATACTAACAAAGGAACACATGTAAATACATGCTATGGCCCCTCCCCGTGGGATTACAACCTGTGTGTATGGGGTGAAAGGGCAGTGATTAGTCTGTACCACCCAAGATAAATTGTTTATCCAGACACTACACGTTTTCACGGAATATTTCTTGTCAATCTCATTTATAAATGAAGTTTACCTCCGAAATCTACTGAGCTCATCGAATCCCCATTTTTGATATTTTGCAATGATAATGCTGCCAGAAGTTCATCGTTTAGTGTTTCATAGGAGGACCAGGGGCCATTTTAGGATCTAGCATTTTCCCTCCTCTGTGCAACTGAGCTCCAACTGTGGACAATGAATCTGAAAATCCATTTCTCCAGCCTGACACAATTTGAGGTATCCGTGGCTGCAGCTTTTTCTTGAGACAAGTGTTTTTCTCTCTGTGTGTAAAGGTAAGCTTTCAGGCCTATCACTGCTGACGGGAGACGGTCCCCGTCTTGATGGAGACACAGCTCCTGGAGCTCACAGGTGTAATTCCCACCCAGAAATCTTCTTACCTCCCCTGCTCAACATATTTACAGACCACACCAGAGTTACTGAGCCACGGATCGAGGGGGCGCCCTGCCCACAAGCCACATACTTTGGTTACAGGTATTCCACACACACCTGAAAATGCGGATTTTTACAAACTTTTTATTTCAGGCTGGTTCATCGACATGCTTTCTCTCCCTTCCACTTAGAACAGCAGGCCTAACTCACAGGAAGTCCAACCATTAGGATCTCCAAAATTGAAAAAATAGAAATAAAAAACAGCTGAGTGGTTGGTTTTCTGTCTAGGCTTTACTGCACAGCTCAAAGCCAGGATTACGAAGGTCATTAAGCAGCATTGTCTCTGTGACATGATTAGTCAGGTAGCAAAGTCCATTTGTCACCTGCAGCAGCAAATTGAGTTAATACTGCACTACAGGCTATGGGGACTGTATAATATCAACGTGATTACATCAAGCAGGCTGCAAACTTGACAGCTCACTGAATTTGTCGGCATTAATCGTTACGCCTGTCACAAATCCATCAGGTTTACAGATAATTAGGGGCCTGTTAATGAAGCTGGCTAAACAACCTTACCTTTTTTGATAATTAAGAAGCCGCTTCATTACGAAGGAGCCATTTCCTCTGAGCAGTACTTCTTTACTTTTTTATATAAAGAGGATTCATTTAGATAATTTCCCTTCCTCTCTCATCACTATGAAGTATTGCTATTCTACAGCTGTCACCCACCAACTTCCTGGCGACCAAACAATCAATTATTTGACACTAAGATATTCTAAAGAAAAACTCATCAGTTACGGATGGAACAGTGAAGCAAGCCAATGAGTGTGCAGCTTTAAGGGGAAAAAAAAAAAAAAAGCCAGTCAGGATGTTATAATAAAAACACTTTGGAAAATAGCTTGACTCCCATATGTATATAATTGCCCTCTCTCTTTTCCTGAAAATGAACAAATAATATTCGCTACAAATGTATTCTGGCTGCTTTCAGAGGGAATGTGACTGGCTTCTGATGGACATTAGAAACGTGGAAGACGCCTATTAAATGCTTAAGATGAAGGAAATCAAGATTTTCTCACCTAGCCCATGACAAATACATCGAGGACTTACGCCAATGTAAATATTAGTGAAAATAAGC
>NC_138989.1:85528682-85886182 GCF_964341445.2 Mesoplodon mirus | reverse complement strand
CCCGCGCTGCCCGCTGCGGGGCAGGAGTGGGGGAGCGGGCGCCAGGCGTAGTGGGGAAGGCGGGCGGGGGGGGGGAGCCGAGGGGAGGGCGCGGGCCGGAGGAGGGGCGGACCCGCCCGCTCCGCCCGCCGCGCGGAGCCGAGCCGAGCGGCCAGGGCTGGGCGCGACCCCGGCCAGCGGCGGCACAGAAAGCAGGCGGAGGCGCGGGCCATGCTGCGGCTGGCGCTCGCCGGGGCCCGAGCCATCGTGGACATGTCGTACTCCCGCCACTTCCTGGATTTCCAGGGCTCGGCCATCCCCCGCGCCATGCAGAAGCTGGTGGTGACCCGGCTGAGCCCCAACTTCCGCGAGGCCGTCACCCTGCGCTGGGACTGCCCGGTGCCACTCCCCGGGGACGGAGACCTCCTCGTCCGGAACCGGTGAGCCCGGCGCGCGCCCCCCGCCCCGGCTCCGGCCCGGGCCCCGGCCCCGGCCAGCGCTGCGCAGCTCCCGGGCTGTCCCGCGCCCGCCTGCGTCCCCACACCCGGCGCGCTCTCGGGCGCACAGCCTGACTTTGCGAGATCCCGGGAAGTTGAACCCGCCGCCATCTGGCGAAGGCGAATGTAATGTGACTGTTGCTGGTGTGAATATCCGATGGCACCGAACGTCCTCAAAACTGAGGGTTATTTTAATTTGGGATTCCCCTCCCCTCCCCCAGCCCTCCCTCCTCCCCCTCCCGCTCCCGAAATAAAACCGACGGGACCCAGAAGGGGAGGCTCCCCGCCCTGCCCACCCGCGCGCACCCACGGCTCCTGCGATCGCATAATCTTTAGGGTGGAGCGGGAACAGCCTGGACACAAACCGCGACATTTAGGTAACGTGCTTTGGAGGAAGGAGGCCGGGGACCCGCTGGCTTTTCCCGTTCGCTCCAGGTTGGCAGCCGCCTCGCAATGGCGGAGCCTGTCGTTGGGTGTGTCGGTGTGCGCCTCGCCGGTGCCGTCTGCGTGTTGTCAGTGCTGTGTGACTGTCGTCTGTGCCCTGCAGCGTACCGACGGGCGCGTGGCGCGCGTCCCGGGCGGCTGGGCAGGGGCCGGGGTGGGAGCATGGCTGCATTGGGCCGCACGTTTTGCAGACCTTCGGGTGACACTTGCTCGGGTCGTTGCCCGACCTTTGGACTGTCTTTTCCACCTCCACACTTCCCACCTGAGGGTGTTTCCACCTCACTAATCTTTAGTAACTGCTGAAGCAACAGGAAGGAAGGGACCTCACTCTTCGGAGCCGTGCCCGCGGGTCTGCCGGGTGGGTCCCCTGGCAGCCGGGCTTGCAGGCGGGCCGGTCCCCGTCCCTCTACTCCCTGGGCAAGAGCAGGACTCGCCCGCCCGCTCAGTCCCATCGGAGGGGTTCCAGTGTTGCATATTTCAGGTTGAATAGTACTTTCGAAGGGAGAAGTAAGTTCTGGTTGTAGCCATGTTGTAAATGGTGTGCTAGGAAGGACCAAGTCCCCTGCGAGGGCTCAAGGACAAAATGCATCTTATCTAAAGAGTTTGAGGTAACGCTTAAGTGTCCGTTTTAGAGATTCATATCAGCCTTCCAAACAAGGCTGGAAGACTTCGGAATTCTCATCATGACATGAAACTTCTGGGGACCTGTTGGAAACGTAGAAATTGAGTGAGCCAAGGGCGGGATTGAGGGGAGGCTGGGCGTGAGGTGGGCGCAGGGAGCGCCTTAAACGGTGGGCCGTGTGTGTCCTTTAAAAAGTTTGCACTGATGGAAACTGGGCTGCAGAGGACTTCTTCATCGTGCCGGGAAACGCTAAGACTGTCGAGATCCGGACACGCGTCCTGCCAAGTTAAAAAGAAAGGCGTGTGTGTTCACGCAGAACATACAGAACACACGAGTGATTTGCTGGAAGTCGAGATGAGACTCAGACTGAACAGGCAAAGTTTCACCCAGGCTTTTTTTTTTTTTCGATGCACTACACTGGTGGTGGTGAACACTGATGTACACACACCCACGACAGCTTAGAAAAATAATACCTTTTGCAAACAGGGTGTGAAATGGAGAGAGGGAGACTGAGCCGGGCAGGCAGGGGGAGGTGTGAAGTTCCAGCACTCTCAGTAGCAGAGAGGTGGGCCCCCCGCCCGCGCCGTCGTGGAGGCTGCTCCCGCCCGCAGCGCCGGCCGCCCGGCCTCCCCGCCTCCAGGGCACCAGCTCCCCCGGTTGTGCCCCCCTTCCCCGCGTTGGGTAACCAGGGCCGGTCCCTGAATTGGGTGGTCGGAGTTCTGGAGCGCCGGCTGCCATGTTGGAAGCTCCTCAATTTGGGTTGCTTTAAGATCCATGCCGCTATCGTCCATCCTCATATGACAAAAATCCCTTTAATATAAACAGTATATTTATATTAAACGCTTGACCTCTAACTTCTACTTTGAAATCCGCAACAGAAGAATGGGGCGAGTTTTCTGCTTGTGGGGAGGGGCGGAACCTTTGCTTCTCCGTCTCCTTACTCTGTTGGAAAATCTGCTCCCACCCCCAAATTGTGGGAAGGTCCTTTATTCTAGCAAACGTTGTCAGTAAGGGTGGCATTTTACCGTTTTTTTTTTTTTTTTTAAGAATAGAGCCTTAGTAATTCGCTGCAGGTTAGTTCATTTTAATCCTAGACCAAATCACCCCAAACAGTATTAACTGCATGAAAATTTTGTGCAAGAGCTTCTTATTTTTATCGTAATAAAATCTGCTCTGGAATGAATGGATTCAGCCCAAATTCACTTGTTTGGAAAGGTGTTTGGGGGTTTTAGTTGTGCTCCCTCTGACTTTTTTTTTCAGTGGAACCTTTTGCACGTCTCATTCCATTTTAACAGAAAATGCAAATTCTTTATTCACGGTGAGGGAAGTGCTTTTTAAGCCAGACATCGATTTAAGATAATCAGGTTTACCATTTAGGAAAGGTGTGAGAAGGCGAGCCTCCAGAATGTGTCATCGGTGTTCCTTTATCCAGTTCTCACCTTCCGGTTTCAAACATAGGAGGACGACCTCGCTTCTCTTCCTGGATGCCCAGCCCGCAGAAAAGAAAAGAAAAAAGGGAGAAAGACACCCTCTGGTTAAGTCAGTTCGCGCGCTATTTTTAGCTTTTTCTGTAAGACAGTGACACATTATTTCGTTTCCAAATATTTCTAACGATTTTCTGCTCAAGTGTAAGATAATGGAGCAAAGAGTTTGTAGGAATGGCAAACAGAAAATGGGGGATGGGGAAGGCGTTTTTGATAAACCGTTTGTTGCTCACGGGAGGGTAACTATTTCTGCTGATTCTCCAGGCCAAGATTTTTTTCCTTCATTCTTCCTTTTCTTTTCTTATTTTTCTTTTTTTTTTCTTTCTTTCTTTTTTTAAAGGGAAGGTCTGGTTTGGACGACTTTGTCTCCCAGTATTGAAGGCTTTTGCTCTAGACTTGAGTTTTCGGGTTTGGTTTTTTGTTCAGAGAAAAGCCTTTCCCTCCCCTCTGAGGGCTGCCCTGTTTCACAATAAACATGACGAAGGGGTTCATCACTTTTTAGTATAAATAAACCGAGTGACTCTGGAAGGGTATATATTTGGGGAAAGCCCGCACCGCCCCATTCTTTTTCCTGGGGTTCCTCGATTTTAGTCTTTTGAGTGGGTCTGCCCGTCGGATCGCTAGACCCCTGCACTCATTAAAAGCACATATTTGAAATTAAAGGGGGGTACAAGGCGAGGGTCCAGATGCGCGTCTTCACTTTCCTCTTTTTCTCTCTCGCTCGCTCTTCCTGTCCCCTGCTCCCCCTAACCCGGACCCCTTGCCCATTGCGCCTGCTGCTCTTGAACTTGTTTCTGACTGAGCCGAAGGCGCGGTCTCCCGACCCTGGCGCAGCTCTTCCCAAAGCCCAGGTAAGAACCTAGGCGCGTCTGGGCAGTGGCGGGTGCCCACCAGCCGCAGCGGCGGCGCAGCGTCAAAGCGGGGGTCCAGGGAGAGGTGGGGATGCGCACCGGGGGCTGGGCGACCCTGGAGAGGGCGAGGGGCGCGAAGCCGAGTAGGAACTAGGGATTCCTTCACCAACAAAGCAGGCTCTTTAGAGGGCGGCAGGGTGGGGTGGGGAGACACGAAAAATGGGGGTGCCTTTGAGGCCAAGGTCACGGTCCGGTCGCCAGCGGCTTCTGTCCCGCGGCCTCTGCGCTCCGGCGCGCCGTGTGCTCGGGGCTCCCCTCGCACTTGACCACCCCTGGGCCCGAGCTCCGCTGCCGGTGCGAGCTGGGCGCGCCCGCCTGGACCCCCGCTCGGCCCAGGGAGGCCGAGGTCACGGTCGCGGGCCTAGGCGGCGACCCGCGCGGCCGCAGCCCGCTCCGGGAGTCGGACTCACTGATGGCGTCTGGGTGGTGGCGGTGGAGAGGCCGCGGAGCGGCGGAGGCCGGGCAGTCGGCGGAGGCCGAGCACCTCCGAGGAGAGACACCCCAAGAAGCGCCGGTTTCGGGCGCCCTGCAGGCTTGCCCGGGCGCACCGAGGGCGCCGCAGGGAGTCGGAGACGTGGAGTGGGCGCGCGGCGGGCCCTGCAGTCTCCTGCCACCGCTCCAGCGCTGGCCGGGCTCCACCGCAATGTTTGATTTAGGCTTTTCAGCAAAGCCCCGTGGTAAACTCAAGCTGCCGCGGGTGGGCTGCAGCCACCGCAGCTCCCGGCAGAGCCCCCAACACGCGCGCACACGCACGCGGGTGCCCTCTCCCCGCCGCTTTCCTCCCGGGCGTGCGCCCTGCTCGGTCCCTCCACCTCTCCCCGGGAAGTTGCCACCAGGGCTCGGGGCGGCAGACGGCGGGGGTTGCGTTTTCCTCCAGCAGCGCCTTCCCGCTCGAAGCCCCCCCAGGGCACGCCCGTTCCGAGGCGGGGGGTGACCCGAGGGGCCAGCTCCCACCGGGGTGTCCCTCCGAGTCCAAGGCAGGGGCTCCCCGCAAGGGAAGGGCCTCTGCGGTTGGGAAGGCAGAAACGCCAGCCGGATGGGGGTGGGGAGGAGGGGGATGAGACGGGAGGGGCGAGGGCCACGGGACGAAGAGAAGGGAGCTGGCGATCCGCCCTGGCCCCCAGCCTCTACGGCACAGCCCGCCACTCCCACCCCCGCGGACGCCTCCCTCGAGTTGGCTTTGCGGCCTCGAGCAGGGCACCAAGAGGTGGTCCAGCTGGCCTCTGCCCTGGCAGCCCTCCGTGAGGTGCAGAAGCACGGTCTCAGGAAGCTGGCGTCTTTTTTAAAAAGACTAGGCCTGGAGAGTTGGGTAAATTGAAAGGAAAGGTAGGGGCCCCTCCCCCCCTCCGAAAAAATAGACCGTGGGCATCTTGGTATTAAAGGCCAAATGAGAAGCCACCAAAAATCATTATTCCCGCTTCTCGTTACTGTGTGTCACGTATGGGTATGGAATTCTGTAGCGTGTTAGTGAGGCTGTGTGTCTGCTAACCTCTGAAAGCGGCTGGACATGCCCGAAGGAAAGTGTTTCCTGCTTTCTTATTTCTACAGGATGTAGAGAGCTTTCGATGGTGTAGATATACAGGGCACAGTCATAAGGGCGCATTTGTAAGTGCAAAGCGTTGTCTATAATACAGTGGAAGTGGATCCTTGCATGGGGCAGTTTGGGGTTTATTAAGTTAAATTAAAAGTAAATTATTTTAAAACGGCCTACTTGACCAACTTTCCTCCTGCCACCAGATACCACCACTTTTTCATGGAAATGACATTTTTCGGGTCCTCCGTTACGTGTCTCAGCCACCTCCTGACATCCTTAGGAGACGGCTTTTTTCCTTATGTATCAGGATATTTTTGTTATGAGGTATACTGAGATGAAAAAAAGCTGGTAAAAATACCAGCCTCGCAATTAAATGGACTCTGGATACCAAGTGAAAATAATCATCTGGTATTAATCAAGTACGTCTCTGCTTCTTGTTGAGAAAACATATAGTGCCGATTTGCTTTCCTTTTCATCTGGGAAGGACTGTAAAATGTTGGATGTTCCATGAAAATCTCTCTACCCTTATGAGACCATTTTTGTTCAGTTCATCAAAATGCATATGTTCACGCTGGACATAGTCACATCAGAAAGGAACTTTGCAGCAGTCTCGCTCACACTGAAACAACCCCTGCAGTAACGTGTAACAGCCAGTGACCTTGCCCGTTACATCAATCTTTAATAATATCATTGTCGTTACTATTATTATCTGAAGTGTTAAATTGTTGCCAGGATCAATACACGTCTACTTCTTTGAATATATTTTATCCCACTGTTGTTTTTAACATCTTTGTTAAGAGGCCAATTAATTTCCAACTCATAGCTCCAGTGAAGTTTGTGTATAAGAGGGCTTCCTAACTTTTTTTTTTTCCTCTTTTGAAAGGAATCGGAGGGGGATAAATGGCATGTGAAATACATAGCTTGCTGTTTAGAGGGATGTGAAATTATTCCTAAACTAATGAAAGAATAAAATACACCAAAACTCTAACAGATCACTGTTGAAATCATACTTGTTTGATTTCTTTTTTTTTTTTTGAACTGAATATCAGGACCGTTTTTTTCAAATTCTATCAGAATATATAGCTTCACCACCCACCACAGTCACCAGAATTAGCGGAATTTTTCTAAGTGGGATAGAAAGGCCTTGATGAAGAAAACATCTGAATGTATTTGTGTCTGTTTTCTTCTAGATTTGTTGGCGTTAATGCATCTGACATAAACTATTCAGCTGGCCGCTATGACCCTTCTGTCAAGACCCCCTTTGACGCAGGTTTCGAAGGTGTGGGCGAGGTGGTGGCCTTGGGCCTCTCCGCCAGTGCCACATTCACAGTTGGCCAGGCTGTGGCTTACATGGCACCCGGCTCTTTTGCCGAGTACACAGTGGTGCCTGCCAGCATGGCCATTCTCGTGCCGGCCATGAAACCCGAGTATCTCACCCTCCTGGTGAGTGGTACCACGGCCTACATCAGCCTGAAAGAGCTTGGAGAACTATCAGAAGGGAGGAAAGTTCTGGTGACTGCAGCAGCTGGGGGGACCGGCCAGTTTGCCGTCCAGCTTGCAAAGAAGGCCAAGTGCCATGTAATTGGAACTTGCTCTTCTGATGAAAAGTCTGCCTTTCTGAAATCTCTTGGCTGTGATCGTCCCATCAACTATAACGGCGAGCACGTGGGTGCTGTCCTGAAGCAGGAGTACCCCCAAGGTGTGGACGTGGTGTACGAATCCGTCGGGGGAGCCATGTTTGACTTGGCTGTGGATGCCTTGGCTACCAAAGGGCGCTTGATAGTAATTGGGTTTGTCTCTGGCTACCAAACTCCTACTGGCCTGTCCCCTGTGAAAGCAGGAACACTACCAGCCAAACTGCTGAAGAAATCTGCCAGCGTCCGGGGCTTCTTCTTGAACCATTACCTTTCTAAGTATCGAGCCGCCATGGACCACTTGCTTAAGATGTATGCGAGTGGAGAGCTGGTTTGTAAGGTCGACCTTGGAGGTCTGTCTGCAGAGGGCAGGTTTACCGGCCTGGAGTCTGTCTTCCGGGCCGTCGATTATATGTACATGAGAAAAAACACTGGAAAAATTGTTGTTGAATTACCTCACTCTGTCAACAGTAAGCTGTAAAAACAGAACAATGGCATAAATAAAAGGAGAAAGAAAGTGGACATTTTATGCCCCAGAATTACTCAAATCAATTTATTTTTAGTTAGTAACGGAGATAATATTTTTTCAAACAAAAGTTCTAATGAATAGATTTCTCTTTCTCTTTTCTTTATTTCTGTTCTTTTTATTTTTTTTATTTTTTGCTCCTCCATTGCAAAAAAAAAAAAAAAAAGTGCTAATAAAACTTCCCTCAATGGCACAGAGGTAAAACCTTTACATTCAATTCTTTACTCATGGATGGTCTCATTCCAGATTTTATTGTCCCAGGGAACTAAATTAATTCCTGATGCAAGATCTGATCAAATCAGTATGTCTTCAGCTTGATGAGATTTTAAAATTGGTCTTGAAAATAGTTCATGAGTTCTTTGCTTTGGAAGAGTCTGGTCTGATGCTAGTAAGTTGTTAATAAATGAGAGATATAGCAAAAGTCAGCCATTTCTCAGAGTCCATATTCTCAGGAAATGGCCCTTCTTTTTCTATAAATCGCCAGCCAACTATCTAAATAGAAATTTGGAGGGATTCTCCCAAAACTTGGACTCTGTTAGATTATTAGGAAAAGAAAATTAAGTGAGCACAGACCTCTTTTAAAGAAGCATCTCTCATTTAATGGCTTTTATGCGCAGTCATCCCAGTGAGGCACATGTAGGATGGAGAATTTCTCTCTTCCCTTAAGAAGAAACTTAGTGTTGAAAACTTATATAGACAAAAGGCAGGTTTGGGAAAGGGAAACTATAGAGATTCAGGGGACTTTACAAACTTAATACAGGCACGGGAAAGGGAAAAGGATGTGCTCCATCCACAGCGAGGGTCTACATAACAAAACACGGGCCATACAGGGGAAGGCACTGTAGGTACCTAACAGCACCCTTCATAAGCCTAAGTAGGGTCTGTCAAATAGCATCGTGCAAAGTAGGGACCAAAATGATCTAAAATGATTGTGCTTCATGTTAGAGACTTCTGGAAGGTGTGTGTTATCTCTGATCATGGAAGTAGTACAGCAGCCACTGATGCTCTATTCCCATTTTACTTCTCCACGTGTCCTGGTGGAATGAGATGCTGCTTGTCACTATCGCCTGATGTCACAGACACGAAAGTAACGAGTCCCGCGCCTTCCCCTCCGAATCAAGCCTGCAGCTGATCCGCCTTCGTTCTAACCTTCAGCTCGCCAAAGGCTGCTCCGGTTTTCATCATTAAGGTGGGAATGCCATCGTGCCTTTCTAATGAAGGCAGAGCCCGCCAGAGTATTTTTCAAAGCCTTGGGTTTCGGCGTCTCTAACATGCTAAATAAATAGACAAGCAATTAAAGATGCTCCAGGAAACTTGGTGACCATATTTAATTTTTCTTTCTTTCTGTCTGAGGGGCAAGGCAATCCTACTGCTGAATAGCTGTTAGTATCTATTTTACAAGATTTACTCATTTTCAGGTACCTAATGTAGCTGCTAGCATGCATGCACAACAATACAATTTATATGGTAAATGGGACCAAATAATGGCTTCACTGAATGTTATGGCTGCGCTGAAGGGAAATGTCACGGTAAATAGCTACCAAATTATGGATCATGCCGAAGTGTCACAACTGCACTAAAGACAAATAGCACTGGAGGCTATTGCCACTGTGACGCTGCTGAGTTATGAAAAAGGGGAGCAGCCTGATGGGAGGCTCTTTGTGTCCTCATTATCGCAAAGGGTTACTAGCTCAGGGAACCAGAGAAGCTGGTCCAGTGTGCTGCTCCGTTATTAATCAGTCCCTTTCAGACCTCACAGCTATAGCAAAACGGAAGGAGACTTTGCCTACCGTTTCGATACACAAACAAAGGGGAGGGGACAGGTTTTATGAATGTAAGTGCAAGGGAGTGACCGGTAGTGGTGAAACGTGCAATCAAATCCTCTCATCAAAGAATATTATTCAATTTAACATAGTATCTGTCTGATAGGCTTAGTTGCTTCCTATGCAGCCAGATGTGTGAAGTCCAAGCAATCACGCGTTTTCTTCTTCTGTCAAGACTTGAGTAGTAAGGACATCGCCAACTAAATTGCTTCTTCTAAACTGAAGTGCGTCCCGGTTTCTCTCATTTTAATGGGACAGTAATAAAGATGAAAGACCAACATTTTAACTGATGGATCCCTTAAGCTACAGAATAGAAGTTGATTATGTTTTCAAGGCGTATACTAAATTCAGCAATGTTAAAAAAAAATGCAAACACCCAGGTTTAAAATAAAATATAATCTGAAAACCCTGCTCTGTCTTTCCCCACACTAAGAAACTACAGTGCATGCTGTTTTCATTTATTCTTAGAAAACAAGCATGAAAGATTCTGCCCGTTCAGATAATGCCAAAAATATGTTTAAACTTTTTTTTTTATTCTTCTGAAAAATGATTTGTAAATTGAGGGTCATAGCTCAGCATCAGTTTCATCTTCTGGGATTATCGTTCAAGACCAGCCTCTAATGGGAGGTGAAATGGTGCAATGCTCTCTCCACCTTTCTTCTGAACTGTATTACATATCACAAAAAGTACATCCATAACTCAGAGCAATTGTCAGTCTTTGTTTTAGAGACGGGGCCAGGGCTGAACAATCACGGTGGATGAATTATTTCTGGGTTCTCAGGGTGGCCTTCTCTGCACATCAGCCTTGAGGTCTCTGGCTGGGTGGATGGAGAGCCTTGACTCCGGTAAGTATGCCAAGAAACAGGGAGTCCCAGCTCTTCCTTCCCATTCCATTGTGACTTCTAAAAAGCCAAATGCTCTTCCTTCCAATTTGTCTTGCATACAAAAAACACCAACACTGTCATTTCAGGTCCGTTAGATGATGACGTCCGCTGTTGACCGACTTCAGCATTTAAAAAAAAAAAGATCAGGGAATAGTTTGCAAAGAAATGACACAGAAGTTTTGCATGACATGTTCTATAAAGTGTTATGATATGATTTCATCTGAATGGAGTTTCTCAGGAGTAGAATGGAGCATCTATAAATGGTCATTAGTATTACCTTCAGTATTTATCTAATGAAAGTGCAGTGACAAGTAGCTGCTTCTTATTAAAATGAAAATCTTGCATTATGTGCTTAAGGAACATTCCAGCTAATGAGGATGTACTGTCCTCAGTACAACACAGATCTTCTTTTTGTGTGTTTGCCACCACAAGATGCTGGAAACTTGACAAATGATATCATTTAAGACATGCCTGCCGTAGGGACCTGCTTTTTGGCTTCCTGTTTCTGGCTTTTATTTGGGTAACATTTATAATGGCCACCTGACTTGTAATGGGTAACGCTTTAACCCCTTCATAGAGCTCCCAATTAGCGTGAATTTACTACCGTCAGGATTTCCTTTAAAATGGGGCAGGGAGTGCTCAGTACTGAAGATATTTTTCTTGATCACTTGACCACATGTACATATGGGATAAATACCATATTTTAGATTTGTATAAAAACAGATGAGCAACGTGCAACTTTCAGAAAATATATGATAGGAAAAGACCAAGCACGATCAACTGTGGATAATAATTTCCTAGGGGTAACAATGCAAGTGTTATGAATGTAGCCCAGGTGCAAATGGCCTGATTTGATGAATTCATAATTACTGTTCTCTATACGTTCCATTCTCTTGTTTTATTCAATATTATTTGTTATTTACGATACTTATTTAGAGACAAAATTTATGCAAACTTTATTAGTTAATTTTGGGGTTTGTTGGCAGGTTTTTGTTAAGTTAGATTTTCTGTAACTAATTTTCTAGTTGTGGCCCAGAATTATGATCGTATTTCTGATCATATTTCAGAAGTCAAAATGTAAAGCTCTGGATTCTCAATACCATTGGTATGGGCATTTTAACCTTGGAATCCCATTTTTTAGTAGACCTGTAGCATCATGTTATTCAACTTATAAGAGGAAGAATGTTTGATATGAGAACCTTGTTGCTGTTACCATGAGCAAACTGAGGAACATAGGCACCAAAAGCAAAAGTGCTATACAAAATAAATAATATTTTCCCAGTATGTATCAGTTCAAGTAATTCTTTTTTTTTTTTTCTTTTTGCGGTATGCGGGCCTCTCACTGTTGTGGCCTCTCCCGTTGCGGAGCACAGGCTCCGGATGCGCAGGCCCAGTGGCCATGGCTCACGGGCCCAGCCGCTCCGCGGCATATGGGATCCTCCCAGACCGGGGCACGAACCCGTATCCCCTGCATCGGCAGGCGGACTCTCAACCACTGCGCTACCAGGGAGGCCCCATCAAGTAATTCTTGATAGTAGAGAGTTGATACTCCAGAAAAGTCAAATAAGGTGCATATTTCAATTCTGTATGCTTTAGTCTTCTGTATAATTCTTTCTCCAGATCTGAGTGGCTAATGAGATATGAAAACAAGACTAAAAGTGGCCGGGTGTAAATACTGTCTTAGCATCTATTCTTTTTTTCATAATTTTTCTTGAAATATAGTTGATTTTAGTGTTGTGTTAGTTTCAGGTGTACAGCAGAGTGATTGACTATATATATATGTATACATATGTAAGAATGTATATATATATATATATATATATATACATATACATGTATATATACACATTCTTTTTCAGATTCTTTTCCATTGTAGGTTAACAAGATATTGAGTATAGTTGCCTTTGCTATTTGGTAGGTCCTTGTCAGCAACACAGATGTTCCTAGAGATTATCATACTAAGTGAAGTAAGTCAGACAGAGAAAGACAAATATCATATGATATCACTTATATATGGTACTAAAAAAATGATACAAAGGAACTTATTTACCAAACAGAAATAGACTCACAGACATAGAATACAAACTTACAGTTACCAAAGGGGAAAGCAGGGGTGTGTGTGTGTGATAACTTAGGAGCTTGGGATTAAAAATATACACACTACTATATATAAAATAGATAACCAGCATCCATTCTCGATAAGATGATCTTGCTCACTGTAGACCTACCCTTCAGCGCTTGCTCAAAGCATCCCGGGAGACACAGATCCCGCTGGGAAGCGAGTCTTGCATCTCTCAAATGGTAGGGTATGTACTCCATGGAGTATAGTTTAGGGAAACCAATACATGCCTCATGTGCTGGGAAGCATGGGCCAAAAGTACAGATTTCAACGGCCCCCCAAAGCAAGAGTTTCCCTTGAAGGGCACTATCTGACAGTGTCTTTATGCCAACATGAAATAATAATTAAAACACCTCCTGCTGACTGGTGGTAACGTCCAATACGAAAGATGGATTTGCACTTAGACCTCAGGAAAATGGTCCATAAATTGTCAGCTACTGTCTGCCTTACCCTCTCCATGTAAAGAGCTGAACCGTATCTTAGAATGACTAGAGTGAGTGGTCTCTCTGGCTGGTGGGAGATGCAGAAGCATGTTTAGGGAAGAAAGGGCATCCAGCTTGGAAGTCTTTACCTTGCCCTGTGTGTGCCAGACCCCAGGGGAGGGGCGGGCAGCAGACACACACCTGGAGGGAGCCTGGGACGTGCTCTGCCTGACACAGATGATAAGACTCCATCGTCCTGTAAATGGTAAAAGTTGGGATTTAAGGGACCATGTGGTTCTACCCACTTTATAAATGGAGAAAGAAGATCCAAGAAGATTAGGTGCTTTGTCCAAGGTCACAGAGAATGAAGCCAGAGCACAGGCAGGTTCCTTCCCAGGACACCAGGCCATCTCTGGTTTTTTTGTAAGTTGCCGAGGTCCTTCCCTAGATGCCTGATTGAAAGTGTCACAGAATAACAACTGGCCTCTGTTATAAATCTTTTGTTGAATGAGGTGATGACCAAACCAAGAAGAATATCACAGTTCTGACCACCGAAGTGCGTTCCACTCGAAACACCCTTTAATCCAGCACAAGTTAGGCGTCCAGATCATTTGATTCTGTGTCATCTAAATATCACACAGCCTTTTGGGGGAAAAAAAAAAAAGAAAAGGAAACACTCAACGGAATTAAGGGCTGAATGCCCACAATTTACTTCTAATGCTACAGAGAAGGTCTCCTCTCCTATCAATGTATTCTTGTATGTCAAATCATGAAAATCAAATAGAGGAAAACTTTATCATCACATGTTGAGTTTTTCTCCCCAGAGTATTTCACTTGCTTGTGTTATTGCCTATAGAACGTGGACAATGTTTGTAACAGCAAAATATCTAGAAAGTGAACTGGCCATTCCACCTGAAATGGAATTCTGAATCCAGCAGCTTCTGCGCTGTGGTGGCCGGATGCGCACACCGGCGGCGGGAAGCGCTGTAGGGTGAGGGGGGTACGAGTGGGGAGAGACAGCGGTGGGTCCACGTCTCCTGTTCACACGGCGAGAATCTCATCCTCTGTACAACTGACGGATCATAATTAAGGCTCGGAAGCAAGCCCTTCAAAACCACACGACATTGAATATTCCTGTCTTTCTACATCATTTCTGTCTTCCTTGAACTCATGCATAACAAGCGTAAACTTTCAACTTTACACGAACAAATCCTTTCCCAACAGAAACAGCTTCTTTTAACATTGAAAAACCCTTTGCAGGAACAGCAAGAATGTCAAAGGCAATCTCATTTCGTAGAAAACCTCATTTCTCACCAGGGGACTGGAAGCAATAGTGGGCCCTCTGTATGCTGTTGGAATTTACATTTGGAAATTGAATTGTCTCCTTGAGGGGTTTTATCAAAGTAACTTTCGGAAAATTACTTACATCCGGGTACATCAGGTACACAGGACGAGGCTGCCACCACAGCTGTAAAACAGCTCATTCTCTCAGTAGTAAAAATAAAACTGCTGTCATCGTCGTTACTGAATAATATTTAGAGTGTCAACTTCTGCATATACTTTCTGTAACCTCTTGGAACATGCTTACTAATTTGTTAGATTAGAGTACAATGTCACTATCTTCACCTCTTTCCTATCAAATTGATAAAGGCGAATGATGCCCATTTTACAGATGGGAAAATGCAGCACAGAAAAATGACTTTCCTAGATCACTTAGTCACTGGTTGAACAGAGACCGGGGTCCAAGGCTGTTTTCCACTCGAGAGTGCTGTGTCCCCAGCTTACTTGTACACACAGTCACCTGTTGCAATGCATGTCCTGACTCAGCAGGTCTGGGCAGGGCCTGGGAGTCTGCATTTCCCAGGTGCTGCTGATGCCAGACCCACACAGTGAGCAGCAAGGTCCTGAATCTCACTGCCTTTGAAGAGAGTCCCATCCTGCGAGATGCAGTTTTCTGAAGCATTTCTGAGCAACCCGGAGGTGACCTACATACGAATTACAAAACAAGCGCTTGATGGAATATGAAAATGGTGCCTTTTATCCTTGCATTTTCAACTCCCTTACATTGACCATCAGCTGTGGCGTCTACCACCTGTCTGCTACCAGAGCACTCTGGTGGCCAGGGTTTTCACCCAGTTCTAAGCGGGGCAAAAGGAGATGCAGAAAGGGGACAGGAGTGTCCTGGGGACGCTCAGCAGAAGGTGACGGCAAACCCTCTACCTCGACATTCACTGCCTTTTAAATAAAGGCAGAGCCACTGTGGAGAACAGTACGGAGGGTCCTTAAAAAACTAAAACTAGAGCTACCATATGATCCAGCAATCCCACTCCAGGGCATATACCCAGAGAAGACCATAATTCGAAGAGATACATGCACCCCAACGTTCATTGCAGCACTATTTACAATAGCCAGGACATGGAAGCAACCTAAATGCCCATCGATGGATGAATGGATAAAGAAGATGTGGTCCATATATACAATGGAATATTACTCAGCCATGAAAAAGAATGAAATAATGCCATTACAGCAACATGGATAGACCTAGAGATTGTCATACTGAGTGAAATAAGACAGAAAGTGAAAGACAAATATCATATGATATCACTTATATGTGGAATCTAAAAAAAAGGTGCAAGCGAACTTATCTATAAAACAAAAATAGAGTTACAGAGGAAGAAAACAAACTTATGGTTACCAGGGGGTAAGGGGGGGTAGGGATAAATTGGAAGATTGGGACTGACATATACACACCACTATCTATAAAATAGATAACTAATAAGGACCTACTGTATAGCACAGGGAAGTCTACTCAGTACTCTGTAATGGCCTATATGGGAAAGGAATCTAAAAAAGAGTGGATAAATGTATATAACTGGTTCACTTTGCTGTACAGTGGAAACTGACACCACATTGTAAATCAACTATACTCCAGTAAAAATTTTTTAAAAAAGAAAAAGAAGTAAGTGAAAATAACTAAGTATAAAAAATACTCAGTATTTCCATTTCAATAAAGTTCTTTGTAAGTCTTGTTCATGGCAATAAAATGAAAAAAATAGGGGGCTTCCCTGGTGGCGCAGTGGTTGGGGGTCCTCCTGACGATGCAGGGGACACGGGTTCATGGCCCCCGTCCGGGAGGATCCCGCGTGCCGCGGAGCGGCTGGGCCCGTGAGCCATGGCCGCTGGGCCTGAGCGTACAGAGCCTGTGCTCCGTGGCGGGAGAGGCCACAACAGTGAGAGGCCCGCGTACCACAAAAAAATAAATAAATAAATAAAAAATAAAGGCAGGTCCTAGGGGACCAGAACGCGCCCATCTTCCTCTGCTTCTCTAGTCACACTGTTTGTCACGCCAGTGTCCCCTCTCCTGCCCAGGCATCACCAATCACCAGTTGAACATCGGCCCTTCTTCAGGGGAATTAAGTACAAACAGCAGCCGTCCTCGGACGGGTCTTTCCTCCATGGGCATGTGTGTATCATCATCATAATATTTTACAATTATCCTGAGAGGGAGGGCACCTGATTTGCATCCACTTTTGGATCAGGTCTCTTGGAACAAGCAGCATGGCACCCCATGTCCTTTATTTAAAAATAGGCCCGTAGAAATGACAGGAATTTAAGAGGCTGTGGTCTTCATCAGAGAAAAGTTATTAGCCACGCAAGTGCTTCTTAATATACCACCCTAGCCATGCGAGTAAGAGTTCTCTGGCTGGGAAAGACATAAGAAAGCGTCTTGGTGTCAAAAAGGAAGCTAGTTGGGTTGCAGATACAATCGAAGTTAGGGGTTTACAAATGGCCCTGGACACGGGGGCAGGAAGGCAGCATTCCAGCGCCCCAGCCGCGCGTTTCTGTGCGGGGTGGGATGAGCCCCCAGGTGTCCCCAGCGCCTGTCCCTCATCCTTCCTGGGCCCTGGCCGCAGTTATGGCTGCACACGTGGCTAGCGGCCACCCCACAGGAGGGGCCTCGCAGCCGAGAGAGGATGGTCCTTCTCCAAGCAGGGCCAGCAAGACAATAACGGACCTGCTCACCTGCACCCACAGAGTGGGCGCAACTCGGGAGAGCAAGGCTGGAGCCAGGGCAGGGGGGACTGGAAATGAGGCTGTGATGACCTCAGAGGGTTCCTGGAGGGGTCAGAGGGCAGGAGCCGGCGGGGCTCTCAGGGGGTCCGGGCTGGGCCAGGAGTGCTACTCCGTCTTCTGCAGGTCAACATCGCAGCGTCTCTGTGGATCCCCAGATGCGAATCTGAGAAATCCTGGGGACACCGGGCTTCCAGGTGAGACCTTTTCCTTCATGGGCAAGCTTTAAAAAATGTGACTATCAGTTAATAAAGGGATTGGCGGTGAGAGCAGAGGCAGCCTGGCCACCCGTCTGCCTTACGTGACCTTGTTTATTTTCCCCAAGTTCCGGTTCTGTCCAGGCGAGGGGAGTTACTCGCACCTCTGGGCTCCAGTAGCACTTTGCTCACCCCTCATTTCTAGCACTTTCCATGGCACCCTGGTCTACTATCCACTTATACGTCTGTCTCCCTGGAGACTGAAATCCCTGAAGGTAAGGCTGCCTCCCGGTCCGCCCTGGGCTGGCGCATGGTCACGGGTGCACCTCGGAGACACAGGGGGTTCGGTTCCAGGCAGTCAGGCAGGTCCTAAAATGAGCTGGGCCTGCCCCCCACACCGTGATGCCAGGGCCGTCGGTTACAGCCCTTATGGCTTTGAGACTTGAGATTAGAAAAATGAGAAGACATCCCAGGAAGTGAGTAGCAAAGTCTTGAAATGCATTACTTTTATGACCCTTCTCACCCAAAGTAGATGAAGCCTGGTCTAGGACAGGTCCACAGTGGATTATTTTTAAAATATTTATATATTCATATTAAACATATAAAGTGGTTCATATGTATTTTATGTATTACATTAAAAATCAGGAGTGCAAGTGTGAGAAAATCCAAGTCAAACTGCCTTGAACAATTAGGGGGCTCATGTAACAGGAAAGTTCAGAGGTAATGCAGGCTTCAGGCACAGTTTGATCAGGGATCCAGCTCCATTTCTCAGGGATTCCATTCTCAGTCTGCTTCACCACACGGCTGCTTGCACAGGCTCTGCTTCCACTGCATCCACACTCCACCCACCACCTTCCACAAAGGCCTCCACTTCCCTCAGATTGAGCCAAGTGAATCTGTGTGTGTCAGGAAGAGTGGATTTCCCTCTGGGGAGTGGGCCATCCCACCCAAAACACAAGAAACTCATGGTACAGGATGGATGTTGGGAAAACCCATGGAATCAGAGTTCCAGACAGCAACAGGCAGAGTCCCCTTGTGGGGCGAGAGATGAACCTGAGAGATCCCTGAAGCCAGGGATGGAGCACTTCTCTGGGTCTCCAGCACCCAACAAAAGTTGGATAACTCACCATGGGGACGATCTGGGAACTGGGTCTCTTTGTCCCTTTGATGCCCTGGTTACAGCAATCCTGCCTGAGTGGTGTCTCCAAGAAACCTCTGGCCAGAGAGATCACGAGATTCATGACTAAGGGGCGAGGCCAGGAGGCCTGGCACCTCCAAGGGGTGGAGAGTCCAAGGAAGCCCTCCACCCTCCACAACTCAGCACCTTGGAATGAAGTGTTCACCTCCTTGCGGCCCCAGGCCCCGAACTCCTTAGGTCGGCGGGGACACCTGGTCCTTTCCCAGACACGTCACCGCGTCCATCCCTCTTCTCCTACATTGTTCCTGGTGCACAAAGAGCTGGCTGACGGCCAGCAAAGCCCCGTGGATCGCCCTGCACACGGAGGTCCGCGGCAAAGCAAGCTCCCTGAGAGCCACAGTCAGTGCTGGTTTGCGGCATTTCAGTTTGCGGAACAGAGTGGTCCTCGAGTTGAGGGGTGGCTCTGGTGACACAGGCCCTGTTCCACTTGCAGAGACCTAAGCCCTGAGCTAGGCTGGACCCCTGCACAGAGGGTCTATCAGCAGGGAGCGGGAAAGGGCCCAGCGCTGACATTTTAGAGGGTGTGGGATGGAGGGTGAGGACCCCCTGACGAGGGTAGAGAGTGGCCCGCTGCTGGGCAAGACCTCCTCAGAGTGCAGCTCAAAGCCCCAGTCTTCTCCAAGAAGCACCAGCAGCTTAGAGCCGATGAAGGATCGCATGTTTTGCAACCGCAGGCAAGCGGGCTGTCTCTCAAGCTCCTGGATGGGGGTGCACAGACTGAACGGGCAGCCCCCGGGCCCTGTACCACACCGACCTCGTCCAGAGCCCTCGGACCCGTGTCACGGGGGGGCGCCCTCCACGCAGTGGGGCGTGCGGGCTGTCGTCACACGGCCCCTGGTCCCCATCCTGCTGCTTCAGCCTCGCCCGTGACAACCCGTCCGCACCACCATCTGCGTTCTGTCATGACTCTCGAGGCTTGGGCGGCCCGCTCCACTGGCATCCTTAGGTGTTCGGGTGACACTGGACCAGAGGCTGCCGGGTACCGAAACTTACTCCTTCACACGGGGACTCTGCAGGGCATGGGGGTGTCTACGGACGCAGGTGCTCGCTAGCCGGCAGCCCGTGGAAGGGGCCACGTGAGCAGGGTCCCCGATCCCTGGCGGCTGACAGCCGCTCCCAGCACGGGCAGCCGAGCGGGGCCGGGCTCCCTATTCTGTAGATGTGCCAGGCCTGTGCTGGCACGTTGTCATTCGAACCTGTGTGAGTCAGCAGGCTTAATGGCTCCCGTCCCTTCAGGATGACTCTCCACCAGCGATCTCATTATCACACACACGTGTTTACTTCTCGTTTCCAGGGCTCCTCACGCAGCCCCGAGTGCAGTGAGCGGGGGAGGAGGTGGTGTTAACGCACAGTATTGCCTGTCCGCTCCCTCAGCGCCATCCCCTCTGGAGCAACCGGAGGCCAGGAGAGCACAGCACGTGGAGGGGGGCGGCTGGAGAAGAGCAGAGGCCTGGCTGGGCCCCGAAGCCCCCTGCTTGGGGCCCCACTCCACGATGGGCCTGAGCAGGAGAAGGAATCCTGCCGGGGGACCGTGCGGTAAGGAGCTCCAGAGGACACCCACCCATAGGACAGGGGCCCCAGCAGCCGGCACAGGCGTGCACATCTCTACTGTAACGTGCAGCCTTGAGGTGGGAGCACTAAGAAACACCCACGCGTGGGCCTGCCTGCAGGAACCGTACCTCGGGAAGGGGACACGGGCGCCATGAGCCAGGTGACCGGGGAAGCCGGGTGTGGCATTTAACAGGCACCTACTGTGCTCCAGGCTTTGTGCTGAGCGCTTGACACATTTACTTTACTTAATCCCCAGAACAGTGTGTTCTAGAACAAAACTGAACAATAGAAATGAAATGAGAACTGCAAATTCAAGCCACATGTGTAACACAAAACGTCCTAGTAGCCACAGGAAAAACGACGAAATCAATTTTCCTAATGTATTTTCTTTTTTTTTTTTTAGCGGTACACGGGCCTCTCACTGTTGTGGCCTCTCCCGCTGCGGAGCACAGGCTCCGGACGCGCAGGCTCGGCGGCCACGGCTCACGGGCCCAGCCGCTCCGCGGCATGTGGGATCCTCTCGGACCGGGGCACAAAGCCGTGTCCCCTGCATCAGCAGGCGGACTCTCAACCACTGCGCCACCAGGGAAGCCCCCTAATGTATTTTATTAAGCCAAATATATCCAAAATATTATCATTTTAGCTTGTAATCAATACAAAAAATTATTAAAGGGCTTCCCTGGTGGCGCAGTGGTTGAGAGTCCACCTGCCGATGCAGGGGACACGGGTTCGTGCCCCGGTCCGGGAAGATCCCACATGCCGTGGAGCAGCTGGGCCCGTGAGCCGTGGCCGCTGGGCCTGCGCGTCTGGAGCCTGTGCTCTGCAACGGGAGAGGCCACAACAGTGAGAGGCCCACGTACCGCCAAAAAAAAAAAAAAATTATTAAGATACTTCATTCTTTTTTTTTTTAACATGGTTTGAACAAGCTAGATTTCAAGTGTTCACTCACTGAGAGGCTCATGCCTGTTGAATTGGACAGTGGGGTGTTCTGGGCTGTGAACTCAGGGGGGTTCTGGGCTGTGAGCCTAATGGGGGGTCTGCTCAAGCACCATTTCTAAACTCAATATTATCTAACACATCTCACTCATGTTGGGCCAGATACTGATGTAACTGCTCATATAATAACCCCTTTTATTCACATAACCACCTTGTGTGGTAAGATCTACTGTTATCATCACTCCCACTTTACAGACAGGGAAACTGAGGCCATAGGACTAGTGAATAAAATCACTGGCTAAGGACCAAGACAGCCTGGCTCCAGGATCTACAGCTTAACCAGCAGGTCCTGGACCTTTCAGGACCCTACACAAACCAGGTGTTCAATAAGTATTTGAAGGATGGATGACTAAGGGAGATCTTAACTCTCCATTACTGATAGAATTGAGGCCCAGAGAAGTTAAGTGAATTCCATAATGTCACACAGCTAGAAAAATATCCGAGTTGTTGTTAAACTGGGTGTGTCTGACTTGGAACGTCGGGGAAGTGGATTGTTTCTGGCCAGTTTTATGGAGTGGTGGGCGTTTGAGCTGAAATTGGTGCACATCGAGATGGGGAAGGAATTTCTAACCCAGAGAACAAGATGGAAGAAGAGGATAGATCCATTCCAGTAGGTGCAGGGGGACCCACAGGTAGTAGGAGATGACCCAGAGGGCCTTGAAGGGACAGGATTCCCGGCAATCAGAGGGAGAAAGCGACCACCCCCTTCCCTCAGGGAAGCTCCACACCCACGGCCCAACATGGGGTTGCCTCGGCCAGACCCCAGAGGGAAATGATGCTGGGGGCCCTCTTTCTACAGGATTTCCCATCCTGGGCTCGCCCCTCCCAGCGTTCATTCCAGGCTCCTCCTCCAGGAAACCAGCCCGCAGGAGAGATCGCACATAAACCACTGATGGCACAGGGAGGTCACCACCTAGAAGCCCGCCCATCACCCTCTAGGGAGCAGAAGGTGCTGGCCGGGCACCAGCAGCAAGCGTGGAAGACAAGTCAGGGGGTTCTCATCGTGTCCCAAAGCTGCTGCCCCTAAGCTTCCCGGCTCCTGGTATGGTCTGGGAGGAGCCATGGTGACCTCGCCCGAATTTCTGTGGCTCATCTGGCGGGTGGCAACACCCCTGGTGGAGACTCGCCTGTGGCCCCTGGATGTGGGAGCAGCTCAGCCCCAGCAGGGAGAAGGCTGGGTGGGGACAGCCTCCCTCTTCCACTCGTCACTCTTTCCTTCTTTCCTGCTTCCTCTTCCCCTCCCTCCCCTCTTTGCCTACTTTAGAAAAAAGATTGAAAGCATGAAAAGCTCATTCCCTATTCATCCCTGTGCAGTTCAGCTACTGGGTGTTAATATCTATCAAAATGTTTCCCGAACATAGGATTCAGATCTTAATTTTATTATTCTTACATGAAAGAGAAACTGTAGGTACATTTTCTGTTTATTGAAAAAAAATCATGTGTAAAATGGCACTTTTTGGTTGCACAGCTCTCCTGGTATATTATTTATTGCAAAGGAAAATGATCATGCTGATAAGAAAGTAGTGTCGCTTAAAAATTAGGTGGTTCCCAATCAACTCATGACAGTAATTGCTGCAATGTCCTCTTTGATTTAGATATAGTAATATCAATGTAATTGCCACTGGGAAAAAATTATAATGGCTGTTAATGATAACTAACACATAAATGGCAATGAACAGGAACATGTATTTTATATCAGATCCAACCCTAGAGCAGCAGTAAGAAACCCAGTGGTTTCAACAGTCTGGCACCGGTCCCTCAAGGAACCAAGCCTCTGAGCTCTCCCATGTAAACGAGGGGGTGGATGATTATGGGGAGTACAGGGGCATCCTCAGCCTCCCCTAGGCTCCCTAATAGGGGTGTCCTCCAGGCCTCCGTAGGCAGAGATAAGAGCAGAACCAAGAGAAGCCAATGACCCAGAACCTGCCTCTACCACAGGGCCAGGAAAGGCGCCCGGAATGTTCAGTCGGAGGTGGTTCATTCCTTGCCTCCTTCGACTGTGGACCATTCCCTGTACTAAGCAAGGATGCAAAACCCACAAACGTGGTCTCTGTCCCCCAAGCGTAAACTCCAGGGAAGCTAGCACTGCACTCGTTTCGTAACATCTGGATTTCCCTCCCGTCTCAGCCCAGCAATCTTTGTTGAATGAAGATGTTCACTGTGGAGAAGGTGACAGACAAGACAAGTGGCCCTCATTGTCCACTGTCCCCTGGTGGGCACGGGGCCCACATGACTCATGGGCACATCCACTGATGGCACAGGCTTTTTATTAGGAAGAGGCATTATTTTAGCTCTTAAGGTGATGAATTACCTGGATGACATTTGAGCTTACCCTTTAACCTCTTTAACTTGTTAGTGCCCATCGTGACCTCGTAAAGAGGAAGCCCTAGGGAAGTCAGGCTCTGGCCAGGAGACAGCGTGGAAAAATGAGGGATGGGAAGGGACCCACCAGACCAAGGTGGGCTTTGGGACCCAGGTGCTAATGTAGACCCCGCCCTGCTCCCTGGATATGGGCAAGTCACTTGGCCTTAAAAAAACAGTGAAGGGGATTCCCTGGTGGCGCAGTGGTTCAGAGTCCACCTGCCGATGCAGGGGACACGGGTTCGTGCCCCGGTCCGGGAAGATCCCACGTGCCGCAGAGCGGCTGGGCCCGTGAGCCGTGGCCGCTGAGCCTGCGCGTCCGGAGCCTGTGCTCCGCAACGGGAGAGGCCACAACAGTGAGAGGCCTGCATACCGTTAAAAAAAAAAAAAAAAAAAAAAAAAAACAGTGAAGGAGGGCTTGGTCTGCACAGGTGGACCTAGAATGTGCCGTGGGTCCAACTTTTCCATGGAGGCAGCTGGGCATCCGTATTGAGGCCCCACTCAGAGAGATTCTAATTCTGTAGATCTGAGGGATCTACAGATCCCTAGAGAGAGGGCCTGACTCTATATGTATGAAGTTCCTTGAGAAGTTCTAATAATAATATAATAATGCCTACAATTCACTTAATACTGGGGCAAGGTACCACACTAACTGCTTACTCGGACCTCATTTTACTCTCAAAACAAACACTTTAGGTGGCTTCTAATATTCATCCCGTTTTTACAAAAGTGGGAAGGCACAGAGGCTGAGTGACTTGCCCAAAGTCGCACAGTAAGCGCTGAAGCCAAGTTTGGGGCTACAGCCACTCGACCCCAGATCCTGCACTCCAGACCAAGAGAACACTCATATGTGGTGCTGGTGGGATCTTATGTTTGAGAACTTTGGTCTAGATAACCTACAAGGTCTCATCCAACTTAATAGCCTATGATAATGTGAAGCTTGTTGGAAATGAGAGAAATTTCCAGAGTGTGGGGTGATGCCAAGGCTCTACCTGGAGCTTAGTAGTTGGCAGCCCTGGGCAGCAAGAGACTACCTGGGCACCCATGGAAAGGAGGCCGGTGGGTCTTCTCTTCCTGATGCTCTAGGTAGTGGTAGCAACTCTCTCCCACTGCAAACAACTGAAAGGATTGGAAAACTTTAAAAACCTTAAAATCGTGAAGAGCTGACAAAATGGTTTCAAAAATACAAGCCCAAAATCTAAGAGGAAGTGGAAATGCAGAGAGAGAGGTGGAGCGCTGAAGCCATTTCTACTGTGAAGGAATTTGCTGAGAATGGGACCCCTGAGCTTCAGTTTCCACAGATTTGCAAGGTGCTGAGGACAGAGGATAAAGTCCAGGGCCATCCAAATTGAAGAGCCTTGGTGCTGAGCACAGAAGGGGGAAGAGAAAAAAAAAGTCTCTGATAACTGTTATGACAAGCCAACTCATGTCTGTATTTGTAACTCAAGTTCTCATGATTTAGTTAGTCCAAAAAAAAAATCAAACCCATGAATTTGGTGCAATGTGAACCCAACTGATAGTGCATCCAAAGTTCCTGGCAGAAACAAACATAAACTGTCTCTGAAGAAATGCATCTTCATCGTATACCTCAAAGAATTCCCCCAAGGAAAATGAGCAAACACAACTAAAATACTTAATAATAAAAAGAAATAACATGCCATGAACCAAAAACAGCAGAAGCAAAAGAGCACAGAGGCAGACATGAAAAGGCATTAGGAATTAACAGCTAAAGATTACAAAAATAACAATGCTTATGCATTTAAAGAAACAAGTTTCAAGAGAAATGAAAACAACCTTGAACATTTTTAAAAGAACTGATGTAATTTTAGGAAGGAAAATAATATAATAACTGAAATTAACAGTTCAATTAATGGTTTAATGGATGATTAGATACAGCTGAAGAGAGAATTCATGAAGTGGAATATAGATGAGAGGAAATTGTCCATAATGCGTAACAGAGAGTCAGAGAGGTGGGAAAGAAAAGGTAAAAGTCAAGCAGGATAGAGAAAGAACGTCTAACACAGCTCTATTCAGAGTTTCACAAAGAGTTAAGAAAGGGAATGTGAAAGGCAGTATTTGAAGAAATAATAGCTGAAAGTTCAGCATTGATAAAAGGCAGTATTTAGGGCTTCAGGAAGGCAGAAAATTCCCAAGTAAGATACATAAAAAGAAATTCATATCCAGACATATAGTAATGAAACTGAGAACACCAAAGAGAAGAGAGAGAAAAAAAGGTTGCCTATACAGAAGTGACTGACTCAAAGCTGAATTTTCAGTGGCAACCATGGAAGTCTGTAGAAAGGGGATGGTATCGTCAATGTGCTGAATAAGTATAGCAGTATTGTAGAATTCCTTGTCCAATAACAATATCTTTCAAGAATGAGGACACGGGGCTTCCCTGGTGGCGCAGTGGTTGGGAGTCTGCCTGCCGGTGCAGGGGACGCGGGTTCGTGCCCCGGTCTGGGAAGATCCCACATGCCGCGGAGCGGCTGGGCCCGTGAGCCACGGCCGCTGAGCTTGCGCGTCCACACAGGGGGAGAGGCCACAGCAGTGAGAGGCCCGCATACCACACACACACACACACACACAAAAAAGAATGAGGACAAAATAATGATATTTTCAAACAAAAACTGAACAAGTTTGCCACAAGCAGATTGTAAATTCTCCAGAAATTGTACTTTCAAAGAAGAAAATTCATCCCCTCTGGAAGTTTGAAAAGTGAGAAAGAATGAAGAGTGATGAAAATTGGGAACATGTAGGTAAATATGGGTGAAATGAATTGGTGCAGGTATCTCTAAAACATTTTCATATTCAGAGTCTAGCCATCTGAACCACTATTCAGCTCAGAGTCATCTATATACATCCACTTTTCCCAAGTTATCATCCTCTGTGCAGTCAAGAAGTGTGACAGGGCAGCACTTCTGGAGTGAGCCATGGTTGACTCCAGAAATTTCTTCCAACCACTGACACTGATTCTCCAAGTTTATTTCATCTTATCAGAAGGTGTCAAGGAAACATTTTCGTACACTTATAACTCATTCCTTCCCCAAATGGTTCTTAAATACTTCTTGACCCACATTGGGGGTTTACAGTAGTCCAGCTGTGCCACCAGAAAAAACACCCCAGTTCAAGCACATGTGGACCATCACCACCACATCACAAATGGCCTGCAGCATTCATGCCATTGATGACAAAATGCATCCCAATTTCAGAGACGTTAAACTGTGGAAACAAAGAATCCATGGAATTAACTGTATCCTGACTCGAGTATATGAGGGCGCTTGCCTCAGGGGTGCCCAAGCAAGGCGTGGTCTGAGCACCCAGAAGACAGAGGGAGGCTTGGGCTTGCAGAACTGATTGTGTGATGGGGTTTGTGCCTGCTTCCTGACAAACGTCTGAATGTATGGCAGGGAGGAGAAGAAAGTAAGGGCAGAGAAGGGGTGAGAGCAAGCTCAGAGTTCTATGATGTGGGCTGGAACCATGGCATGGTGCACTGGAAAATGCACAGGTTTGGAGACCCACAGAGGCAGATTCAGAACTTGACTCTTTGTTGTCCAGCATGAATCATTCAACAGTCTAAGCCACGATGTTTGCCTTTAGGAAATGGGGAAGGTGCCCACAGAGTCATTCTGATGTTAAGGAATTATGGTCAATTCTTATTACATAGGGTAGTTATGCTCTGTGAAGTTGCAGGTGCCCTGAATCAGCAAACACTGAACCATGGTTCCCAGGGGAAATCAAGGGTTAGGTTCCTGCAAGCCTCTGGTCACCACATTTATCAACCAAAGAACACATAAGCTCGTTTTATGTGACCCTGTTTAAAAACACCTTATGTAAAATATATTTTTGATTCATTAACATAGAACTGAACGCCAGCAGCACTGTAAGTCACGCCTGAATGAAGCTCATCTGTCACACTGATTTCTCCCTAAGGCAAGTCGCGGCCTTCTTGCACTTAGGAACATGACACAGCACTTCAGCACTATGCTTGGGGGCCATTTTGAACTGCAAAATTATCAAAAAAAAAAAAAAAAGCACAAAAGTGAGAGCAACGCGGCACAAGTAGCCCATGAAAAGGACACATGTTTGCACCATGAGAGCTGAAACAAGAAGGCTGGACATCACTGTGTTTGACCTCAGCTGGGAATGTGCACAGGAGAGTTTTCAATGCTCTGCACATGTCCATGAACAACCATGAAAGCACCGTGAGTATCGATTTGGGGGTTACAAATAAATCTTAGAAAGAAGGCAAATTCAGAAATACGGAATCCGCAATGAATGAAGATCAGCCGTACATATGTAACCCGATCCTTAGGGGGTGTCCAGTGGATGGTGACTCTTATAATCACTACTTTGTGACCCCACTGGTGTCCCCATGAAATCCTACCACAAGGTGAAGCCTGCAGAGGAGGTCTAAAGCCGAGAAAACTGAAGGGCTTACTCAACTGTCATCAATCCATCCATTCATTCAACAGGTATTTACTGAGTGTCTGCTCTGCGACATGCACGGAGAACAGAAAACACAATATTGTCTCCAGCGAGTGATGTAAAGGGCAGATTATGTACAAGTGGGCTATTTCTGAAGCTGTCCTACCACGACTACTCTTTATAATACCAGATACTCTAACTGCACTTCACATGTGCTGGACATTGTTTCAAATACTCTGCAAACTGAAGTTCATTTAATATTGTTTCAAACATTCTGCAAACTGAAGCTCATTTAATCCTCTCAACGGCCGTAGGAGGCAGGTGAGTGTGTTTTTTTCACCTTACAGAGGAAGAAAGGACAGGTGAGTAAGTGGCCCAAGGTGACACGGCTTGAAAACAGTGGGTGGCACCAGAGTCTGTCTTTAACACACTGCATCATCTAACCACGTAGACTGGGGCCATTGCATCATTGGAATTTATGCCAAATTTTTTACCTTGACCCAAAGATGGTTGACTTCGGGTTGAGATGTTGACCACGTCCTAAATTGGGTCTCCATTATGCCAGGTCATCAAGTAAATTCATTTAAAAATCATGCAACTTAATAAAAATAAGTAAATCCTCTGGCAAAATCAAGCATTAACCTGATAAAAGTTTCAAGTTTCTTTTTTTTTTTTGATTAATTTATTAATTAATAAACACAGCTGGATCCAGTCCCCGGCTCCTGTGTGGTGGCCTCGGCCCCACGGCTGAGTGAGCAGAAGGGCTGTGGCCGCATCCAGGCCAGGCCGATGGAAACCCTCCACCTGGGAGCCTCCCTCTAGCCTGGCTCAATGCTCAGTGCTCGCAGCCCCTCAGACGGTCTGCAACCCCGAGACCCCGACTGGCCTGTGACTCCCATTTCTCACCTCCAACGTGAAAAGAAAAAAAAAACACTTCTGTTGTGTTCAGCCTGCAAAATGTGGGTTTTTGTGTTTCAATAGCTATCGTTGTCCTAATGAACATGAATGGACACCCAACTTTGAGCCTATTTTAAATAGCCACTCATGTGTTTGGGATTTTTTTTCCAGAAAATTACAAAGTGAGAAACCAGTGTGCTCCATTTCATTTATGGATTTCCCTTCAGGCCGAAGGGAAAAATGAGACATCTCAGCTTTGTGGGACCCACAGAGGATCTCCGGGTGAGAGCTCTGAAACTTCACTCAGAGACTCACCTAAAACCATTGCCCCGAGAAGAACGACGCCGTCGGGGCTGAGGCCATTTCTCAGCACATGGTGGCTGCAGGATGCTGCGGTCTAGACATCCCCCTTTAAGAGCGCTCACCTCCCTCCCTTTTCCCACCGGAGCCACTGTGTGTTGCCGGCCCTCCTTCTGCATCCCTGCTTCCGGCCACCCCCAGCCTCTGTCACCTCCCACCCCACGCCTACTCTGAAGCGCAGCTCTTTCACTGCCCTCCCCCATCTTCTCTTCCCACTACTTCTTCTCTCATTTTTGGAAGAAAACCTTACCTTCTCCTGCACCCAGAAAGCAGCAGGAACCACCTGGAAGCCACCTGAGCACCTCAGCCCCAGTGCTCCCATGTCAACACAGGTATCTGCACCTGCCTCTGACTCTTCTCCCTCTACCTGGCGGGCACGGTCTGTGCTCATGCCTTGGAACATCCTTAACCCGCCCTGGGCCCCGTCCTCCCTTTCCTCTAGCAAGCATCTCGTTCTTAGCTGTACCTTCTCTCCCCTGATACTGGCTCTTCATTCTCAACAGAGACCTGTGCTGGGCGCTCCTGTCCATCAGGTCATTCTTCTGAGCAAATGCCTGTGGTCATCAGTGCCAGGACCGTGCAAGGCACAGGGACACAGCAGTCGATAAGACACAGCCCCTTGAGCTCGATTCCCTCAAGCCGAGATCCTCAGAGATCCTCCAGTCAGGATCTCTCAGCCAGGAATGCGATCCTCCCTCAAACCAGAGTCCGTGGAAACGTTGGCAGGAGCTGGTGATGTGTGTTGACTTCGTGGAAAGTCTTAGGGCAGAGCTGGGGCCAGGAGTTTGAAGGATTGTATAACTGCTAGAACATGCTGGTTCTAATAATGACAAGAAAAATGGCAGAATCCAGTGTAAGTTTTAGTGTGATGGGGCCAATATTTTTATTTAGTGGGAACTAAGTTCTTAAATGTATCATTAAAAAGCAACAGGAAAATAAGACTTTATTTACAAAAGTGCATTCACTCACAAATTTGTAGTTAAATATTTGGTATACAGTGTAAAGGTCATTATTTTTAAGCTGATAATTTCCTGAGTGATATTATTGTAATTTAGCTCTTAACTTTAAAGTTTTGTCTTTATTTAGTAATAGCAACGTAATTCTAGAAAAAGCAATACAAATCAATACACTGAGATGAATCACTATTGCCTGGACAACGTTGCAGCTACAATTTAACAGAGTCTGGGGTTATTATGACTGATTGCAAGGGCTGGGTTTCAGCAGGGGCAACGGTGCCCAGATGAACCAGACAAGCCATGACTGCCTCACCTGGAAGGTAGGCTGCCTGCATCCCGCCTGCACTGGGGCTGCACCCGCTGCCTTCTGACTCTCTGTAAGGTGAGCCCTGGCAGGGGAAACAGTGCCATGCAGATCAGAACGGGTCCTCAGCCCTGCCTGACTGGTTCAGTACAAATTAAATCACGGTTAGCACTTAGAGCATGTATCCATTTCCTAGGGCTGCCGTAACGAATTGCCGAGAATGTGACTACAAACAGAAACGTGTTCTCTCAGAGCCCTGGAGGCTAGACGCCCCAAATCAAGGTGCCAGTGGGTCCACGCTCCCTCTGAAGGCTCTAGAAGAGAATCCTTTCTCGCCTCTTCCAGTTTCTGGTGGTTCCTGGCCATCCTCACCCTTCCTCAACTTGTAGATGCATCATTCCAAGCTCTCTGTGGTTTTGCGGCTTCTCCTAGGTGTCTGAGTCCAAATTTCTCTCTTCTTATAAGGGCACCAACCATTGGATTAGAGCTCCCTACTCCACTATGACCTCATTTTAACTGGATTACATCAGTCAAGACCCAATAAGGCTGCAAGTACCAGGGTTAGGACATCAATATATCTTTGGGGGACACAATTCAACCCACCACAGAATATTTCTTAGTTGCCAGACATTTTGCCATGTTTTTTCCTTGAATTGTTTGCCTTCACCCCTGTAACATCCCATGAGGTTGGAGCCCCCATTCTACAGATGAGAAAACTGAGACTTAGAAAGTCAGGGTCCATTGCCCAACATCATGCAGCTCATGTACTACAGATGTCAATCTCAAATCCAGGGCTCCCCCTCCAATCCAGCTCCTAACTGCAGGGCTAGCTGCTAAAGTCCCAAAGTGCAAATTATCCCAGCCCAGTTAGAATCCAGGTTCTGGGTCAAATGACCGGTCACATCTGGGATGAGGACTTAAGGGAGGGTCAGCAAAGCCTCACGGCTAGTGAGGGAGGATTTCAGTCAAGAAAGCCAAGTGTTTGCGATACAAGAACCCACACACGAAGGACCTTTGCAAAAGCAATGAAGGTTCCCAGCTCCACCCAGGCTCCTGCTCAGGAAATCAGTGTCTGAAACGGGCCTCAAGATCACCGCGATTCCATACCGTGTGGGTTCCACCCCTCCCTCACCCCTCCTGCCCCCTTTTGGTGCACCCAGCACAGACCCACAGGGAGAAACGCCAGCCGGCTGAGACTTGGCTGGCCTGATTATAAAGCTAACTAAACTAATTAATCACAACAGATTAATAAGAGTGACAAGGTGAGAGAGGTGACATTCTCCAAAATCTCCAATTTGGTATGAGTGTGCTTATTATTTTTTTTATTTTAATCCCTACAGCAATTTATTTCCTGTAAAGCAAAGTTTCTCCAAGAATGTCCCAAAATGTAGTCAAGGTTAACTGTGCTGTGAGCTTATTCAATATTTATGATTCTTTTTATTTGTATTACTAGGACTATTTGGGGGCTCCAAAAGGTCCATTAATCAAACAGAGTGACAAAATGAGCCATTTGACAA
The DNA here is from genome assembly GCF_964341445.2 of Mesoplodon mirus. Taxonomy (NCBI): domain Eukaryota; kingdom Metazoa; phylum Chordata; class Mammalia; order Artiodactyla; family Ziphiidae; genus Mesoplodon; species Mesoplodon mirus. The sequence goes on along the minus strand of NC_138989.1, from coordinate 85,854,467 downwards.
TTGGAACAAGGGCTGAGTATTATTATGATTATGCATGTATATGTGTGTGTGTGTGCGTGTCTGTGTGTACATTTGGTCCAGGAATAAAAGGACAAACTTAACTTCATCAACAGTGCCTGATTAATTGTTACAAAGTGTCATCCATAAATTCCCCTTCGATCTAATAATCCTCTCAGACGATTTAACAATATCCCCGGCGAGTTGCCTTTCTTGAGGGCTGAGTTCCTGAGAAAGGAAGGGGTGACACAAATAGCTCCAGTGACTGGAGACAGTCAGTGGACAGCGTTCAGGGAGCTGACAGTTCTGAGATACAATTATCAGCGTGATCTGCTTAAGAATTCATCAGCAGCTTCTGCCTTCTGAAGACTAAAAGAATACCGAGACATACAAAGAGAAAGAGGTGATAAGAAGGCATCACTTTCCTCCAGCCTCATAACTGTAAATTGAAGAAAATTAGTTTCTTTGCTTCCAGCTCATTGGCATATAGGCAGCATTATATTATAATTTCATAAGCATAAATCCTTTGAATAAATTTCAGAAGAATAAGTGAATTAGAAATGCAAGTAAAGTATCTAAAAAACTTAACTCTACTAGGCAGGGGAGGAGGAGACGTAAGAGACACAGGCAGAGAGAAAACCCCTTGTGGGGGCCTTTCCTTGGGTCTTCAAAGCTCTGTTTCAGGGAAAGGCAGTTTTTAACCCCATTCTGTGCCTGTTGGCGAATAAAACCACCATCTCTCCTCTCTTTGCTCTCATGTTCCAAGGAATCTGAGTCATAATTTATCATAAATTAATTTTGGAGAAACAACAGGCTTGGGGCATGTTATAATTATTGCTATTTGTTTATTTATTATCATGTTAACCATTATTTATTATTATGTTAAGCACATGTGAGATCACAAAGGTTGCTCCCTGTTGTTTCCTAGCAACAAGCCAGTGGGTTTTTCCACGCAAGTTTCCAAACATTCTACTCCCTTACAGTGGGGGTGGGAGGCAGATGACGGCCAGCTTGGGGCCCCGGCTCTCTCCTTTCCTGAGGGAAGTGGAGAGATGGACTGTGGAGAGGAAGGGTCTCTCTGGCCCCTGGTGGTGCTTCACTAGCCTCAGAGCAGATCATTTCAAACAAAGACCGTTTATAGGCAAAACCCTGGACCCAAAGGAAGACGCCAGTGGCTGGATCCAGTTGGACAACGGCATCCTTTCCAAAGCCTGTCTTCGGGGACCACACACGGGGCACCCTCCATGGCCAAGGCACGTCTGGGAGGAGGAGGTGCTGGGAGGGGCAGGGCAGGGGAGACTCCCGCAGGGCCTCAGCATCCCCACCCAGCCTGCTGCCTTGTGACCACACTCACCACCCCACGGTGGCCCCGGCTAGCTTCCTGAGCCCGGCAACATGTGATGGGAGCCTCTGAGCCTCAGCTGTGTTTGAGCAGCCTTGCAAGAAGATGAACATCCACCTGCAAAGTCTCTTGTGTTAGGGCAGAAGTGCATAAAGGGGCTGGACGTTCCCTCTTTCCTGCACGGCACCCTCTTATGCAAAGGAAACCTTCCTGGGGGACCCACATAGGAGCTGCTGGACCAGAGTGATTGGGCTGGTGTCCTTTGCTGGCCTCCTCAGAAGGCCCTCCACAGCTCTCATGGGATCACTTCCTATTCTGGTTAAGAAACTTCTGGCCTGGTGATGCAGCACATTCCCACTATGGTGAGACCACTCCACACAGTCTCTGATGCAGTGTTCTCCCCCCACACTGTACAGCGGAATTCCCCAGGAGTGATATGTTTCATAATAAACTTTTCATTTTAAACTAATTAAATTTACAGAAAACTTGCAAAGATAATATAGAGAGTTCCCCTAAACCTCACACCCAGTTTGCTCCTGTTACATCTTCTGTTACTATGGGACATTTGTGACAATTAATGAACTGTTATTGCTGCAGTATTATTAACTGAAGTCTATACAGTATTCAGACTTTTAGCTTTTCCCTAAAGTCTATTTTCTGCTCCAGGATCCCATCCAGGACACCACATCACACTTAGCTAGCCATCATGCCTCCACAGTCTCCTCTTGGCTGTGACAATTTCTCAGGCTTCTCTGACATTAGTAACCTTGGCAGTTTACAGGAGGCTGGCCAGGTATTTTGTAGAAGGTCCGTCAATATGATTTTGTCTGATGTTTTTCTTATGAGTAGTATATGGATGGCACATATGTGCCCTCTAAAATTCATAGGTTGAAATAGAATCCCCAATGTGATCTTATTGGGAGGTGGGCCTTCAGGAGGCAATTAGGTCATGAGGGTGGGGCCCTCTTAAAAGGGATTCGTGCCCTTATAGGAAAAGGCCAGAGAGCAAGGGAGCTCCTTTCCCATCACCTGGGGACACAGTGAGAAGTCTGCTGCCTGCCACCCAGAAAAGAGCCCTCTCCAGACCCACTGGCACCTTGATCTCAGACTTCCAGTTTCCAGAGCTGTGAGCAATGTATGTCTGTGGTTTATAAGCCACCAGCCTGTGGTACTTTGTGATAACAGCCCCCATGGACTAAGACAGTTAGACTGCATGTCTGGGTTGGGGAGGAAGACCACGGAAGTAAGTTTCGTTTCCATCACATCATTCAAGGTGCACGCGGTCAACAGGACTCACCACTGTTGACATAAAACTTGATCACCTGGCTCAGATGGTGTCTGTCTGTCAGTCTCTCCACTGTCAGGTTGTCCTTTTCCCCTGTTCTGTACTTTGGAGGAGGAAGGCCCTGTGAGCCACCCATGCTTGAGGAGTAGTGGGTTGTGTACCATCGCCTGGAGGACAGAGTTTCTACATAAATTATGTGGAATCGGCAGGGGAGATTATTCTCTTCTCCATTCATTCGTTCAATCATTTCTTTCTAGCAGATTGGACTTAGAGTTATATTCCAGTGCTGCTTTATTCATGTTGTTGCTGAAATGCGTTAACCATTGGGAGTTCTTTCCATTGATCCTGTGTCCCTTTGACACACCCCTGTTATTGGGGCCTTGGGGGTTTGTTTGTTTTGTTTTTTAGCATTTCCTCACTTTCTGGCATCACAAGGTGCTCCAGGCCCAATTTGTCTACTTCCTGCCCCAGTCCTAGAATCAACCATTTCTCCACAGACCCCTGGTTCTGTTTATTGGAGAAAGGTATTAGCAAACAAGAACCGGATACTAGGTGTGCTCATTGCTATGAGGGCTGGGAAGCTTTCAAAGATTTGCTTATCTAGGTTGCAACCAAGACCAATTGCCAGAGTCTCCCGAGACAGGACCCAGATATCAGTATTTTTCAAGCTTTGTCTGTCCCCCAAGAGCTTCCTCCTGGAAGGCTGGAAGGGCAGAGCGATCAGGACACACAAGGCTGCTGGGGGAACCGTAGTAGCTGAGCAGGCCCTGGTCTGTGTCCCTGTAATTAATTGCAGTTACTGTCCTTAAAATAGAACTAATAATAAAATTACGCTGGCCACAAGAGCTTCTCATTGAGTGAGTATAACATGCTGGGCACTTTAGATATGATCTCCTTTAACTCTGCAAACAACCATACGAAGCAGGCATTGTTAAACCCACACAAGAGAAAACAGGCTGGAAGAGGTCACGTAATACCGCCAAGGTGACCAGACTGGCTCATTTCAGGACGGGGACCTGAGCCGAGCTTCCCGACTCTATAATCACAGTCATGGTCATATTTAGATGCTGCACGGCACAAATGCCCCACCTGTGACCATCTAATCTAGGACAACGCCAAGGAGAAAACTGGAGCCATTCTCACCTGGAGCTGCTAAACCAAGTACAAATGCCCCGAACCCCACTGCCGGGACACCCTCGCCAGAGCGCAGATTTCCTACAGAACCTCGGACGCGTTTTCAAGCCAAACCACTTGCTATTTCCCACACGTGCCTTTGTTCATACCGTTTCCCTCCCATCTTCCCATTTATTGGAATCCTTCAAGGTGCAGTATAAATGCCTCTTCCTAAGACACCTTCCTGATTTTCACACTCCTACACATCACATTCAGATCCTGTCGCGTTTCTGAACAGTGGCACTTACAGTATCCTTCTTTGCATTGAGGTTTTTGAGTTCATCTATTACTCTTACTGTCATTCTTCTATCGTTTCCTTCAGACGAGACCTGGGTTGTCTTCATCACCTTATCCTCTGTCGTATCCAGCCTGGGGTAGTTGGAATTGATGTGAGGCTAAGTGACACCTGTCCTGAGCTCTTCCCTGTGGGAAGGAGAACCGTCTCCCTCACACGGGATCCCACCACCTAGAGAAGACATGACGGGGAGCATACTTCATCATCAATCCTTACAGTGATGGAACGGGATACGGAAATATTCCAAACGTGGCGACAGCAGCACTGTGTGGATCCACTGACGGTCTCAGGGTCCTCCTGCAGCCCGTGGAAGGTGCAGCGATGCCAGCTGCTCCAGCCAACAAGGTGAGTGATGGTGTCTTCCAGGTGGAGACTAGGAGCCTGTGTGCTCACTGAGCTCCCACGTCCCCTTTGTCCTGCCTGGTTTTGGAGGCAGCCTGTCTAGATGGACTTCTATCAGCTGGGCCAGCGTGTGACCCCAGCAGGCAGAGTTTTCTGCTGATTCTGTCCATACATGTGGTGAGAAAGTAGAACTGTCGTGTGTTGAGCCACTGAAAGTTTGGGTTATTTGTTGCCATGGCGTAACCTAGCTTGTTTGACTAGCAGAGCCACATATTGTACCATCTCAGAATAATCAGGTTCTTGTTTGCTGCTAGAAAAAGCATTTGTGGGATTTCCCTGGTGGCACAGTGGTTAAGAATCCGCCTGCCTATGCAGGGGACACAGGTTCGAGCCCTGGTCTGGGAAGATTCCACATGCCACGGAGCAACTAAGCCCATGCACCACAACTACTGAGCCGGCGCCCTCGAACCCGTGAACCACAACTACTGAGCCCACGCGCCACAACTACTGAAGCCCGCGCACCTAGAGCCCGTGCTCCGCAACGAGAGAAGCCACCGCATGAGAAGCCACCACAAGAGAAGCCCACGCACTGCAACGAAGACCCAATGTAGCCAAAAATAAAAACAAACAAATAATTTTTTTAAAAAAAGCACTCGTAATAATGAAGCTCAATATTTGTGTGTGGTAACACAATGTGTATAATACAGCATCCTCTCTGTGGTGCAATGTAATTCTGAGCAAACGTGCACACACGCTACAGCATACAGTGTGGCCGTTCCTTGGAAGCAATTTTTCATGCTCCTATGAAAGCTGCTGATTTTTCTCATTGGAGGGAGGCCAATTCAGCTCAGTTCACCAAGGCATCCACCGCAGAATTCATCGAACGTTGTTTCCTAAAGCTACCTGAGGTGCAGTGTCCAGAAGACGGGTATTTTCCCTTCATGAAAAGATAGACAACGGGGAAAACGCCTTTCCTTTCTGTCTTCCTTTCTCTTTCTTCCCTTAAAAAACTCAGAATGATGTTGTGATTAACTTGTACTTTGCAGCATAGTGGATATGACAGTCAACCAAATTAATCCCATTATGCAAAACCCAGTTCACAAATGGTTTTTCATTTTTGCAAAATTATGTCAATTTCCCCATAAATTGGAGAGACTGTGTCAGTTTTCTGAACTGCACATAGACACTACCCAGAGCTGTGAGTCTGTATTCCTCTAATTCCGAAAGATACAGATTTTAGTTCTGTGGCACAAATTAAGATGCATAACTTTAATGCTGATATTTTTGTTTACATGAGACTTGCATGAGAATTACCTTTCATTTTCACATCCGTTTAAAATCTTCTTCCGCATCCTACTCATCGTGGGGAGAAAACGAGAGAATTGGGAGTTGAGAAGAAAATGGTTAATGCAAAATCCTTAATTATTCTGATATTAAGAACATGATTCATGCTCTCCTTCCACTTCTGAGGCACTCAGCCTCCTCCAGCCAGGCGCCTGCCTCTCTCTGCTTTTAGGGTGGTCAGAGCAGAGACGGCTTCCCAACTGCCGTCCGCTTGGCTAGCAGCAGACGTGCTGGTGGTGGCCAAATGTGCTTGGCATTGACTGTGATCTGTGAATTCCCTGTAACTGGACCAACTTGTCAAATTAAACCCACTCCTGCTTTGAGCTGCAGAGCAGCCGGGATCTGGACGGCTCCCTCTCTGACCCCTGTCACCAGCCCTCCAAGCCTCCAACATCTGCTCTCTGGGCTCTGCCTTTTCACCTGGTTCATTTCAGATGCAGCAAGCCCCCCCCTGCTCCATGCTCAACATTGCTTCCTTTCTCTCTCTCTTAAAGGGAGAAAGAAAAAGCTTCCTTGTTTTGAAGAGGGGCGCTCTGAGGGCTAAATTACTTACTGAATTCAGAAAATCTATTTTTTAATGGTTGTTCTTTCTTTGCGTAGCATTTTTTATTCCAGTAATGCCTTCTTGCACAGTGAATTGTTGACTTTTTAGGCTTTAGATTTATTAGGCATGTGTCAAGTTGTCAGCCTCCTACCGTTTGCATTTGTGTCCACCTTGCAAACAGCAGGGAAAAATACTTTTTTTCCCCAAACGTTCACTTCTTGGCAGTTCTGAAACAAATTTTTGAACAGTTGCTGTTCCTATTGATAGCAATAGTTTGATGTTTCAAAAAAAACCCAGGGTTTTATTTTCCCCTAAATTTTTGACATGTTCTGTCATATCATATCATATCATACCCTGATGCATCAAAAACAAAAAGAAACGAGGGCCCAGGCTGCACCGTTCACATAGATCATAAGCCTCTGCTAAACACCCACCCATCTGTTCACCGCTTTCGTCCTTTTGTTCTGCCTCTAATGCTGGTTTTCCACACTAAAACCTACCTTGGCTTTTTCGAAGACGCTGCAGCCTGCCTGGCAAGGCTTCCTAATCTCAGTGAGAAATAGTTTCAAGGAATTAGGGGACTGCTCACATTTTCCTAATGTGGTGACTGGAATTTAGATACAACCAACGCATACAATCAAAAGGGAAGAACATACAAATGAAGTGAGCACCCGACAGCCTCAGGCAAATGTCACCTAAAAGTGCCAAAACTGTGAAAAAAAAGTCAACCATCAAAACTGTTTCTCCCAGGGTGTTCCCTGTCCTCAGGTAGGGCCGCCCGGACTCCCAGCTGGTGACTTTGAACTGTGGTCCCCTGGCTCTGCCCCGGCAGCTCGTCCTCCCTCCGGAAAGGGGAGGTGGGGTTGTGGGCAGGTCCCACCGTGTGGCCCGCCACACCACCTGCCGGACCACTCCCTGCCGTCCTTGAAGCTACGACCCCCCCTCACCGGCTACCTCCACCCGCAAGGAGCACCAGCTTCCCGGGGACCAGGATTCCGGGGAAATGGGGATGGCTTACGGACCATGAGCACTCAGGGCTAGGATGCGGATGGGTGTGCGATGGCCCCGCTGTCCACGCATCAGCCTGAGGATGGCAGATGAACAGGACCCGGTGCCGGGACTAGTGAAAGGACAGATGGGCAGACACCGGCCGTAGGATGGGAGGCGAGGCCGAGCCTCCTGCAGGACGCACCACTGGGTGAATGGAGCCCGGAACACACTCCGCGGCTCAGAGCGGACACAAGAGGGGCTGCGCTAGAGATTAAGGCCTGGAGGTAAACCGGGATTAGACGTGACTTATGCAACACAAGGGACTGGGCTTGGGGTTTTCTTCTGTCACTTGGTGACACCACGGTCCTGCCCGTTCATCCTAGCTGCATCCTGAGAGCCACACTCTGCTTCCCCGGCAGCTTCGTGGGCCTGTGTCGTCACACAGGGGCCGGCTCAGAAGGGCCCACACTTGGTTTAGTGCTCCTGTGTTGCCATTTTGAAATTCCTCCCAATTTTATCTTTGAGCTTGTGTTTTGTCAGTGGAGTTGAGGGGAGGAAAGCGTGTGTGTGAGCCGAGGGGGTGTGTGTGGTCCCTCCCACCCCCGCTCAGAGCTCACGGCCCAGCAGAGCAGCCGGATGCAGAGCCAGGACCAGGCCGGGGTGACATCTGTCGAGGAGAGAGCAGGTTGGGGGCTGAAAGCTCCAGGAGGCCAGACTTTCTGGTCGAACCAGAACTTGTCTCGAAGGCAGAGAGATGGCCGTGACGTCCCGAGAGCCACCAATGACCAGCCAGCCCTTTCGCAGCCTTTCTTACACCTGCTCCATCCCAACCAGTCACGCTGAAAACCAAATAAGTACCAAAAACCTGGGAGTTTCACACAACGGAAATTTATCCTCTCACAGTTCTAGAAGCCAGAAGTCTGATATCACGGTGTTGGCAGAGCTGTCTTCCTCTGGAAGCTCTAAAAGAGGATCCTCCCCTGCCTCTTTCTGGCATCTGGTGGCTCCTGGAAATCCCTGGCTTGAGGCTGCATTGCCCACTTTCTGTGGCCATCTTCTCTGTGTCTCTCTGTGTCCTGTCTTCTTATAAGGACACCAGTCATTGGATTTATGGCCAGTCTCATCCAGTGTGACCTCATCTAAAAAAATTACATCTGCCAAGATTCTGTTTCTAAATCAGGTCACATTCTGGGTTCCAGGCAGACTTGAATTTGGGGGGATGCTGTTTACCCCATGATACCTGTGCTTTCCTCTTGGTGTAGGAGTTCTTCCCTAAAGCAGGGCTCCAGAGCGGAGCTGCGTGCAGTCACACTGGCCAACCAGAAGGAAACGGAGCTTCTATCAGTACATATTTGAAATTGTTATCTTGGGGTAAGTTGTATAACATCTGTAATATAGTAATACCATGGTACATGTATATAATTAACAAATAAGTATGCATTCAGAGGGCGACTCACAAATGTTTTAATGGTGGGCTTATACGTTCAAAAAAGCTTGGAGACGGCTGCTGAGGCAGTGTGGTCCTTGACCAGAGTCCCATCAGAGCATCACTGGATACCCATCACCTACGACTGAGATCAGCACTCAGTAATGACTTGACGTGCGTGAATCAAATAGAATGGAGAAGAAAGAAAACACCTGTTCATGATTTTCACCCCCTGGGGTCTGTGTCACATCGTGGTTATGAGCCCCGGCTCCAGAGTTCAGCTTCATGTCTTGGCCACGGTCCAGCCTTGTGGTCTCAGGCACATCACTTCATTGGCCGTCCACATGCGGCCCAGCTCTGCCTTTTCTGAACCTGGCCCGGGCACCAGTGCTCACTCTGGAGGACCATGACACAGGCCCTGTTCTTTCTCCTCACGGGAAGCACGGTGGAGGGTGTGTCTGAAGCTCCACCACCCTCTACTCTTGAGCCATCCTGGCAACGAAAACATTTCAGACAAGGTAGGTTGAAGTGTGTGTGTGTGCGCAGAGAGAGGGAGAGAGATTACAAGCTCATCCCGGGCTAATGAGGCCTATAAGTAAGGGGGGAACCACACTGGACCATTGTGCTGCAGAATTGCACCGTAGGATAACAATTAATTTGCTGCCTGACATTACCTATAGGCCTTTTTAAGCATTTCTACTTTCCTGGCTGTTACTGCCCACTGAATTCCAATGTTTTGGATTAATATCCTCTGGTTCAATCCTCCTGCAGTTTTCCACACTGAGTCTCATTTTATTTCTTGTCCATATTTCTGGACTCTTGAATGATTTCTCTGTCATCACTGGTCTTCTCAACACCTCCCAATTTGGTATAATCTGTGAATTTAATTAACAAGTCTTTATCTTCTCCTCCAGATAATTAACGAGGACGTTAACTAAAGCCAGGCTCGGTGCTGACCCCCGGGGCGCTGTGTTGGACCCCCTCTCACGTCCTGCGCAGCTATTTATCATGAGCTTTGCGCAGACCGTTCCCGCCCATTCTGCCAACATGGCGGAGCCCACCTGCAAATCGGAGGGGATCCACTGGGTGGCGCTGGTCACGGCAGACCCGGCACGACACAGTGGGCTCTGGGACAGGTCACACGCTGACCTCGGGTCGTCCCCGGACACGTAGCAAGAGGGGAGTGGACCAGGAGGCGGCTCCCTTCCCCCACCTGTGTCGGACGCGCCCACTTCTCTCCTCCTCCTCCCCAGCCAGCGCTTCCTTTCCCAGCCCTCGACCTTCCCACACTGGGATGTAAACAGGCCTCTCAGACCAAACTAACAAACCTCTTTGTCCCACGGCCTTCCCTTTTCAGGAAAAGCCACCTCCCCTGGGGCTTGGGACAATCTCAGCACCGCGCTGGACGGTGCCCTGCCTTGCCCTCCCCACGGCCGAGCTGTCAGCGATGCAGTCAGCGCTGCCTTCAGGGCCCAGGTCTCCAGCTGACCCGCCCGGGACTGCAGCCCGGCCCGCCCTGCTCATCTCGCCTCAGCACAGCGGCAGGAACCCGTCACCCTTCCAGACAGGCCTCTCTCAACCCGCCACCCCAAGCCACCACCACCTTGAGTGAAAGCCCAAGTCCTCATAACGACGCATGCTTCCTGCCGCTGTGAACAAGTCACCACAAACTTAGAGGCACAAACAACACGAGTGTATTATTATTTTATGGTTCCGGAGGTCAGCGTCCCAAGTGGGTCTCGGGAGGCTGAGGTCGAGGTGCTGGCAGGGTGGAGTCCCGTCCGGAGGCCCCAGGGCAGGACGGTGGCCTTGACCTTCCCGCTTCCGGAGGCCGCCCTCGCTCCCGGGCTCATGGCTGCCCCATCCCGACCTCTGCTCCATCCTCACACCTCCCTCTCTGACTCTCACACGTCTCTCTCTTCCACTTACAAGGACCCCCTGATTCATCAGGACCCCCACATAATCCAGGATATTCTCAAGTTCGTTAACTGAATGGCATTTGCAAAGTCCCTTTTTGCTGTTTGAAGGACCATACTCCCAGGTTCTGGGGTTCAGGATGGGCACCTATTTGGGGCCACTATTCTGCCTGCCACGAATGCCTTCAGGGTCCACCACGTGGCTGCCTGATGACCGCTCCGCCTTCATCTCCTGCAGAGGGAGGGTGTGCCCTACGGGGTGAGCCCTGACTCGTAATGTTTTCAATGTCCCTGATGTAAACACTCCCGCCATGTCTGATTTTAAGCTACCAACATGGCTCCGCGGAACAGGAATTTGGGAAGAGGCGCCCGCCAGCCCCTGCGGACCCCTGCAGAGCCTCTGCGCCCGCCCTGCTCTGGGCTGTAAGGCTCTGCCACAGAGACCACAGCTTCACGGCGACCCCCCTTGAGTCTGCTCAAGCAGCGTCTTCTCAGGGAGGCCTTTCTGGCTACACCCCAGCCCGCGTGTCCCCTATTCCCCTTCCATTCTTCGTCACTCCTTCGCATCCCATCACCATCTAAAATTTCACCATCTGAAACCGCGCGTGGTACTAATTTATCATGTGTGTTGCCTACCTGCTCAGAGTTGAATGTGAACACCAGGGAGGCTGAGTTGTGTTCTGTGTTGTTCACTGCTGGCTGCCAGGTACCCCCTGCATCTGGAACAGTGCCTGGGACACAGGGATGCTCCAGCAGCAGCTGCGGGATACACAAGTGAATGAATATCTGACCGTGCTGAAGGCAGGGTGGAGACCTGTCTGCCGATGCCGCTCAACGGTCCAAGCCATAGGGAGGGCAATGCAATGGGCTGATACGACTCCTTCTTTTGAGACCCATGCTGTGCCTTTCTGAGAGTCCCTTTTATTTCAGTGTGCGGACGTGTCCCTTCCGCCTTCACAGTTCTCTGCTGTTCAGATGAACATTCATGTTAGATTTGCTAGGGACTCATTCATGAAATAATGCTCATGTGTTTTGCAGGAAAGTTCATCAATTGCTATTTTCTAATTTAGTAATAAATCCCTCGCCTCTACAATAATAATACACAAATCAAGGAGACCAGAAGGAAAAGGATGAGTCCAAGAAATCCTCAAGTAAGAATGTTGACAAGGATCCTGTGAAATGCTCATTTTCCTTTAGGGATGAGGTATCAAAAGGCATCGAGCATTGGGGCTTCCCTGGTGGCGCAGTGGTTGGGAGTCCACCTGCCGGTGCAGGGGACACGGGTTCGTGCCCCGGTCTGGGAGGATCCCACATGCCACGGAGCGGCTGAGCCTGCGCGTCCGGAGCCTGTGCTCCGCAACGGGAGAGGCCACAACAGTGAGGGGTCCGTGTACGGCAAAAAAAAAAAAAGGCATCAAGCATGACCTTAAGGTTTTCACCCTGGATAGTGAGATTATAGGAAAAAGGTAATTCTGATGGGATAGGAAAACATCAAGAATAGTTGGGAGCTAAAATGATATTTAATATTTATTAGTTACTGATTCAAGGTCGGTGCCGTGCTAAACACTTCCCTTGCGTTGTCTCAGAACAAAGGAGAGAAGCCCGCTCAGAGGTGACTGTAAGGCCCCACGGGGGCAGTTTGAAGTGAGTGTAATCACAGCCATTAATGACTCAGTTCACTTTGGTGTTGTGACTGTTAGTGTCTCTAGATAGATAGATAGATGATAGATAGATAGACAAGCAGACAGGGAAGACAGAGGATAGACAACAAAGGACGGATAGATAATAGAGGATAAATAGGTATGATAAAGAGGAGGGAGAGAGACTGATAGATGATAGAGAATGACGGATAGACGACAGATAGAGAAAGAGAGGAGAGAGATATAAAGAGAAAAAGGGAGAGGCAGCTAGCTCTAGATATAACTATTTCTTTTAAAGACACTGGAGGGCTACTGAGGGGACCAGGACTTAGGGGTCATGATCCTAAGAGGAGGAAACTTCAGAGAAGTGGGCTGATATTTTATGAACCACACTTTCCTTCAGGACAAATGCAGAGTCTTGATACAAGGCAAAATCTAAGAATCTGAGCAGGGGGCTGGGACTAAGAGACAGAGGAGCCCTCGGAGCTTCTGGTCATCTCACAAGGCTGCAGAGGTAAAAGCTGGATCTCAGGGATGTCTAAGCAGAACAAAGATACCAGGAAGAAAGGACACAGAAAGGTGAATTCAGGGCACAGTATTCAGTGCAAAGGCCAAATAGATGCATATTCTATGACAGAAAATGTGCACATCTGCTTAGCAAAAGATATGTAAAATACATTTGTTGCAGCTTTCTTTGTAATAGCCAAGAACTGAAGACAACACAAACATTTATCAACAGTAAAATGGATAAATAAATTCTGGTGAGTTCCATCCATGTAAAGTAAAATACTTCAACACAATGACAATGAACAAACCACACACAAGAATATGGATGGATCTCATAAATATAATAATGAGTCAAAGAAGAGTACAAGAACCACAAAAAAATCCAAGAGATAATACACTCTGTGAGTCCATGTACATAAAGTTCAAATAGACAAGCGAATCCTTGGCATTTAAAGTGAACTGTGGTTTACTTTTCTGGGAGCTGGCATACCCTTGGGAGGGTGAAGGGGGCTCCTGGGACCCTGTCATGTATCAGTTCTTGATCTGATGCTGCTTATACATACGCTTACTCTGGAAATTCAGCTTGGCTTATACTTCAAAAAATGCATTAAAACATCTATTAGAATGGCCCAAACTGGGAACACTGACAACACCAAATGCTGGTGAGGATGTGGAGCAAGAGGAACGCTCATTCGTTGCTGGTGAGAATGCAAAACGGTGCAGCCACTTTGGAAGACAGTTTGGCGGTGTCTTAACAAAACTAAACATATTTTCCACAGGATCCGGCGATCATACTCCTTGGTATTTACCTAAAGGAGCTGAAGTCACGTCCACACAAAAATCCGCACACAGATGTTTATAGTACCTTTTTCATAATTGCCCAAACTTGGAAGCAACCCATATGCTCTTCAGGAGGTGAAATGGATAAACTGTGGTGCCTCCAGGCCATGGAATATTATTCGGTGCTAAAAAGAAATGAGCTATCCAGCCAGGACAAGACACGGAGGAGACATAAATGAACTTTACTAAGTGAAAGAAGACGATCTGAAAAGCCTCCATACTGTGTGATTCCAACTAGATAACATCCTGGAAAAGGCACAACTACGGAGACAATAAAAAGGTCACTGGTTGTCAGGGGTTGATTGGGGGTTGACTGAATAAGAGTTGTAACAGTGGACAGCACTGTATGATACTATAATGGTGGATACCTATCCAAACCCACAGAAGGCACAGCAGCCAGAGTGAACAGTAAACTATGGACTTTGGGGTGATAATGTGTCAACATAGTTTCATCCGATGAACCCAGTGGGGGATTTTGAGAGAGGGTTGGGTGTGTGGGTGCGTAGCGGCAGGGAGTATGTAGGAAATCTCTGTACGGGCCACTCAGTTTTGCTGTTAACTTAACTGCCCTAAAAAATAGTCTATTTAAACATTTTTAGTACATTAAGACAAAAAATTTTTTAAATGTCTATTTTAAAAAGCATATTTGAGTCTTTTAAATTAAAAATAAGTGTGTCCTGCCTTCACACTCAAAGGAAATCCCTGATAGCTAGGATCCTAACCCGAGGCGGCCCCTGTTCAGATGGGTTCATACTCTCCCAGATGTACTTTCTGCACGTAGACAAACACATGTGGGCTGGTGCAGGGGAACGCACACCCGTGGGGAGGTTGTACGTGACACGATTCCGTCACTCGGTTTCTCTGGGTCTCCGTTTACTCAACTCTAAGTTGCCATTGTTGGGTTAGAACTGGATTAGATCACTTTAAGGCCTCTGGCAGTTCTGAAATTGCACAATTCTCTCCCGCTCATTTATTAATTCAGCTCCTTTAGCCAAGTGCTCAGCAAGTCCCAGGCAGAATGCTAGCCTGGCAAAGACAGACAGATGGTGAATGGTTAGGAATGGAAGCGTGAGGAATGAATGAATGAATGAATGAATGGATGGATGGAGGGGGATGCAAGGCCCAGGTGCTCCTTCCGGGAGTCCCCTGCACACCCCACCCCGTCATTTGAGGCAGCCTCACCATGGGCACAGTCACCTCTGAGTGACGTGGGCGCTGAGAGGGGGTAGGGGGCACCGATCTTGGGGTGGAGGGCGGGGCTCAGAGGGGGAGTTATATGAGCAGCTCTGGAAGGACAACAGCAGTCAGCCTGCCCCGGGAGGAGGTGCGGGGTGGGGGGGACCGGGGAGCGGACCCCCTCTTCCCGGGGAGTTGTAACGTGACATTCACTCATTTCACCTGTTTAGGCTGAAATGTTCACGACAGAGAGGCGTGACGTGTTCCCTCCACTCTGCTTGCAGAGAGTCATCAATGAGTTAACCCCTCAGGATGGAATTCAGACCCTGAGAACATTCTGGAGAAGAAGGCTGCGATAGAACCCTGAGATCCAGCCATGCCACTGGCTGCTGGCCCTGCCTACCTGCCAGGATGGCTGAGGCCGGGGGCGAGCTCCGGCGGTGGTGGCTCCCCCCTCCAGGCACTGAGAGCACGGTCCCCACCCTGCTGATCACTGAGTGAGACCCAGAGCGTAGGTGCTTCTCCCACAATGCCTCCGCCGTGCAGGCCTATCTGAGATGGGGCTTCCTGCGGAAGCAGCCCGGCATCTCAATTTCTCGGTCACTGCTAGGACTGCAGAGTAAACCCTTGACCTGCTTTAAAAAAAAGGAAAAGAAAAAGCAAACAAAAACGTCACCCGAGAAGTACACTGACTCCACGGGGGAAGTAGAGGGATGGGGCCAATCCATTTCTTATATTTTACTTCTCCCCTGGGAGGCTCCATCCTTCCAGGTGTGCATAGCCCAGGCACCTGACACTGGCACTTGGTAAAGAAGGCAAGGAAGAAAGGAGAGAGGCGTTGGGTTTCTTAAACCCCATATGGATGGACAAAATTTGCTCATTTCCGCAGTGACATGAGGCTTGCGAAACACAAGCTGTTTAAAAAGACAATGAGAAAAAAAATAAAAGCTGTCCTATTGATTCAGCCAAAACGACCAGGAGAAGCAACAGCGTCTCCCCATGGGAGTTGCTGCACCCCTCGGGGCACATCAACCCGGAAGGGAAGACGCGTTCCGCCGCCAGAAGGAACAGAACAGCAGCTAGCAAAATCATCTGTTGGTGAGGAGGTGGTTTTACGAAAAATGCAATTGTTGTGGTGGTAATCGATGGTCATTATCATCGCACCCGCCCAGGCCCAGCCCCGCGCCTCCGAGGGGGGCGGCTGCCTTTTCGGGAAGGGCTGTACGCACTGCACAAAGAGCGCGAGCATCCATACGACAGGTAACCCACTCGCGGGCCCCAGGCCTCCCGGAGAGGGAAGCTGGAATCCCTCTCAGCGATATTTGAAAAGCAAGCCAGACATATCTCAGACTCCGGAGATATGCTTGAAACTAGGAAAAATTGATTTTTTTTCCATATTCACTGCCAGATATTGCTGTGCTACACGGCTATATGCAGATAGAGGATGCTGCAGGTCAGTGATAGATCCCGTGCTATCTTTAAAGGAATAAATCATTAATTTAAATCGTGTGGGCTTCTCCCGTTTAGAGCCTAGCTGTTAGCATTTAACCCATTTTTTCCCCTTTGGGAAGAAATTGAGGGACATGTGGGTGTATGGGCTGGAATTCAGGATAATTTTTTTAAAGGCCATTTTAATGCGCTGTGTAAGGCTTACTGTTTACTTGGTCATTTTTTTGTTGTTGTTTCTATTTTGAAAATCAGTATTACAGAAGTAAGACATGCTTGTGGGAAGTTCCAGTAATTCCAGAAATGTGGGAAGTAAAAGTGTGTACATCTCTGCAGGAGGAGAGCATCTTCACCACTCAGGCTGCCGCCTCGACCCAGGGACCGTCTGCTTTCTCACCTGCCCTCCAGTCTCCGGGGGAAATGTGCTGGGGGCTCTCCCCCGCTGCCTGATCTCTGTGGCCTTGGAGTGATCATTCATCCACCAGCTAGTCACCTACCCACGTGTAAATGAGGTCACCCTTCTGACGACGTGGGCCAGGTCCTGCCGGGTGCCGGGGTTGGGGGGGGGGTCCCACGACACGGAGGAAGCAGGACATGGTGTGTCCCACCAAAGCTGCCCTGAGGGCCCACACGAGGGAGACCCACACCCAGGGAGGATGGTCAGGGTCACTGAGTGGAGGGCTGGCGCGGCTGGTGGGAGACCCAAGGCAGGGCCGAGGCACAGGAGTGGCCTGCAGGACCACTGACCACCGGCTGGACTGAGCTCTGTGGCTGGTGGAGGGGTTCGGCCTCACGCTTCTGGATGCCTGGGAGCCTAATTCCAGATGCGCTTTCCCACTGCCAAACAGCTCGTCAGACTAGCCTTCTGCAGCGACGGGGAAGGTGTGGTCAGGAGGGGAAGGCGTTTGGGAAATGGTGGTTGTCCTACATGTTGCAGCAAGGAGACCGGAATTCCTCCCATGGGGGATGGGGGCCCATCAAGGCTTCCTGGGCAGGGGAGCTGTAGGAGTTTCCGACCGCTGCTGTAACAAATGACCACAGGGAGAATGTGTGCCTCGCCTGTGCCAGCTTCTAGACGCCTCCTACTGGCCCACGGGCCCTCCTCCATCTTCAAAGCCTGTGATGCAGCACCTCCCGACCTCCCTCTCTGGGACTCCTGCTTCTGTTGTCACGTCTCCTTCTTGCTTTGGTCTCTCGCCTGCTGTGAGGAGCCCTGCGGTTACATCAAGTCTCCCAGGACACTCCAGATCCTAGCCACAGTCCTTGGCCAGGAAAGGCAACATGTTCACAAGTTCTGGGCATTGAGACCTGGACGTCTCTGGGGGAACATGACTCTGTCGGTCGCAGGGATGATCTGATACATAATATCAATCGTACCACTAAGGCGAGTAGAGTGCCGAGCTCTCTTTTGAGCAGGTACTTATTCGAGACGCCATCCAACCACGGCGGCATGTAGACATTGCTCCCATTTTACAGAAAGGCAGACTGTGCTCCGGAGGACAAGGGACTCGTTCAGGGTCTCCTAACCTGGAGCCCCTGTCTGACTCCAAACCAGAGCTCCCCTCAGAGGCAGCACGAGGGACTTAGAGGGGCTGCCTGGCGCTCAGGCGTGGTGACAGCGTCCTTCACGTGGCTGCTCGCGACGCAGCATGGAGAGGCCTCTGTCTCCCCCGAGAACGCCTTCCTTGAAACCCCCTGCTCACCTAGCACGCACGTGGTGCCTGTTTTAGACCAGACCCTGTGCTGAGCCCGGACAGCGAGAGCGCTGAGACCCGCGGTCCCACTGCCTGCAGGGGAGACACACAGCTGTGTGCACCACCACGGGGCCCAAGGAGATGGCATTTACCTCTGTCTGGAAAGGTCAGGGAAGATTCCCAGAGGGGGAGACATTTGAAGGTGAAGGATGAGGAGCTGACCATGCGCAGGAACCTTGGGGCTGGGAGCGGGGAGAAGCCCTCCAGGCAGAGAGAATCGCCTCTGCGGGAATGTGTGGGTGAGAGACAGAGACACAGAGACAGAGGGACTGAGAGAGATACAGAGACAGTGGAACAGAGAGATGGAGAGTGTGAAGAGCTGAGAAGGAGAGAGAGGGAAGCGGTGACTGGTGTCTGGAAGAAGGAAAGGGACGCCAGGGCAGGGGAGGGACAGGGAAAGAGGACGAGAGTGTGGATCCCTGGGAAGCCCTGGGCTGGGAACAGAGCCACCTTCCTGGGAAGCCAGGTGTACTGAGCTGAGCACCCACGGAAACAGACAGGGTCACCCGTCTCAAGACCTGGCTGAGGTCCTGCTGCTGCTGCCCGCCAGCTGTGCAAATCTGGGGCACGTTTCTTAGCAGCTCGGGTCCCTTTCCTCACCTGCTGAAGAGCACACCGTCATGAGGGTTCCCAAACCTAAGTTGCCTGGCTGTAACCACCTGCAAGGTTTCCAGGGGCACAGATGCCCCTGGGGGAAGGGGCTAACCGCCCCCAGAGCTACAGGTGTAACCTCTCCACGCCAGACCATCGAGGGGACGCTCACGGAGCAACGACACAGGAATCAGGGAGATGTCGGATTCCCCAGGGCATCAAACCTGGAGAGACCCCTGTCCCGCTAAGGCCTTAGGGCTGCAGCAGAGGCGGGAGCTGGCAGCCGGGAACAGGTGTCCTTCCAGGGTGGAGGGAGCTCGGCCTCCTGGGCTCCGCCTGCCCCCGCCTCCCCCTCTTGAAAGACTATGATGTAATCCAACTGGAGGAAGAATACAGGCCCGAGATGTTCACTGTCCGAGTAGTCACAAAGGTGAGAACCTGGGAACAACCTGAGCACCCAGCCATAGAGGGACGGCTCCATAAATTACGTGCACCCATATGTACTGCACTTTGGAGCCGTGGAAAAACACGTTTATGGAATGTTAATGACCTGGAAAAATGCTCACAGCAAAATGTTAGGACAAAAACCAGTTTCTATTTTCTGGTTTATGAACTACGAATATGAGTTAACTGTTCAAAATTAAATTTAAAAAGTAATAGAAGATGTGAGAGGGTTTGATAACAGCCATGTATATGTGTCTGTATGTAAAGATACATGCAGGTGTGACCATGAGTGTATGAAGGAAAGAAAACACGCAGGAATTTTAACATGTTAATTGATGTGATCTCGGGAAAGGGAATTTTGGAGGTTTGTTATTTTGTTCCTTACATTTTCCTGTATTTCCAAATTTTTACCGTAAGCATGTGTTACACTTTTTGTTCTGAAGAAAAGGGGAAAAAAATAAAAAAACTAGAGTTGCATGACTTTGATGGGATAGTTCTGGATCCAGTGCTGGTGTCGTTGGTTTAAAGCCGCTTTCCTGGCTTCCCACAGGCACCCTGAGACCGGGCTTTCTGGGTATGCTGAGTCCTGCAGAGAGCCTCCTAATTAATTGGAGACTAATGCAAGTTGTATCCACCAGCCCAAAGCTGGTAAATGCTACGGCAGGCACAAACCACAGCTCAGAAACGCATGTTTGAAAATCAGTCAAGGGCATTTGCTTTACAGTTAATGTGTCTGGGTTTGGATACAAGACAAGGCCATCCTTCCTGGATTTGGGTAGAGACAGGCGAGCATCAAGGATGCCACGCTGAGAAGCTAAACATTCTATCCCCGACCTTCCGGGGGTTCTGTTCCAGGAAGCTGCTGGCTGAGAAATTCGTGGTGAATCGCTGATGCTCTGAAGGGTGGCCCCTGAACACCCCCCACACACATAACCCCGTGTCCCTGGAGCCCAAACACTACTCCAGACTCAAGTGCTTCATGACTCGAAGATAAATTTGCACGGTGCTTGGGCTGTGTCTCCCTTGAAATTCCACCTCTGGTTTATAATGATTGCAAAAGAGACTTCAGAGAAATACAGCCTTCCATGAAAAAGTCTCAGTAAATACATTCCTCAAAATTTTCATTCTTAATATATCAGTAGCTTTTCAGTTCATTATAGTGTTATTAGTCAGTCTTCATAAAAGTGCTATGCATCTTTATTAAAAATGGAAGTTCACATCATTTTATGTTCCCATAAAAATGGGTGGTGGTAGCCTTGATTAATTTCTTCACATACAGTGAACTTTACAGCAAATTGGACAGTGTAATTCAATTCCTATTTCTGCAGATTTTTTTGTTGGTAGAAAATTGATATCATTCATATGTAATCATATTGCCTTTGCAAGAGATATTTAAGAAATAATATCCTGAGGTAATGATCGCATGGCTTAATTATTAATATGTACTTTCACACATGGCAGTGTGCATTCCTTTTATCAAGCCTGACTTCTATCAGAAAATATTTCTTCAATCTACATCCAGCTGTGTGCCACCAGCGTGCACATGGGCGTGTGCGTGCGTGCGTGTGCGTGTGTGATTTAGCTTTTTAAAATTGTTTCTTTCCTTAACAGCTTAGCATCATTTCTAGGGTAATCATTGGTTTTAAGTGGGTTAGCAACCGAACTGCGGAAGTCCAAACCAGAGGGAAACTTGAAAGGTAAGGCTGACAATTCAGAGGCCCCCCTACTCCCCTCCTCCAAATGCCAAGCAACTCTGTGGGGTCCCTTTTGAATCAAACAATTGCCAACCACATAGAGGTTTTCTGGCTCTGGATGTTGCCTTAGTTCAGGGTCTCCAGAGAAACAGAGGGAGAGAAGGAGACAGAGAGATCTATTTTCAGGAATTGGTTCACGCAATGTTGGGGGCTAGTGAGTCAGAATCTGCAGGGCAGGCGGGCAGCCTGGAGACCCCGGGAGTAGCTGACGTGGTGGTCTTGAGTCTGGGAGCAGAATTCCTTCTCCTTCAGGAGACCTGTCTCTGCTCTGAAGGCCTCCACTGACTGCATGAGGACCAACCCTAACCTCCTTCACCAGCATCTCCTGTTGGTGATGTTGACCACACCTAAGAAACACCTTCACGGCGACATCTCAACTGGTGTTTGACCAAACCCTGAGCACCATGGCCAAGCCAGGTCGACACATAAAACTGGTCAGCACAGATGCCCTCCTGAGCCCCTCTAACCAGGTCATCCTTGAAGCCTTCTCAAGGGACGGGCCCCGTGGGTCCCCCGTGGCGGGAGTCTGTGCCCCTCAGCTTCCAGCCGCCCTGGTCTGACTTCTAGTGGTGATGCTACGTTACTCCTGGGATTCCCCTTCCCAGCCCACCTTCCAGCTGCCCCCGAGCTGGGATGCCAACCTGTCGGATTTCCTGCTGGACGCACACCTCACACTAAAGGCGCCGCACGAGACAGAGTTGGGCTGGGGCTGAGCCTGGGACCTGGGACGGGGAAGGAGGGGACCCTCCCCCAGAGGCGGCACGGGGTCCACCCTTGAGCGTGAGCTGGTGGCAGGAGGCCAGGGCCCAGGGCGTCACGGGGTCTGGCTGGCTGGGGCCTACATCCCGCCTGGACGGACACACGGCCGCGTGCTGTGTGGACCCCAAAGTTAGCTGAACTCCCTCTGCCTGCTCTCAGCCTGAGCTCAGACCTGCGCGGCTCAGGGGGTGACCCTCCTGGTGGGGACGCCCCACCTCGCAGCGTGACTGCTGCCCCCAGAGTACCAGGCCTCTTCACCACCTGGGCAGAGGCCTGGGAACTGCTTCTCTTCAGGTGGCCGTCGTGGCCTGTACCTGTGAGCCTTCAGGGGATGCCCAGCAGCTCTCTGCACATCCTAGCCAAGGCCTGGGCACGTGGCCGTCCCTGAGTGCCCCCCGTGGAGGTCCCCAGGCACTGCGGGCACTGCTGTCCAGTAATGAGCGCCTCTGGAAGGACGGCCCCAGGCATCCTGGTGACCCGGCAGGAAGGGTGTGTGGACACTGTTGAGGCCTGTGTCTGAGGCCCACATTGAGGGGGAAAGACGATCTGCTCCCCGTGAGCCACCACCCAAACGTACCTGCAAGTTTCTGGGGCTGCCCGTGGGGTTACGTGGAGAGTGTAAGGCAAGGCACTTTGTCCCCAGAGTGGGGAGGTCATCTGGATGGACGGTGGAGGGAGACCTGGCTAGGGCTTTTCCAAGAAAAGGGAATCAGGCCAGAGAATCCGGATTTGAAATAAGCAGGCCTAGAGTGTGGGCCACACGCTCAAGGGGAGGCTGTTTCAGGCCGTTAGTGGTCGGCCAGATGCGGCCGAGGGGCTGGGGACTTGGGAGCGAGAGGGTCATCTCTACAGCTCATCAGGGGACCATCCAGAAGGAAGTGGGCTTCCGGGATGACGGGTTACGTGACAAGGGGAAGCAGGCACCTCGCAGGTTCACGGAGCACCCACCCCCCAAGAGACCCAGGCCCAGCTTCCAGCCTTGGAGTGTGTGTGTCAGCTGACAGTGAAGCAGTGACCCCCAGAGAGACTGGGGGACCTGTGAGGCCAGACAGCTAAGCGGCGGTGTTGGGTTCTGCCCCGGAACAGCAGGCCTCCTGGAGAACAACCCCTTCCAGGGGCAATAAAACATGAAAAAATGTGGTGCTTTGATATCATTTAGATAGATTGCAGATGTCTAAAGTATGAAAACATGCAACCCTTCTCCATTTGAAAACAAACCACCTCCAAAGGACATCAAAATGAAGAAAGCCGAGCAGCTGGGTCCCCCGAGGGCAGCCCAGGGCGGGGCAGCCTCCTTTGGGACCATCTCCCTTGGGGGAGCCCTGGGAGGTGGTACTGCCTGGGTCAAGAGGACAAAAGCGCCCCAGGACGGGGACCCGTGCACCCGAGAAGGTCCCTGGGGCCGTCAGCAGCCGGACTCTCAAGTAGGGAAGATAAAAATCCCCAACGGCTGGGCGCACAGTGGAAGCGGTTCTGGGGTCGCTGTAAATCGGCTGTAACACTTGCGCAGAGGGAGTGGTTTCCACTTCAGGGTTTGTGTTTACCGTTTCTACACTGGAAACAGAATGGAATTCGTCACAGCAGAAAAACAAAGACAGCTCTGAGTTATACTGTAATTCACTGCAGGAGATTTATGAATATGATTTTCCTGTAAAATCCAGCATTTTTCTCTTTACCACTTGCAACCCGTTAAGTGGCATAAAGCTGTGTCCCTAGCAGGATTTCCCATCCCAGCCACGCCGAACTGGTGCTGGCACGCACGGGGGTGCCCCGCCCCATAAATCGCGCCTGTACGTTTTACTTGTCTAATCAGCTACCACATCAAAACTTCGTAAGTGGCTGCTTCTCATTTAAAGTTCTAGTAAAACTGCAATTACTACGGCTGTGAGATGCTTTGTTTCGAAAAGTGCATTAAATAGTTTTATAGATGTTGTTGGGAATACTTGCATGTCTGTCTTTACGGAAGCGAATGAGTTCATTAATAATAGGACCCCGAGGTGCACAGGCAAGGTGGGAGCCGTGAAAACTATCTGGGCCTTTGAAGCTCATACTTAGACCTAACTTTTCAAGTGGGGGCAACTGATTCTACTTTGTTAAAAAAAAATTGAGGTGCAACTCTAATCGGCAGAAGATACCAGAGAAACTGAAGCCTTTGGAGCAAAAGTCTGGAGAAGGAAGGAAGGTGGAGGGTCTTCTTTGAAAATAAGGAATTAAGTAAGTGAGGGCCTGCCTCGGGGCTGCACTGCCGGGCCAGCGTGGGGACAGCCATCTCTCTGCAGGTCACCAGGTGGGACACTCAAGTGATGTGGTCCCCTGCCTCTTCCTCCATGACTTTGGGAAACAGGTTCAGACCCCAGTTCGGATGGAACCTCCTCTCCTGCCCCCCTGGGTGTTCAGCTCCGGGATGGCGCTCCCACTTCAAACATTTAGGGGAGACTCGGAGGCCTGTCTCTGAGTGTGGATAAGAGCACGTTTCTCCATCCATACAGATTCTGCTGGCCCAAACGGTACATTTTTAGAGTGTATTTTTTGAAAAATTTCAGATTTGCTGTAAATTCAGGCCAGAGAGGATCTAGCTGATGGGAAATGTTTAAGTTACAACTCTAAGGGAAGGTTTTGCATTTAAGAAGAAGAAAAAAAAACCTCTTAAACTGCAGCTCTTAAAATAAAGATTTTCTGTTTTCCATAGTGACTCACTAAACCTTTATTTAGACACTTGGTAAAAACACATCACATATTTCACGTTTTTTTTCACTGTTGCAGCTTAAAAGAGTATCATGTTTTTTTTTTCTCGAGGGAAGCAGAAATCTACAGTAAGGCATTTTTGCCTTTTTTTCGTTTTCATGAAATCGCAATGTATTTTGGAACGGTGACTGTTCCCGGTCAGAGCCGCTGCACAGCACCCTCTGGTGCACGCATTAAGGAGAAGGGCGAGTGCTGTTCAGGGGCTTTGTTCACTTGCTGTGCAACATTTCCCAGAGAGGAATTTTAATGCTCATTCAAGAATACAACAAAAACCTAATGATTTCAGATCCATCACCTTACTGTTCTACAGTGTGTCTCGTGGCTGCTCTCTGGGTTCCAGGTTAGCTGTGCGATGGCAGAGGAAAGCTGCCACCGGGAGCCAGCAGCCATGTGGGCAAAGCCACAAGGCTGGCCGCCCCCAGGGCCTGGAGAAGAGCTCAGGGAGCCGGCCCTGTGCGCAGAGCAGGGCTACAGACACGCAGGCCGCTGCAGCAGCCACCAAGAGAACCAGGCCGATCAGGAGTCATTTCTAGGCCTTCTTGGGAAAGAGGAGTTCGGGTGTCTCAGTGCCTGTTAGCGGTGGGTATGTACACACTCGTGCACACATCACATATGTACACACACTCACACCCATGTATTTACACATGCACACACACACGCAGGCACACTCACACCCATATATACACACATGCACAGAGGCACACTCACACCCATATACACACATGCGCGCACACCCATACACGCGGGCACGCTCACCCCCCTCCTTACACACATGCGCACACACCCATACACGCGGGCACGCTCACACACCAAAACGTGTACGCACACATGCGGCCACAGACGCACACACACATCGACGTGCATGGAGCGCACGCACGGAGCACACAGCCTGGACTGTCTCTGTGTCCAGGGGCAGAACCTCACACTCCCTGCCCTCCTGGCCCCTCTGTGCACGCACACGGGCCACCCAGAGCCCCTAAGCACGTCCTCTTGGAATTAACCCCCATGGAAGACACCGGAGCCCGTCCCCTGCCACGGGGGGCACCCAGGTTAGCCACGGGGTCCCACACCGACACTTGGAAGACTCGCCGCGGCCCTGGGGCTGAAGTTCCCTTTTGGGTCCTTCCTCCGCCCACCTGTTCCTCCAAGTCTGTCCCCTCGACCCCGAGCAGCCCAGGGCAGCCCCAAAGCCCGTCTGAGGCTCCGCCCACCTCTCACTGCCCTGGGGAGGCGGCTTTGACCGACACCCACGTCTGAAGTGGGAGGTGCCAGGAGACATGTGTCCCCAGCCTGCGGTGCTGCCTGCGCCGCCCTACCATCCACGGCCGCCGCTTCCTCCTGGTGCCCGCAGACCTGCGACATTTACCGCCGCTGTGGCAGAAGCCCCCGGTTTTACACGGCTCCGGTATTCACGGAGAGGCCTAACACTTGCTGTCAAGACAACGAGTGTTACTCTAGGTAAGGGACGCACACTCCCAGCCGGGGAGATACAGCATCCCTTCCCCTTTACCAAGGTTGCAGACTGACCGCTTTGTATGAGCAATAGAGGCCCTGTCATCACGGGCAAACTGTCCCCTGGCACAGGGACCCCCGTCAGGTGTGGCAGCTGCAGACACTGGGGAGGTGCAGACACACCCACCTGCATTGATGGGTGGGCTCCGGGCTGGGGCTGGGGGCTGTGGCCTGGGACATGCGGCCAGAGGCCGGGGCCACAGCTCCCCTCTGTCCCCCACGGCTGGACAGCTTATGAGAGGGGTGCTCCTGGGGCCCTGCAGTACGGCTGGGGGCCGGGGTCCACCCCCTGTATTGGGGGAGGCCAACTCATCTCCAGGCAGGGCCAGGGGGACGCAGGACAGTCCTTCCCCAGAGCAGGGTCCAGCGTGTTCAGTCGTGGAAATGCAGGGTCACCTGTAACCACTCTTTTACCTTCAGTGTTCCACACACGGTGCACTTGCCCCAAGTCCGTCACTGAACCCATCCAGGGTGGAACAGCCCACACACGGTCCACACTGACAACTCACACTCACACTCGACTCACACCTGTGCACAATCCACATCCACACAATTCACACTTACATACACAACTCATCTTCAAACACACACACACTCACACGCATCCAAGTGCCCAGGTGATAAAATAATTCAGGTCCCAGTGGACTGTGAGCCCTTGAAGGCAGAAGAGGTATCTTTCATCCATTCAGTGAAGGTTTGTTGAGCACCTACTGTGTGCTAGGCCCCGAGGATAGTGTGGGAAGCACAGCAGACACTCTGCGCCCTGGAGCTCATACCGAGGGGAGACAGACTATAAACATCAAAAAGTAAGGTGTGTCCATCAACAGATGAATGGATAAAGAAGCTGCGGTCATGCATAGAATGGCATATTACTCCATTGTAATATTGCCATAAAAAAGAATGAAATAATGTCATTTGTAGCGACATGGATGGACCTGGAGATGATCATACTAAGTGAAGTCAGACAGAGAAAGACAAATATCATGTGATACCGCTTATATGCAGAACATAAAAAAAATGATACAAATGAACTTATTTACAAATCAGAAACAGACTCACAGACTTAGAGGAGGAACTTATGGTTACGGGGTGGGGGGAAGGGTGTGGGGAGGTATAGTTAGGGAGTTTGGGATTGACATGTATACACTGCTACATAGAAAATAGATAACGAACAAAGACCTACTGTGTAGCACAGGGAACTCTGCTCAATGTTACGTAACAACCTAAATGGGAAAAGAACTTGAAAAAGAATAGATACTTATACATGTATAACTGAATCACTTTGCTGTACACCTGAAACTAACACATTGTTAATCAACTATAGTCCAATATAAAATAAAAATTAAAATAAAGTAAGGGATGACTCCAGTGCCTCTCGAATCTAGCCTGCCTGCCAGTATCTAAGTGGATTCTGATGAAAACTCAAGCACTTCTCCTAAGCGCACGCCAGGGGACTCCTCTGAGCTCTGCGGGGCAGGTGTTGCCCACTTGCCCAGGACAACTTCATGGCTATGTAACCAAGGCCTGGGGATGCTCTTCCCGCTGGCCAGGATGTGGCCGTCTTCACGGATGGTTGCTACCGAGGGGCGGGAGCCCTGGGCTCTGGACTCGGCAGCATCAGTGCTGCAGGGAATGGGGAGATGCCCTGACATGGCTCTGGATCTGTGTTAGTGCAAACGCAGACACCGCCTCGGCAGTACCAGCCTATGCTGCCCTCTGATTTCTGGACGGTCGTTTCTTAGAAAGCACCTGGGCAATAACAGCAAAGCATCGGCCCACTACAGCCCCCAAAGGAACCACAGTATTGGTTGTGCACTCATTGATGAGGTCAAACTGTCCATTGCAAAATCTGAAATAATTAGACATCAGTACCTAATTGCGTCTTTCTTCCTTCAGGTAACATCTTAGATATCAAATTTAATAAGCCAATAAAACAATACATGCTGTCCCCATGTGTGCCCCTGTTTTGCAAACACTGGCTCTTTCTCCACAAAGACACAGCAGGGGGAGGGAACAGGGAGTGGGCATTCAGCTCGCTGTCACCTCAGCAAGAAAATGAAAAAGTGTCCCCGCCAGTCAGAGGAGGAGGTGGGCTTGTGTGTGGCGAGCTCATGGCCCCTGGGTGAAGCCTCTAGACTTGCCCTTGGCCTCAGGCCTCCTGGTCTGATGGAGGGTTTGGCCTCCTCACCCTCCACTTCTGGAAGGTACGTGCTCGGTGAGCAGGGTGTGGGGTGGGAGCAGGCTGGAAGCCGGCGCCCCGACCTGGGACCTCCAGCCCACCCTCACCCCCAGACTTGGCCTCCTAGCTTCAGCTTCTGCCGGTGGAGAGGGCTGCTGCTGCCCGTGGGCTGGAGACCCCTGCAGGGAGCACCTGCTTGGCAGCCCTGCAGTGCCTGGCGAGGGGCGGGGATGCAGGGCTGGGGCCCCGGGCAGCCCATGGCGGAGGGTCCAGCAGCACCGCCAGGGCAGCCTGGTAGCAGGGGTGGCCTGGTCTCCCCGCCAGACCAGCGCAGTGATTTACACTCAGTCCTGGCTCAGAGCCGGGCCTCGGTGACTCCCCGGCGGCCAGCGCAAATGACCAAACCAGAGCAGGCTTTTTATGGTCATTTCTTTACCACACATAACATAAACCACCCGGGGGCCAGGCGTGGTGGGCAAGAAATAAACAAGGACCCGGAACCGCTGCCGAGAGCAGGGCTGCCGGGAACCGGCCCCTGGGGCACATCTTACACTGCCTTCACGGGTTCCCAGGTGGCCTTTCCTGACCACAGCCGTGTGTCCGGGAGGAGGGAGTGCTGATGCAGGCTCCACGGGATGGAGTCACCTTCCCCACCATCTGCACCCATTCTCAGCCCCTGTCTGGGGCCACGAGGGGGGCATCTGTGCCCCTCCTGGCCTCAGGTTTGCTCATCCTCAAAATGGGCTTGACAGCAGCCCCTCCCAGGGTTGTCGGGACAGGAAAAGTCTTTGCATAACAGATGCCAGGCTGCAAAATAGCAGGACCATCTCCCCAGTCTCCCCCGCACGTCCTCTGGGGAGACGCCTGGCTCACACGCGGCCCCTGGCCATGCATCCTCTCTAGGCTGAGGGCAGCCAGCAGGCAGCTCACTTCATCCATGGTCTCTAAGAACAATTTCCCTCCGATCCCCCCGGTTCTCTCAGCGAACCGAGGTCTCTACCTTGAGACGTGGAGGAGGATGAAGGGCCTCGCGGGCACTGGGAACAGACCTGATTCCTGGGGTAGAGCGTGGACTGTTCAGTTATTCCCAGGAGGAATCAAGCAAGCTCTTCAAAACCCGTTCCTGGCCGGTGGACCACATCCACGTCACGTGCTGAGCCCTGACTTCTGCTCTGACCGTCTCCTGCTCATTGATCATGTCTGTCTGGTGATGACCCACCACAGACAGCAGTGGAAAACAGAAGCGATGATGTTTATTAAGCACTAATCCTAACACTCAAAAGATGGTAAACAGTCTTGCTTTCATGATAAATATTTGCCAAATTTGCTTTTCCTTGACCTTGACTTGTCCCTGTAGAACTCCATCCCGCTCATCGGACCATCTCTTTTCGAGGTTGTTCATATTGAATTCCATTTCTCAAAAGAGCTGGCAATCCTACCAACCCTTACGCAGCTGGGAATCTAGTGCACACTCACCGGCAGTGCCTTTTAGAGATTCTGATCACAGGGCTCACCTTCTCTGAACACCATACATTCACTCTGATACAATCTCCACAGCAAATCCCTCCTTTGAGAAAGACCCTCTACCCACTGGGGTTTAAGACAAGTGCAGAGTGACATCTCTCTTTTGATGGGATGCCACTAAATAAGGACTAGGAAGTGGGGGAGGTAAAGGAAAGAAAATCTGAAAAGTGGTTGCCGGCGGGTAGGGAAAGCGGAGAGGTTGGTAAAAGGGTTCAGACTTTCAGCTACCAACGAATAAGGTCTGAGGGTCTAATGTAGAGCATGGTGACTAAAGTGAAAACGCTGGGTTGTAGAGCTGAAATTAGCTATGAGGGTAGAACTTAAATGATCTCACACACACAAAGGTACACGTGGAAGGTGACGATGTGTTAATTAGCTTGATGTGGGGAATCCTTTCACACCGTGTACGTATATCAAAGCATCACAGTGTACACGTTAACTATCTTACACTTCTATTTGTCAGTTATACCTCAATAAAGCTGGGGGCGGGGGTGGAAGAAAAGAAAAACCACAAAAATGTTGGAAGACATTTGAATTTAGGTTTTTTTTTTTCTTTCCAAGCTCATCTGATTTTAAAATTAACAACAGAGCACAGATAAAATTTTTGGTAAATAAAATTTATATTCACCTCCATTTTCTGACCACCTATAATTTGGAAGAAAAGAGGAAAGGGGAGAAAGAATGTCTGGATGCAAGTTATGAACGTGTTGGGATACCAAGGGAAGAAGGTTGGGTGGAGGAAGAAAGGAGAGAGAAGAAACAGAAAGCTCCAGAGAGCAAAGTAGGAGAGGAGAGAGGCAGAATAAAAAAAAAAAAAAATCAAGGCATGGAAGACGTAAAATGACCTTTATCAAGAAATAAAATGGGTTGCCCTGGTGGCGCAGTGGTTGAGAGTCCGCCTACCGATGCAGGGGACACGGGTTCGTGCCCCGGTCCGGGAAGATCCCACATGCCGTGGAGCGGCTGGGCCCATGAGCCATGGCCGCTGAGCCTGCGCGTCCGGAGCCTGTGCTCCGCAACGGGAGAGGCCACAACAGTGAGACGCCTGCGTATGGCAAAAAAAATAATAATAATAAAAAAAATAAATAAAGTGATGTTCGGGATTTGCTCCAAAATACGAAATAGGAAAATACGAAATAGGGGTGGGGGAGGGGAGGGGTGGATGGTAAGTGGCTGCAGCCGGATCGGCCGTGGTTGTGATGGGTACCTGGGGAGGAGGGGTGGGATTCATGACACTGTCCTGTCTACTTTATAGGTTCTAAAATTCTCCATTCTGAAAAAAAAAAAAAGATTATCCAGTCTTATGAAGTTAGGGAGCCGCCTACAAAAGACCACCCTTACCTCTGAACCCAACATTTGGGGGTTTCCAGGCCCTGGCTCTAGTCTGACAATGCACGAGGAGGACCCGCAACACTTACTGAAGCCGCTACATGCACGGTGGTGGTTTATTTCAATGGAAGGACAGAGATGAAAATCAGCCAAGGGCAGAGATGCATGGGGCACGGTAGAGACCAGGCAGTGAATTCCAGCCGTCCCCTCCCTGTGATGTCAGGATGGCACTGCCTCTTGGCAGTGGCAGGTGACAATACGCGTGGAGTATCACCAACAAGGGCGGCCCACCCAAGCCCCTGTATCTGGGTTTCTGTGGGGCTTGACCACGTGGACAATCGGCTGCCCTTTAGACTCCAGCCGCTCTGGAAGTCAAGTGGATCCCACGTGTGCAAAGCTCCCACCATGGATCACGATGTTGGACTGTCCAGTGCCGCTCGACTCTCCCCCAGAGACCAGCTCCCAGAGCCCAGGGCAAAGGCAGGACCTGTTTTTGCGTAGGGTTAATTCTTTACTACACAGACCTGGTAAGTTTTAACTATGTTCCAAAGAGATGACTTAAGATCTTCACCTGGGATTGAGGGCAAAGGAAAAGGGGGCCAGGTTCTTGGTCTCCCCACCATCATGACTGAGGGAGCTTTTAAATCCGTGTTACAAAACAAATGTTATGTGTTTCTAAATGTTACACGTTGAATTGTGTCCCCTACAAACTGACATATTGAAGTCCTAGCCCTCAGTACCTCAGAATGAGACTTGATGTGGAAATAGGGTCTTTACAGATGTAATTAGTTAAGATGAGGTCATCAGGATGGGCCCTAATCCAGTGTGACTGGTGTCCTTATAAAGAGAGAAATTTGGACACAGAGAGATGCACACAGGAGAACACCATCCAAAGATGAGAGCAGAGATCAGGGTGATGCTTCTACACGCCAAGGAGCAACAAGAATTGCTGTCAACCCACCAGAAGCTGGGGCGGAGGCACTGCCCGGTTCTCCCTCACCAAAAACCCTGTGGACACCTTGATCTCAGACTTCTAGCCTCCAGAACTGGGAGAGAATGAATGTCTATTAGTTAAACCCCCCAGTTTGCGGTAGTTTGTCATGGCGGCCCTAGCAAAGTAATACGCCAAACAACATTTTACTTGAATAAAGGGTGCTGTGGCTATAAAAAAAAAAGTTTGAAAACCGCTGAGCTAGACAACTTCTTCTAGTTACACATGAGGAAATTGATACCCAGAAATACAAAGAAGGGACTCAGTAGAGATGAGTGGGATTACCAAGGAAAATTTGGAATAGGGACCTTGTTCTGTTCTTTGTTCTCTGAGGCATCAGTGATGCAACCTTTCCTCACTGATCTTTGAAATTTTGATTCACCAAGTTCTCCTCTGTTCTCGGTCCATCAGCTCAGATGCTGAGTGGTACTGCTGTAGCCCAAGCAAGAGAATCCTTCCTGAGCCTCAGCAGTCAGGGCACTAATGGGGCAAAGGCTGGATGAAATCGGGCTCTCCCCTACCTCACATACCACCTTGATTCCATGCGGTAGATCAAGAATGGTGAATCAGTGTACAGGTCCTTCACCTCTTTGGTTAAAGTTATTCCTATTTTATTCTTTTTGATGCTATTGTAAATGAGATTGTTTTCTTAATTTCTTTTTCCAATAGTTAGTGTATAGAAACACCACTGATTTTTGTATGTTGACTGTATCCTGCAGCTTTACTGACTTCATTTAGTAGTTCCAACAGTCTTTTAGTGAAGTCTTTAGAGTTTTATATATATAAGAGCATGCCATCTGCAAGCAGGCCATTTTACTTTTTCCTTCCCCATCTGGACGCCTGTTATTTCTTTTTCCTGCCTAATTGCTCTGGCTAGGACTTCCAGTGCTCTTGTGAGAAGTGGTGATTGTGGGCACACTTGTCTCTTCTTGGTCTTAGAAGAAACGCTTTCAGCTTTGCACCATTGGGTGTGATGTTTACGTATTTTCTATGGATGCTTTTGTGGGAAAGCAGCAACACTGAGTAGTTGTGACAGACACCATCTGGCCTGCAAAGCCTAAAATATGTACTACTATCTCTGGCCCTTTCTAGAAGAAGTTGACCCTGTTCGAAAGCACTGCAGCATTTATGCTGCCGGAAGCACGTACCCTGTTGTCAGTTACACACGTGATGTCTCCTCAGGCAACTGTAACCTCTTTTGAACCCAGAATCTGTCCACTCACTCACTGTTCTCCACCACAATGCCAAGCACCAGCCTCACCTACCACTCACACGTCAGTAACTACTGAATTATGATGGAAAGCTGGGTGGAGGCCTGGACACACGTGTGAGCGTCTAACCAGGGAAAGCAGGCTCTCCTAGACCCTCCCTTCAGGACACCTTCAGGAGGGTCGTTTGGAAAACCACCAAAAACTGGTCTCAGTTTCTATGTCACGTGGCGTAGCTGATGATAGAGATTGAGCAAATATGGTTCTGCCACGCCCTCAAGAGGGATGAGGAACGTACACCCACATGCTTGTGATAATCAGACACACATTAAGTTTTGGTAGAATAATTATTTTCTGATTGACTTGCATGAAGAGTTAAACAGTTTATCTTCACATCTAATTGATCTTTCATGGGCAGAAACTTTCAATATTTTAGCACTAAAAGGTGTCACCGATCCAAAACCAAATGATTTCAAGACATCTTGGAGATGTTATTTAAGAACTTTACTGTGAGTCCAAATAAATGATTCCTATTTACATGCAGCTTTAAAGGCTGGATTTTCATAGATTGAGTTTTCTTAAAATGAGCTTCACCTAAATGGTTATGGAAACCCAAACAGAAAATCGTTATTTTTTATCCAGTGAACTTAAAATATTTCTTCTACTTTTTAAATTACAAAAGCAGCATTGGTAAGGAAAATGTGTAACTTCATTTGCCATTATACAAACAAGAATGTGTGCATCCTTTAAATGTGAGCAGCTATAGTTTAATTACTTTCCAAAACAAGTTGCAATAAAATTCCACCAATGGCCTATGAATAAAACCATTTATTTCTCTTGTCCTTGCAAACAGTGGATGTTATCACCCATTCTTTGTGATTTTATATATGTATAATAACATATTATATCCATCTATATATTTTATATATATATATATATTTGGGTGGCCAAAAAGTTTGTTCAAGTTTTCCATAAGATGTTACAGAAAAACCCAAACAAACTTTTTGGCCAACCCAATGTAACATCAATGTTTGAGATGTTATTTTAAAAATATTAAATGAAATTATACACATTTCTACATGTCCATTGGTTAGTTTTAATATTCTGTCCATTTTTCCATTGAGTCCTCTGTATTTTTCCTATTGATTTTAGAGGCTCTTTAGGTAGTATGAATATAAACTGTTTGTAATACATTTTGCAAGTATTTTTCCAGCTTATCATTTGTCTTGTTTCAATGGTGCTCTTTGCTCTACGGAGATCCAAACTATTTCTGTGGTCAAACCTCTCAGTTTTTTCCTCCTTGACTCCTTGATTTCATATTATGCTAAGAAAGGACTTCTCTCTAATATTACGTATAATCCTCCTTGTTTTTGAATATTTTTGATTTCTTTTCATACGTATATATTCTTTGGTGACAATGTTATATAACTACATAATTAAAAAATTTTATTGGAGTATAGTTGCTTTACAATGTTGTGTTAGTTTCTGCTGTACAGCAAAGTGAATCAGCTATACATATACATATATCCCCTCTTTTTTTGGATTCCCTTCCCATTTAGGTCACCACAGAGCACTGAGTAGAGTTCCCTGTGCCATAGAGTAGGTTCTCATTAGTTATCTATTCCATACATAATGGTATATACATGTCAGTCCCAATCTAGATGTAGTTTTGTGGACAGTAAGGAAGGAATCTAAGTGTGTATTTTCCAAATGGGCATCCAGTTGTCCCCAGATCACTTATTGGTGAGTTCATCCTCTTCCCTAATCTGAGTTCTCCAGGGGGTACTCATCCTGGCCCGTCGTTCCATGTTTCTCTCCCGAATCACGGTGTTAGAGCTCCCTCAGATGATGGATCTACGACTTTCAGGGTCCTGGCCATGGCATTGTTGGGGGAGCTCGGGGACTGTCCTGGTCATCTCAGCAACTGCAAGCCGGAGTGGAATGGCAACCTGGGGCCAAAGAGCATTTCAGAGCCGGGCCTAGAGCCGGGGACTGATGTCCTGGGCAACCCTCCTCCCATATCCAGGCTGCTCCCCAGTGATGCCCAAAAGACCACGTGCCACAGGGTGGGCGGACTCTGTGCAGCTGCTGCAACGTGGCTCAACTGTCAGGGCCAAAGGAGATGCTTTTGCACTGACATCTTCCTGGGTGTCTCTCTGCCTGGCTCCCCAGCCTGAGGAACAGGCTCCTGGAGGAGGAAGGGCACAGGCAGCTGGGCCCAAATTTAAACCCTTAGGATGTAGCTGTCGGTGCTAAGTTTTGAACGACCATTTTTTTAAAAGAATATTGTTTATAAACACAGGTGGTGGGCTGGATTGGGCACACAGGCCCTTGTTTGCCAACCTGTGCTGTAATGACGCCACTTCTGTCTATTTTTCAGGACCACCTTCATGCCTAGTCCACACGCTATTCTTTTTTTAAATTAATTAATTTACTTGGACGTGTCGGGTCGTAGTTGCGGCACGCGGGATCTTCGTTGCAGCACGAGGGCTCTCTAGTTGTGGCGCGTGGGCTTAGTTGTCCCACGGCATGTGAGGTCTTAGTTCCCCAACCAGGGATCGAACCCACGTCCCCTGCATTGGAAGGTGGATTCTTAACCACAGGACCGCCAGGGAAGTCCCAAACAACCGTCTTTGATGGATCCGTTGGGAATGGGGGTGAAGCAGCGGGACGAGTCTGGGTGGCCTGTTGGGCCTGGTGGCGCCCCCCGGTGGCCCCTCCGGGGGCAGCCCCTGCAGGTGGAACCAGCAACGTGTCCTCCGAGGCTGCCTCGCCAAGCGACAAGGATGCCCACCGCGTGTATCCCTCAGTGGGTCCTGGGCTACTTTTCTTTCAGGTCTGCCGGGGAAGCAGGTGGACTAGGATCTGTGGTGTGGGCGGGGACAGGAGAGGGCCTGGGGAGATGAGCCCACCCACGCCTGGCGCGTTCTGTGCTGCCCAGGGAAGTGCAGGGCAGGGGAGCCCCATAGAATAGGAGGGTCAGCTCCCAGCCACACAGGAGCTGCTGCTCACTCTGGCCCCGGCC
This sequence comes from Mesoplodon mirus, assembly GCF_964341445.2. Lineage (NCBI taxonomy): Eukaryota > Metazoa > Chordata > Mammalia > Artiodactyla > Ziphiidae > Mesoplodon > Mesoplodon mirus. The sequence goes on along the minus strand of NC_138989.1, from coordinate 85,818,389 downwards.
TCGCAGACTGTGGACGCTGCTGGCCTCCTTGGCTGCAAGCCTGGGGGGGCGGCTGGCAGGAAGCCCCCTCTGCTCCGGCGGGGTTGGAATAATTCTCCGGGTCTCACTCTAGGGACCCCAGCAAGTGGGAGGTACTTGCTTTGTTTTAATCTCTATTAGATGTATAGAAACAATATTTTGCGGTTTTATTCTATTTGTTTTAATTACCACATGCCTTAGCTTTACCTTGAACTAGAACATTCCATGGTAACTGTTATGAGGAGCTTAACCCTGTTGGAGGCCAGCGAAACGTGACTGTATCAAAGTCCAGAAATAATCCTAAGACAGAGAATAAACTACTTTGAAGCCACCCTTCTAAAGGAGCGCGGTTGGTAATATATATAAACCACTGAAGTAAAGTTCAAGTGGTGTGTAAATGTCACCAGGTCCGGGATATTAAAATGCCATTTTATCGCATGCACAGGGTGGGTGGAGCTCAAGATGATTAAATCCCACAGGGAGCAGCGGCCGATACACTCAGAGGATGCCCGTATGGGCTGTAGGTGCACACTGCCAGGCCGGGTCATGCCCACCCAAGGGCGCGGCGGCCCAGGGCCCTCGGTGGTGGGGCTGGAGGGACGTCAACAAGAAGAAACAGCCCTCCCCCAGAGCTTCTCAGGCGTGCGGAGGCCAGCCGGGCGATGCTGTCCCCCCTGGTGAGTGGGATCACCTTACCTGGCAGGTAGGGCTCCTCTCTGCAGGTGGAGGCCCCGCAGAGATGCCCGCCCCCGCATCAACCACTTGGTCGTTTCTCAAGCCCCTGTTTCATTATTTTTGTATAAACAGAACTGACTAATTCACTTCCCTTTAATCTGACAAGCATTTATTGAGTACCTGCTATTTGGGGGGCTGTGTTTGGTCACTGTCACCTATTTATTTCCCAGTGGAAAGTCCATAATGAGGATGGAAGCCAGGCTCGCTAGGTTGGAACAGAAAAGCTTCTGGTTTTCAAGTGTATGAATCAAGGCCCTGGCAATTGCTATGACATGCAAACGGCCAAAAGCGCCAAGAGTTGTGTGCGCAGCTCAACTGGCCCATTTCGGGGCAGGGGGCGTGTGCAGATAAATGGGCACCCAAATGTAGTGACCCCAGCTGCCGAATTCAGGGACTCACACTGTCTCTGTGCCCACGTCCCCCGAGGCCAGAGGAACAAAGACTTCTGCCCACGAGCAGGTGCTGAGCACATGGCCGGGTGGGAAACACCCAGAGTTATCTGCACACACCTCGTTTGCCTCCCAGGTGCCCTGTGCAAAGCAAACACTCAGAGAAGCATGACAGTGAGCGGGTCCGTCCTGACCTCAGGCAGCCCATCGTCCAGGGAAGAAAAGGAGGGACCACTGTTTCCCAGGAGACGCCCAGCTCAGGGCCCCAGAGCTCAGAGGAGAGGTTTGCTGTGATGTCTGGCTGAGATCAGACAAGTACATATTTCGTCCTCACTGTGGTAGAAGGTCCCCAAACAATCCTGACCAGACGGGACAGGGGAACGGCTCTCAGGAGTGTGCCAACCTGGCTGCCCCGGGCAGCGAACATGCTGCCAGTTGTGATGGTGTGTTTGATGATTTATTTTTACCATTTTCAGTCAGGCTTCAGCACCATGAGAAATCTGTGAAAAGTATGAGAGCCCCTTTGCTACAAATAAAACAATTGTTTGTAGGAGTGGCTCGCCCTGAGCTAGGCCTTCATCATTAATGCCAGGACACTTCCTTCCTCAGACCCCGGGGCCTGGCCTCTGCTGGGGGCTGGATCCCCGATTTACCTAACAAGGCTGCAATGCCACCACCTATTCTGGTGACCTGAAATGGCAGAGCCCCTCGGTCACCAAACCAGTGGACGAGCTCACAGGCTTGCATCTGGGGGTGTGGTTTGATTTTTCCACCTGACAGGCCCCGCGTTTCCCAGGGAAGACGGAGAACATCTTTGGGGAAGTTGGGTGAAAAGCCATCCTGCAGTCAGTGGGGGGCCACGATTCACTTTGTTTTGTTTTTTTTGTGTTGTTTTGTTTTTTTGCGGTTCGTGGGCCTCTCACTGTTGTGGCCTCTCCCGTTGCGGAGCACAGGCTCCGGACGCGCAGGCTCAGAGGCCATGGCTCACGGGCCCAGCCGCTCTGCGGCACGTGGGATCTTCCCGGACTGGGGCACGAACCTGTGTCCCCTGCATCGGCCGGCGGACTCTCAACCACTGCGCCACCAGGGAAGCCCACGATTCACTTTTGATGCTCTCGCCTGGTCTCGCAGCCCGCGTCACAAGGAGAACAGGCAGTCATGTCCCACAGCACCTCCCAAGCTCACTTGGACCCCACGGCCATTTCCTTCAGCAGAACTGTGGGCTCGGGTCTGCGTGCGCCAGGCAGGTGTCTGTGCTTCTCTGGGTTTCCCAACAACCAGGTGACAGGCGACAGCACCTGGACCATGGTGAGCCGCTTTCAGACTGATGTCGGTTCAGAAGAGGTGGCATTCTGGCAGAACCGATGACATATACAGATCTTTCTAGTCGCAACCTGATTCTGATTACGGGCCTGTACTGACGTCAGTGATAAACAATAATAAGATTGTAAACTACTGCTCTTTATGATAAAATTATGCTCCTTTGATGTATTATAAATCTAATAGCTATTACATCAGCACCCATAACTATATATCACGCTTACCTTTTAAATACACATGGGGAATTATATGGCTCAACCGAAACGGCCAGATTTATTATTACTGGGTAGCCACAGCCCTTATTACGTCACAAATGACTAATTGGTGAAAAACGAAGGGAGATGCAATTGCAGAGACTTCTGGGGAGGGAGGGCCCCGAGGGTGGCGGCTGCCACAGCTGTCATCTGAGTGTGGAGAGGTTCTGGATGCCGCCTGGAGGCTCACATGCCATGTCCTGGAGTCACGATGCAACATGAACAACTTCTAGATAATTGGTTAGTTCCTAAGTTTGCTTTAATAAATCACCTCTTCTTGTCTTGGGAGATTTCACCAGCTTTGGGGAAGCACCAAACCTCTCATCAGCACAGAGACGGTCTCTCCCTGCCAGGCCGGCGCCCACATTTTTATTTTCAGCATTTTCATAAAATCAAGGGCCCAAAGAATGGGAAGACGAGAGCCGAGCAGCAAAACAACTGCGTCCACACCTTTGATTGAACGACGACAAATGATAACGCGGACCTCGGGTCTCTCTCAGGAGCGGTGCTCGCGTGCTCACAGAGGAGCCCAAGTCACCCTCTCGCCACCAGCCCCAGACGCAGAGGGCCGGGCCAGCCGAGGGGGAGCCCGCTTCCCGGTGACACGGAGCAACCCCTCAATGCCGCACTCGAGCAGGATGTCAGGAAAGGCTCCTCGGGTGCCCACGGACCTGGCCCGCCTTGGCCACCGTGAGGCCCCTCCTAGCAGGGGCCCGGGGCTGGCAATGCCTGGCCTGGCCTCCAGCGTCGGGGGTGGGGGTGGATTCCAGGCAGAAGTGAGGGGCTGGGGAGGGGTACCTCTCACGCTGGGCTGGTCACCAGCACCCTGTCGTGTCCCAGGGGCAATCGGGGACACAAATGCAGTCGTGGTCTACTGATCCCCGGAGGGCTGGGTGTGACTTGTGTGCAGAAGTGAGCTCCTCTCCCCACACTGGCCGAGTCGCACCTGAAACGCCCAGCAGGTCCCCGTCCTCAGAACCTCGGAGAAGAGCCCGCACCTAGGGGCCGGGGACAGGCAGGGGATGGGTAACAGCGTGGGGGGAACGTCGGCTTTAATAGGAAGGTTGCCCCGTGCCGACTTCCCGAGCCTGTAAAGCCCATGGAGTGAGACTTCAGGTCTGGCACCTGCTCCAGAACCTTCCTGATGAAAAGAGGTTGTCTTCATTAGGGGCATTAATATTCATGCGGCATATGGTAATTTTGACACAGAAAAGGTCTCTGTAACCTTTTCTTGTGTGAGAAATTTTTACTTCTCAAGGAAATTACAGTCCAGCAATGACTTAATTAATGCCGGGCTTCTTGGGCAGGTTTGAGGAGCTGTCAGTTTGGGCTCGCGGATCTGTCAACGGGAGCGCAGGTCTGGGGCTGGAGGCGAGGGAGGGGACCGGCCACCCCGGGGCCCCCGGGCTGGAGAAGGTGGCTGGCCCACCTTCGTTCCCGTCTAGTCACCGGCTTTCCCTAATGCTGGGTCATTTGTTATTGGGACGGAGGGCACAGCTTGAATTAATAATCCAGTTTTCACCCCACGTCTTTATTCTTTTGATTAGGATCACTTTGTTCCTAATCTGTCTGGCTCTGCTAAGTCTGGGCGAGGAGAGGCCAGGTGGGCAGCGGGGCGCTCGTGAGCCTGCCAGCGGCCTCCCAGGGAGTGAAGGTTTGAAACCATCCTCCTCTTTAAAAAAACAACCTTCCTCCCCGGAAAAGAGGCTCCAGTGGGATGAAAAGGGGGTGCTCCCAGCCAAGGGCACCTGCCAGAGCCGGGCTGGCTGTCCTCCCAGGAGACCCCGCCCCGGGCAGTGGGGCTGGGCGGCACTGGGACCGTGCACGGGGCACCTCTGGTGCGACCAGCACCTGCCCTTAGGCTGGCGGGGCCCCCAGGCCTGGTCAGGGGTATCTCTCCTGCCCCAGCGGTCACCAGCCCCGGCCTCCTGCTGCTGCCTTTCTGGGCTCCGGTGTGGACTTTCAGATGTCTGTGGGGCATCTAGGGAGAAGGATGCCATGTTGGGGACCAGCAGACCCCAACCCAGCTCACCCTAGAGCTAGGAGTCACAGAACGTGGGAGCCGAGGGGATGCCGAGCTCGTCCTCCTGACGGCCGGAAATCCACGCGCGTCCCTCTCTAGCGGGACAGGGCACGTCGCCCTCTGCAGCACTGCCCCTCAGCTTTTATTTCTGGAAAACACTGGCTGAGCTGGAGCGCTGTTCTGCGACATCCTCCAGGTTGAACTATGGAAGACGAAGCCATCCCAGAGCCCCTAAAAGCCAAAGGACAACAGGGCTCTCCAATATCATAGGCGAAATGGAAACTTCCGGAACGCCGAGGACCAGGGGACTGCTTCCCGCACGCGGGTCAGGAGGGAAAGATGTTTGCTGCTTGGAGTGTCCAAGGGGAGAGGAGCCAGAAGGAAAGGTCAGCCTCCAGCTGCAGAGAATAAATCACAAGCGTCCCCATCGCAGGGACGTATCGGCAAGTCCCGGCACGTAATTTAAAGCCCGTCCCGACTTCCTCTCTGCTTCCCTGCACATAAACCAATGACACCATTAGCCGAGGATTCAGCACCGGGCAGGGGAGGAAACACAATATTTCAGAGGCCTGTGCGCTGCCTCTGCCGGGTCTCCCCTGGATCCAAACCAATGGGCGAGGAGGGGCACGGGAGAAGCTCCTGCTCTGGCCAACCCACCGGGCGGCGGCGGAGCCCACAGCGTGGGCACCACGTGGGCAGTGGGCAGCTTTCCGGGGACAGACGCCCTGGGACACAGAGCCATTCCCTGGGCCCCTGGGACAAAGCAGAGGCATCACCGTCCAGATGGGAAGTGCTGGCTTCCCAAGGCCCTGCTGCATCTCAAGTTTACGTTTTTACAACGTGATGGAAAGTCTTCCCAGGAGGAAGGACACTCTCCTGCCCCTGCCCCCGTCCTAAATCCCCAGTGAACAAAATAAGCGCAGCGCAGAGACTCGTGCAAGCGCTCACGGCTGCGGAGTGGCTCCAGGCCCCGAAGCCCGTCTCCAAGGCCGGAGGACACAGAATACATGTTGTATGTGTAATATCGTTAGGTAACCAAACAAAATAAATATTTTACACGGCTGGGGCCCAACACGGAACACGGCAGGCAGAACGGCGAGCTGGGGAAGGCACGCGAGATTCCAGGCCTGGGTGATGGAGACCCCGCTGGGTGGCAGGGTCCAGCACAAGGGAGAGCCCGGCGGTGACGCGTTTGTAAATAATAACATAATATAACATAATAATATCCACAGCGTGTGGGAGGAAAGCAGAAACCTCGGCCTCCAGGGAGAGAACCAGGGACCAGACTTATTTCCAAGTCACGTATTTCCTGGTTTCTGATAAGCCTACGGGAAATTTCTACTCTCTCCCCAAAACACCCCCAAAACTTCTCCTCCCCTGGTGTCTCAGACATTTATGAAGAACCAACCGAGTGCCAGCACCACAGTCACCAGAAGAAGAATATCAGGACGGAAAGGAATCTCCTTATTCTGATCCCTCTCCTCATTTTGCAGAGGCCAGAACTGAGGTTCCAGCACCTTGAGGTCCGTGGGACCCCTCGATCCTTTTGCCACCATCAGAGGGATGTTTGAAATGGAGCCTGTCTCTCCTGTCTCTAAATAAGGGAAGAGAGACAAAAAGAGAGCACGGCAACCCCGAACACCTTACGGACGCCACGTCAGCCTCTTGACCATCGTCACCCATGTCACTACCACTGACCAGCTGGTACAGGGCCTGGGCTTGGTCACTGGACACCTGCAAAGCTGAGTCCGGCAGGAAATGAACGAACATGCTCTGAACCTGCCTCACACGGGCAAGCCCCGCCTGCATCTCATGTCACTGGAGAAGCAGAGTGAGAGTGAAGAAATCTCCACCGAATCAGAAGGCTTTGTGCGTGCAAAGGTGAGATCTGAGGTCCTGGGGGGTCAAATGGAACCATGCCCCCACCATGCAATATGCCAGCCCCCTTGTGACACGTTCGAATTCTGGGAGGTGGGAACGTGCGGTCCTGGGTGTCAGGTCAACTCCCAGGCTGAGGTGGGGCTGGGAAGCGGTCAGAGGCCAGTGTGGGACGAGCGAACCAGTCAGCAGGTGGCAAAGGCCAGGCAGCAGGGAATCGCCGGTGCAGGGTGAGGGGTAAGGGACTGTCCCCAGCCCACTTCCACGCCATGAGGGGCGCACTGCTCCTCCCTGACCGCACTTCCCTACTAACGGACGAGCCCTGGTTGTGTTCAGGTATCAGGCACACATCTCTTGAATCCAGGGAAGGCGGGCCCTCTCCCTCAGCCCCAAGGAGTGGATTATAGTCGGTTTGTTTCTGCAAGCAGGTGATACCTTTGTCAGTAATGGGTCTAAGAGCAGACACGTGACCCGCTACTGACCAATGGGTCAGGAGAGGAAGTCTTCCAGAAAAGGTTTCCTTAGCAGATAAAATGATGGGACCTCTGAAGAATATGCCCCCCTTCTCCCTATCCTGTCTTCCAGTGAGGGTGCGATGTCTGGAACCACAGCAGTCATTCTGAGGTCCTGAGATGATCATCGTGAGGACATAAAGTGGGGAACATGTCACAGACACACAACAGATGGCACGATTGAACAGCTGCACCCATCCTGCGACTGCCTAACCGGCTGCGAGTTATCTGAACAAACTGACTTTGCTGCTTAGACCCTCTCCCCGAGGTGTCATGCTGACCGTACAACTCATCCCATTGCACGCAGGGCCCCGGGAGTGAGGTGATGCGATAATGGCCGGAGAAAGGAATTTCAGAGGTGGAGTTGGCAGCAATGAGAGCATGTCATGTACCCTGCGATAGGACGGGGGGAGAGAGGGCCTGCTCAGGGCTGCAGAGTCAAACGTGCTGGGCTTCCAGCCCCTGATGGAGACGGGCAGCCTGGGGTGAGGGGTGCCGTTGGTCCAGGGCTGTTAGGCAGCGCGGGTGGCCAGGCTTGGGCAGCATCGCCAGGGTCCTGGCACAGCGGGCGGGGGGCCTGCTGGGACTCCCAGAGGAGGTAACACAGAGCAGCCTGGAAGCTGAAGGGACAAAGTGAGCCAGGCCAGAGGCTCCGGAAGCGAGGCCAAGACCCTGAGCGAAGTCCTGCGGACCTGATGGCTTGTGTGGCGACGGGAGGCGACCCTCGGGGAGCGGTGCTGGAGGCGCCAGCACGGTCCGCCCTCCCCACCCGAGAGAGGTCAGAGGACTGCGGAGCGGAGGGGAGGAATCAGAGTTCCCAGCTCGGGCCTGGGTGCAGGGCTGCAGCGCGGTGGGATGCCTGTGAGCTCCTGAGGCATCCCTCGTTCCGCCCCTCCTAGGCCCCCATGTTCAAGTTCATCAGGGCACAGGACTGGGCACTTGCTGCTGCTCTCAAAGCTTCTGGAAGGACTTGTATTTATTTTCCACTTTGTGGCCTGTGTGATCTCATTTTTCTCTTTCTGAGATGCTCAGAACACCCACGTTTCCAGAGCAGGGAGGCCGTGAGCGAAGATGAGGTGCCCAAGGTCCCCTGCAGGCCGACCCGCCCTTTACTTCAGGGGCCCCTTGGGTCTCACCTGCGGCTCCTGTGACCTCGCAGCTGAGCTCACGCTCGTCCGAGACCAAGCTCGGGGGCCGGGGAGGAAGCGGCGCTGGGAAGGATTTAGGCCACGTCACCGGTGGCGGCCAGGACAGCAGCGGCCTCCATGAAGTGACGTGCCTGCCTTTCTTACACAACCCACTGCTGACAGAAATGTTTCTGTTAACTACACTCATAATTCCCCTGTTATGTCATAACTATGGGGCTGTACTTCAGAGCTGTGACATCTTCGCCTAGAAATATGATAATACCCTGCGAGTAAATGCTATTTTTATTTTCAATGCATGCCCTGATTTCAGAACATTCTCTACGGAAGGGGGGCTCCAGCAACCAGCAGGTGGGCCCCATGGACGGAAGGAAGCAGTGGGACCCCGACAGGTGAGGGGTTGTGGGGCAGTTTCATGGTTGGGCATCACCAAAGCCCGTGACCCCCAGGCCCCTAGATGGGCTCCTCCTCGGGTCTGGGCCCCGTGGGTGGCAGATGCCCTAAGCCTGGAGAGGCCCCGCAGGAGGGTGGGCAGCTAGGCCTCCCTGCCTGGTGGTCCCTCGACCTGCCCAGGGTCCTGAACATCTGGGAATGGAGGCTTGGTTCCCAGGCGCTGTGCCAGAACCTCTTCCGTCGAACAGAAGAAACTTCCAGAGCTGGGAGTGACCCCAGAAGGGCCAGAGCCGCCTTCTGCTTCTCCTCTGCAGCCTGCGTGCCAGCCTGGCTGTGCTCTGGGCTCCCATGGGCGTTGGGGGCCAGCCTGGCCCGGGGGCGGGGCCCAGGGTCCTGCGGCTCCCGGGGGCTCTCCATCTCTCTGCTCTCTACCCGCCCCCTGCTCTGCCCTCAGGGCAGGTTTCCCCTGGGGTCCCAGATGCAGCCCCATTTCCTCTGCCCTGAGGGTCCCATCGTCTCCTTTATGTGAGAGGTCCCCAGCGCGGACCTTCCTCCCGTGCTCCCTGCCCATCTGCCCTGGGAGCTCCAAGTCCAGACTCCAGTGAATCAAAACTGGTCATCACGTTTCCCCTCGCACCGACAGCCCATAGTTCTTAGTGATTCCAACTCCCCTTTCTGGCCTGAAACCCTGGGCTCACCTCGGACCCCTCTCAGCTCAGCTCAACCCAGCAGCCATTCACCGAGCGCCTGCACATTGGGTCGGCTGGAAAACAGGCGTGGACACACAAAACGGGCGTGGACCCTACAATTAGCGACATTAGAGACCCCCGTGTAATTGAACGTTAGAAGCAGGCGGGACCTTTAAGTGCATCTGGAATCTAACCTCTTGTTTTATCCACGAACAAGAGAAGGCCCAGAGAGGGTCAGGGCATTGCTCGAGGTCACACAGCTAAAGATGGGCCGATTAGGACATGACCCCCATCTCCTTACCCCCCAGGTAAGTGCTCAACCCGAAGTTTTATACCATTTCCCCCCTGAGGCGCGTGGCTGAGCCAGGAGACGGGAAGCACACGGGCAGAAACCTGCATGACCTTCAAGTTCTGCTCCCCCACCAGCTGCGCTGCAACTAGACAGTCTGTGGGTACCTTCAGGCAAGGAAATGAAAGAACACTCACACACATGTTTGCCGGTAGGGCTATCAGCACCCCGAGATTTCTGGGAGCAAACCACAGGCCTGGGCACACTCTAAAACCCATTAACAGGTAAAAAACAAACAAACAAACAAACAAACAAAACGTATCACGATCAAATCAACAAGGGTTATTGCAGAGAGCTCTGAACAAGTCTTCTTTAAGATAATGCAGAGTACACACATTCCAGTCATTTTAATTTCAGCCATGGAGTGTCACATTTACACACTGTCTTCTAATTTCTTGGAGGAAAAAATATCCTTCTTTAATCTGAGCCCTTTCTGTTTGTTCTCCCCTGGCTGCCCTGGCTGCCGGGATGTCTGACTTTTCACTTGCTGATTTAGATGCTCGTATGACACATCCAACCTTTTAAATAAATCATTCATTTTTCTTAAAGGTTGGCCATGTCACAGTGTGGTGATGCGCCCAATTTTTTAAATAACTGTTTATTTGATGTCAGGTACATCAGACATAAAAATAAATGTGACTTGGTAGAATGTAATACAAAATTTTGATATCTGATTTGGAATTTTCACAGCCAGGTGTTTAATGATTTGGGAAGATTCCGGCCAGGCTCGGGGGAAAGTGGGAAATTACGTAGCACGTGGCTTCTGTCTGGCGCCCCCAGACTCTCCTTTCTGTGGCTTCCCCGCCTCTCTGAGGCTCCCACTTTCTCATGGGCTCCTGGTCACCCAGCCTCTTCCCTCATCTCTGCTCTTGAAATGGCCTCTTAGGAAAGAATCCAAAGCAGTCATTCACAGGAGGTGATATGTCCCCCCACGGAATCCTGCCTTGTGGAGGCCAGACTGTGCCCGGAATGTGGCACATCCAGTACATGTTTACTCCAGGGATGAAAGGCTGGGGGTATTTGTGCCTTAAGTTGTAGCCTCGAGCTAAGAAAGGAAAGCTCAGAGGTTTTTGCAGCACATATACGGGGCAGGAGTTTGGGAGAACAAACTAAACGCCGACATAAAAAGGCAAATGAGGTGGAGAGAAAATGGGAAAAGAACCCCACCCAGAGATGATGGCTTAATGTCCTCATAGCCCCAGTTTGCACTCGCTTTCATGCATGTGCATCGGGGTTTACGTTTGTATCCCCGGACTTACAAGTTCGGTACATGCATATCTATGCCTGTGCTGGCCTTACGTGACACATCCGTCGAGCACCGCGATAAGGACTCTGCTGCTTTTGCTGTAGGAAGCCTAATATGGGGACGGCCACTGTTAGATTCTTCACCACCGTTTATGAATCAGGTGCATGTCAACATCACAACGCCAGTTACAGAGTCCGCTAGTGACACGGCACGTCACGATGCTCACAGAGAACCACTTGTGCTGTCACGACCACTGACGTCCATGTTTTTATCACCATTCCTAGGAAGCCCCTCCCGCAGCTGTAGCGTTAGGCCAGTTCTGTGGCTAAGAAGAAATAGCATGCCCATACACTGTTCGCATGCAGGACCATGTGACCATGAACTTTAACTTGGGGACTTTCCTTGCTCGTATATGGTGGTGGCTGACGTACCACTGTTTCAGTCTCCATGAGCCAGTGGGTGGGCAGAAGCCAGAAAGACCCGTGTTTTCAGCTCTGGTCTCATGTTTTGAGATAAAGGCAAGTAGAAAAAGTCAGGAATACTAAAAATCAATGAGGTAAAGAGTAACACAGATCAGTGGGCAAAGATCAGGAACGGGAACTCTGCCGAGTGGGAAACTCCGTTAAGTCCAAAAGGATGTGAAGAAACTCTCGGACCCGTGAGTAACCAGAGAGCAAACAGAAAGATGGACACAAGACACGTGAACGTGGTGGTTCATCAGGAAACAGGAGGAAATGAGATCAAAGGGAAGAACGGACAAACCAAACCAGAGAGGGCCTTGCAGAGACCAGTAACAGCAATGTCCTGTGAGGAGTGCGACAAACACAACCCTTTTCACCAGAAGTAGATAAACAGACTGAAAATAATAACTAAAACGATTGAGGGAAGGGAGAGATTTTTGAATACCAGATGGAATACCAGCAATAAACAGAAAATGGAAATTTAAGATGATATTATTTACAGTAGTGTTAAGGTCATCAACTAGCTAGAAATAATCTAATAAACATCTAAAAATAATCTAATAAATATCAAGAAATAATCTAATAAAACATATGCAAATCCTTTGCACCAAACAGTATAAAACACTTTTAAAAGAAAAAAAAAACCTTAGAGATAAAAATAAAGGGACATACTGTGTTCATGGATTTGAAGACTCAATATTTTAATGATGCTAATTTTCCTCAAATTGATTTATAGGGTAAATACAATCCCAATCAAACTCCCAGCTGTTTTTCTTTCCCTGTGGAAATTGAGAAGCTAATTCCAAAACTCATATGTATATGCACAAGAGGCTGAGAATAACCAAAGCAATCTTGAAAAAATGATAAGCTAGAGAACTTATACTACCTGATATTAAGAACTTTTATGAAGCTATAGTAAATAAGACAGTGTGGTATTGGGGAAAAGTTAGACAAATTTTCCAGGGGAACAGGACAAAATGTCCAGAAGCAGGCCTACACAAATACAATCTGATTTGGATAAAGGTGGTACTGTGGTGTAGTGAAGAAAGGATGGTATTTTCAATAACAATGCTAGGCCAATTGAATATACACATGAGAAAATAAGGAATCTGACTGCCTAATCAAAAATCAGCTCCAGAGGGCTTCAGATCTATATGTGAAAGATAAAAGAACTTTTAGAAGAAAGCACAGGAGAATATCTTTTTGAGCTTTGAGAGGGAGAAGACTTTTTTTAAACAGAATAGAAAATATTTTCTAAAAAGCAGTCATCAAAGAAAGCATTACTATATTGACTATATTAAAATTTAAAACTTCCATTCATCAAAGACATCATTAAGACATAAAAAATGCAACCGACAAAGAGAATGTTTTGCAATAGATATTTTCAACAAAGTGCATTTAAGGAATATACACATCGCCTCCTGCAAATCAATAAGAAAAACAGCCCAATAGAAATATGTGTGAAAGCAATGAACAAATACTTCACAAAAAGAGAAGAGCCAGCGGGCTTCCCCGGTGGCGCAGTGGTTGAGAGTCCGCCTGCCGATGCAGGGGACACGGGTTCGTGTCGGTCCGGGAAGATCCCACGTGCCGCGGAGCGGCTGGGCCCGTGAGCCATGGCCGCTGAGCCTGCGCGTCCGGAGCCTGTGCTCCGCGATGGGAGAGGCCACGGCAGTGAGAGGCCCGCGTACCGCAAAAACAAAAAAAAAAAAAAAAAAAGAGAAGAGCCAGAGGCAGAACTTCCCGAATGTGATATGAGGAGATTAAGGAAGCTTCTTCCCCAGAAAGACATCTATAAAACTGGTCAAAATTAGCAAAGACAGTCATTCAAAGTCTCTAGAGATTGATCAAAAGGCTTAAAATAACTTGAGAACCATACATTGAACAAAATGTATGGAAACTTGGTAAGAACAATAGAGGGCGTGGCATTCAAGCTATGGGCTGCACCCAGCACCCCCCTCCCCATTTCCTCACCGGGGAAGAGCTATTCCAGAAGTCTCGGAAGACAAGCCAGTTTCCACTCCCTCCGCTACTTGGGGTGAAAAGAGCTATTCTAGGTCGATAAAGTAGTGGCTGAACACTGGCAGATCCAGCTCCGTGCTGCAAAAGCCTTACACTGAGAAGGTGGCAGAAGCCAGGCAGCCCCCCTTCCCACGTGCCCAGCCCCTGTTATAGGAAGGGTCACGTGGGGCCGAGGGCGGAGAGGGTGTCCCCCATCCCCCATGGCCCCGTGTTGCAGAAGCACAGCTCTGGTGGGCACAGCAGCTGAGCGACAGCACCTGTATCCCCCATATTCCTGGGGTGGAAGAGGGACTCCGAGTGGATCCGGCAGCCAGTGTACATAGGCCAGTCCCCACCATCCGTGGCTCTGCACCGAGGAAGAGCTACACTAGGCAGTGGTCGCAGCTGGGCAGTGGCACAAGTGCCCATGCTACCTCCCCCCACGCCCCATACCCCAGCTTCTGCTCCAGAGCACAGAGGTTCTGCCCAGGGGAGGGTCAGAGCAAAGCCCCAAAGCTCGGCAAGTCCCTGCTCCTGCCAACAGGCCTAACTGCATTTGGATCAGACTGTGGAGGAACTCTTGCCAGAGGGCATTGTTGGAAACAGTAGCGCAATCAGTTAGCAGTCGGTGAAGGCTGACAGGAGGGTGGGACACCAGTGGGGCCAGCAGTTTAACAGGAAAATCAGAGCAGGAGACCGAGAGAGCGCTGCTAAAATCAGACCATCCACTGATGCTCAAGAAGGCTGTGTATAAGCCCAAGTAGTGGCCTCTGAGATCCAGGAGAGGAAACTTCTTAGCCATGAGTCCCTGGCTGAGCAGGGGACAGACCAGCAAACCTGCTATCTGTCCCCAGGCCACACACAGATCCAAAGGTAAAGAGTGAAAAACTTAATGGCTCAGGGGCTTAGGCACAACCTCTGCCCAATCGGGGGCTGACCCCAAATCTGTGTTGACCAAGGGTAACAACTAACAAGCCAGGCTCTAAAATAAAAAATGAAGAAAAAACATGAGCAGGAACATCAGAGGCTGCACAATTCAGGGGAAATAGGTTTCACTGAATTAGTCCAGCCATATTAGTATACAAATAAACTAAGAAACAATAAAAAATGAAGACAACTAGAAATTTCAGAGGCTGGTATCACTACCCAGAGTTGCTACAATCTATTATCTCAAATATCAAGTTTTTAACAAAAAGGTACAAGACACGGGGAAAAAAACCAAGAAAGTGTGACTCATACACAATAAAAATAAATAAATAATTTTTTAAAAGCAAGCAATAGAAATTGCCTGTGAGAGGACCCAGATGTTGGACTTCACAGACTTCAAAGAAGCATAATAAATATGTTCAAAGAATTAAAGGAAACCATCTTTAAAGAATGAAAGTAAGGTATTATGACAATTACTCACCAAACAGAGAATTTCATGAAGAGATAGAAATTATAGAAAAGAATCAATTGAAAATTCTGAAGTTGAAAAGTACAAAAGAAGTGAAAATTTCACTAACATCTATTAACAGTAGATTTGAGCTAGCAGAAGAAAGGGAAAACTTGAAGAGAGATCAATAGACATTAAGCATTCTGAAGAACAGAGGAAAGGAGGAAAAATGAGCAGGGTCTCAGAGAAATGCGGAACACCATTAAGCTGACCTACACTGCACATCTAAGAAGAACAATAAATTCCAAGTAGGAAAAATGAAAGGAGATCCACACTCAGACATACATCATAGTCAAACATCCAAAGACAAAGAGGAAATCTTGAAAGTTGCAAGAGAAAAACTGCTCATCATGTACAAGGGAACCCCAGTAATATTAACAACATTAGAAACAGTGGCGGCCAGAGGCGGTGAGATGAAGTATTCAAAGTGAGAAAAGGAAAAACTGCCAACCGAGATTCTTACACCCAGCAAAATTATCTTTTTTACAAGGGAATGTAAAATAAAGACATTCCCAGATAAACAAAAACAGAGAATTTGTTGGGGGTGTGGGTAGGGAGAGATGAACAGGCGGAACACAGAGGCTTTTAGGCAGTGAAACTACTCTGTATGATATTATAATGATGGACACATGTCATTATACATTTGTGCAAACTCAAAGGATGAACAACACCAAGAGTGAACCCTAAGGTAAACTATGGACTTTGGGTGATTATGATGTGTCAATGTAGGTTCATCCTTGGTTAAAAAAAGAAAAAAAGTACTGTACTGGTGAGTGATGTTGATAACGTGGGAGGCTAGCGTGTGTGTGGGCAGGGGTTATATAGGAAAACTGTACCTTCTTCTCAAGTTTTTAAACCTGAAACTGCTCTAAAAAAATCTATAAATTTAAAAAAATGATTTCAACATTAAAAAAAGATTGTAATCTTTTTTTAAAAAAAGGGGATAGCTGAATATTCAATAAACAAATGAAAAGCTGGTCAGCTTTAGTTTTGAGGTGAATGCAAATTAAAACCACATTGCGATTGTACCACACACCTACCTGAGCAGCTAAAATGAAAAAGACACACCACCAAGTGCTGGCAGAGACGCAGAATAGATGTAACCCTCGCCACCGGTGGAGGAGGAGATCAGTAGGACCACACCAACGATCCGATCCCAGCTTCCTACTCAACAGAAGCACGTGCATGTGCTCACCAAAAGACACGTCCAAGACTGTTCACAGAAGCAGTCTTTGTGTTTGTATTTGGTCTCTAAGTAGAGACCAAACTTAGGGATGCTGTCAGTTATTAATCAAATCCTGGGCGTTTGGTGCCGACTGTCACAAAAGTTACTGAACAGCTTCCGGGACTGCCCCTGGAGACAGCGGTCTGGCTTCCTGGGATGTTTATTTCAGATAAGGGAGTTGGCTTCCTGGGCAGGGTGCTGCAGGTGTGGGTCAGAGCTCTACTCTGTACGTGGCCTGGCCACTGTCCTTTTGCACATGCAGCCTCTCAGACACATCAGTATACTGATGTGAGCACCGTGCACACACAACGTGGATGAGCCTCAGAGATGTAATACACACCGTCTGCCCTGCATGGGTCCACCACACGAAGCACAGAACAGGCAAGATGAACCCATGGTATTGGGGGCAAGGTGAGTGAGGCCATGGGGACTGTACCTCATGAGGACAGGAGAGGTCATGTCCTGTTTTTAGGTTACGTAGCTGGACTGAGTCTGTGAAAAGGCACGGAGCTATCCACTTGCAGTGTGTGCACTTTGCTGTGTACAACTGTACTTCAACAAAACATCAGAAAAAGTCAGTGGGGAGAGAAAGCCATGGAGCTCCAGTGGCAAGGTTCCCAAGATGTTACAAAGGAAATCCATGGGTTGCTTCTTTTATGTAGTATTTTGCTAAACATGGGTGGTGTGTAAAGTGTCCAGCTGACCTAGGAGAGTTATCTTCCCTGGATAGTCAAAACTGTTAATAGCAGTGACTCTAACTCCAGTAGTTTTGGTGATGGTGGGATTTGCATCCCACTGGGGCTGTGTACACATGAGCAAACAACGGCATGGTGGGCAGAGGCCATGACAGGAGCCCCCAGGAAGAGAGAGGAGAGCCCTGGGTGGGCCTCCTGGGATGGCTGTGCTTTCAGATGGAATTCTTTTTGAGAGAAACAGGTACCCTCCCAAAGATCCTCAAGGAGGGGCGGACAGCATCGGAGCCTGCGTCCTCTGTGTGCGTTCAGGTTTGAGGAGTGCTGTTGCACACGGTCCCGCTCCTTGTCACCAGCTTCCCACACTTGGACGTGCTCCTGTCCCACCTACTGAATCAGAACCATCCTTCAAGTCCACCTGAAGTGCCCCGCCCCTCTGACATTCCTCGTTTTTGAGCTCACGGCCCACGATGTTGACACCCTGTCTTTTCCCACGATGTCTCCCACCTCGGCAATGTTCCTACCCTGACTGAGGATGGAGTCTGGTCCTGGTCCCTCCTGAGTGCCCCCAGGGGCCAGAACAGAAAGCACATTCTGGGTCGGGCAGCGTGACTCCACCTGCTGTGTCTCCAGCGGGACATACGGGTTCCTCTTCCCGATGGGGGGCAGTGGGGAGGCCACAGGGCCCTCTCAAGACTCCACCAAACCCTCACGGGAGACCACGGACCAGGTGCGCATACTTCAACCTGGGAGGCCCCTAAAAGCGATTTCTGGCTGATTCAGTGTATGTTTACAGTTGTTACTGTCCTTTTCAACTTCCTAATAGCATCCCACGGCGATGGGTACAACATAAAATATAATTTTCAAACTTTGTAGAACATTTTCCCTCCAAGGAACACAACATGTTTCCTATTTATCCTCAAAACCACCCATTCACAGAGAAGTAGGGCTGGAGAGCTATCAAAGCACAGAGGAAGCGCCTTGCTGAGAACCGTCCAGAACGGCCAGTACAAAGGCTGGAGGACCGGGTCAGAACCTGTCTGTGAGGTCCATGTCTTCTGCCCGAGGCTGCCCTGACCTCAAACACTCCAGGTTTGCCTATTTTGGGTGTGTGTGTGGGGTCTTGCTGGCCTGGTCAGGATGAACATGGCAACAGGATCAGGCCCCCAGCTTCCTTTTGAAAGACCTGCCACTGCTCAGAAGGCCCAGGACATGCCGTCCCTCCCTGAAGACTGACCAAGGGCTGACTTCCCAGCTCTGGGACAGCACTCACTCTGCTCCAGGAAGAAGCTGGTGGCAACACCTTCTGGAAAGAGCCAGTCAGATGGGTGATGTCTCAGGAGCTGAGAGGCAGACCCACCAAAGCCAGAAAGCTCACTGGCTCGCTGCTTCTCCCAACACACATGCACTTACACACACTCGTGCACACATACGCATGCACACTTGTGCACACTCACAGTCATGTACACACTTACACTCATGCACACACAGGCACACATGCCCTGAGGCCCCGTGGGGTTGAACTCATCTTGATGCACCTCCTCCACCCCTGTACACCCTTTGGTTCTGAAAGTTGTCCTGTTTAGAATTCGGCATCACTGCCTCCATTCCTAATACTGGGAGAAGACGCTGGATTTCATATTTGGCCTCAGTTGCTTTCACTTTATCCTAGAAATATGCTCCCCTGCCCCCAGCCTCCATGGCCAAGCCATGAGCATATAAATCTTATCCTTTAAAACAGCAGATCTGAGGACTCACTTTCATCCAGTTCCACGGGGAGCTGTTAAGAAGCGAGAAGGCCCTTGAAGTCAGGTTTGCTGGTGGTGGGGGAGGTCTGGGGGGGGAGGAGACCTGGAGGAGGGAGGGACCTGGAGGGAGAAAAAATGTGTCCATCAGAAAATAAAGTGATTTAAGCTGAATTACACTTAAAATGACCTTTGCAATCGGTAATAGGCAATCCAAGGCCGGAAGAAGGAGCTGAAATTCAACAGACTGAAGTCTGCTTTGTGGCTTGACAAGTGAGAAATGACAGGCAGGGAGGGACGAGTGAGATGGGAGAGGAAAGCCGGGCCTGGAGAAGGCTTCCTGCAGGAGGTGAGGACCAGCAGCAGAGGGAAGGAGACGTTCCCCTCTTGATAGTATGAGAATATCAGGGACGTTCTCATATTAAAGACGCCCCTTAAAGGAGAGGAAGGAGGCTGTGCTGAACCTGACGATAATAGAAGTGATTTATGTGCGTGTTGCCGGAAACGTCTGGAACGAACACGCATGTAGATGCGCGTGTAGACACAGTGTGATAGGGTCTCCAGGAGGGAAGCTCAGGGCTTTGTAAACTAGACGTTGCTCTGGCCCAGCTGCCCTGGTCTACTCTGGATAAACTTTTCATGGAAATGCGAATCTTTTCAGCCAAAGCGGCTCCTCTGGAAAAGAATGTATTTCTACCTCTTTCAGTTCATTATAAAAACAACCATCATGATTTCCTGCCCTTACATTACTCTGGCAATGCCCAGAATTTTCAACAGGGTTTTAATTCCTTGCTTTGGGGGGCATGAGGCATTTTCTAAAATCTTCTTGGTAAATTTAAAGAAAAGTTGAAAAACATAACTTTGGACTCAAATTGAGAAATGGAAAAGTGCACACGTCTGTTCTGTGGGATTCGTGTGAGTTCCTTTATCATACAGTAAAGACCATAAGATGTCATGGTGGTGCAACTCTAAGCCACGATGAAAGGAGAGTTTCCTGCCGCAGCTTCTTTGTTAGAAAGACAGCACCTTCCTAATTCACCTCTCCCAGGCTTCCAGTGAAGCAAGACTGGCTGAAGATTCCAGATATTAATTTTCAGGTTGCCACGGTAACTCGTGACAGTCCTGGAGGAGACCCTCCAGTCCACTCTGGGAAGGCAGTGTTCACTCACAGCCTGGTGGCCTGGTGGTGATGGTGTGAGCGGCCTGCTCTCAAGGAGATCAGTCCAGGGTGGACACACAGCTGACCAGCAACAAGCAGCAAGTTACTGCCTGACCCTCAGAGATGAGGCGGCTGCTTTCCAGTCAATGGTTAGGAAACACGTCGCAGCAAGAGGGACTGGGGCTGAGACTGATAGGTGAGGAGGGATTGGCCCTGCTTGAGGGTACCTTCCGAACCTTCCAGTGCACAGGCCTTGAGTAACCTGGGGGTAGGACTGCTCAGGGAGCTCGCTGCTGTGTTCGGGAATCAGACAAAATGCCTCCAGCCAGGAGGTGGGTGTGGCCCTCGGGACTTCTAAGCAGGGTGGTGGGGTGGCTTAGAATGTGTCCACGAATTCTTTGACATTCACTCCAAAAGGTGGAGCCAAATTCCCCTCCCCGAGTGGACTTAGTGAGTCACTCCCGCCAAGCAGAATACGGTGGAAGTGCTGGTGTGTAACTGGCGAAGACACTGCACCTTCAGCCTCGCTTGGATCACATGCTCTGGGGAAAGATGCTGCCATGTCATGAGGACGTCCAAGTAGCCCATGGGGTGAAGCTGGGCAAGTGTGCCATCTTGGAAGTGGGTACCCCAGCCTCAGTCAAGCCTTCCAGTGACGGCAGCCCCTGCCCACCCACTTACCTCAAGCTCATCAGAGACCCTGAGACAGGACCACCAGCTTAAGCTGCTCCAGAATTCCTGACCCACAGCAACTGGGAGAGGATAAATATTTGTTGGGTTAAGCCACTACATTTGAGGGTAATTTGTTATGCAGCAATAAATAATTGATGCAGATGGGAGGCGACATGGCCCGACTGATTTTTGTAGAAGGCCATCCTGGACTGTGGAAAAGAAACAGCTGAAGCAGAGAGGCTGCTGCAGTGGTTCAGGCAAGAAATGGTGGCTGGAACAAGGTAGGTAGAGAAGAGGGCCATCTGGGATCGGAAGCCTGAGTCACCAGATGAGTGTAGGGAAAAGAGGTCAAGGATGGCTACTAGCTTTTGGATTGAGCAACTGAGGGAACATGGTTCCATTTACTGGGGTGGGATGTGGAAACTTCTGGAAAGAGCAGGTTGCATGTGGATCAACAGTTTTGTTTAGAAGGGGACATGATGATGGGGATGAGGATGATGATGGGGATGATGATGTTGATGATAGGGTTGATGATGCTGGAGATGGGGATGATGATGTTGATGATGGGGCTGATGATGATGATGGAGATGATGATGGCTCACAGTATGGAGTGCTTATTCTTTGCCAGGCACTCTTACAAGTGCTTTACTTGCAACCTTACCAGCATTGTAAGGATGAACGTAGGAAAGAGAAGTTAGAAGACACATCTAAATAAACAAAATCCCATTGAAGCTAATGAATGGTTTCCAGTGCAAAGACTTCAGTATTACCCAAAACATCAGTTTTCAAACAAACAAAAAAATTCCCCTGCACCATGGCACCAACTAAAATGTGGATTCCCGGGTCCTTCTGGGGTGAGTCCCAGAAATCTGTATTTTAACAATCCCCCACCAAGTACTTCTGAGGCTAACGGTCCAAGGCAGTGACTTCCAAATGCAGGCTGGTGACTTACTGGGGTGTCTTGAAATCAATTGAGGGGGTATGACAAGCAATTTTATAAAAATACAATGGAATAGATTAGGAAACATCAGGGCGCATCACAGCAGTAAGGGTAAGACCCGCTTTGTGAGGCTTTTCTCTCAGCTACATCTACATTCATGTATGTGGGCATGAGGGTGCCCTAAGGAACACGTTTTCCTCTGTAGCTCACTGTCAAAAGTTTTGAAATTGCTGGCCAAGGGGACACACTTTGATAAAGGTGCCCGAGAGCTGTGCAGCACAATTGGTTGGACACAAAGGCGCTGCAGGAGGGCTGCGGCCACCTGGCTGATGGCAGCGACAAAGGAGCCGGTACAGGGGAGCCCCTCTGACCCAGAGTACCCGGTCTGCCTCTGAGCCCATGTGGCTGCACCACTGTGTCCTCCTCCTCCCCTGACACGCGCCCTCCCTGCTCTGCACCGGCCCAGCCGCAAGCAGCTCTTGTCTGTGCGCACGTGCCCTCCACTGAGGAGGCTCTGTGGTCTCCATCCTGAAAGACGCGTGCCTGGCTCTCCTGGCTGGCCTTCCGCCGCCCCCCACCCCTCCATCCAGCACATCCCCTGCATCCCTCAGATGGTTCCACCCACAGCCCCGGCTCTGACTCTCACATCTTTCTTCCTCCATCGAATGGTCCAGCACTGAGTATTTACACGTAGCGGGCTTCCCGCAGGCACAATGGCTTCAAAAGTCAGATGACGCACACAGTCCCTGCCCTGGAGGGACCTGCAGCCTGCCATGGAGCCATCACCACCCAGGGAGAGAGGGCAGCTTCCCTGCGAAGACAGCGCCGGACCAGCAGGGTGGGAGGGCGCTGAGGGTCGCCAGGTCCCTGGGCAGAGGGAAGGGAGGGACACAGGCAGGTGGCGGATGGAGGTGCCACTCCTCCCAAGGCTTGACGCAGGGACACAGAGAGGAGGCTGGCCAGGTGGACACGGTCCCGGGATGTGTGAAGTGCATTAAGGAATTCACGTTTTCTCAGGGAGGTAACGGGATCCCGCGCAGGGCTTGAGCAGGGGAGTCAGGTCACCTACGTTAAGAAGACCGTCTTCACGCAGTGCAGCCGGCGGGATGGAGCAGGGTGAGAAGAGGTGCCGCCACTGGCCGGGCGGTGATTCCACTGATCCAGGCAAGAGATGGTGACGGCTTCCTGCCAATAAACGCTCTCCCCGTCTCCTCAACTAGACTGAACCAACTCCCGGACCCTACGGGGCGACCTTAGCAGCCATCCGAGTGGAAGAGCTCACCCACCTCATCCCTGGGCTGAACAGGCTCCCAGCCGCCCTCCAGACCACAGGCCTAACAGAAAACCCGGGCGGCGTGCTCTCTCCAGCAGCTGAGTCCGAGGGTGTCTCCTCCCCGCCGCGTGTACCTCTGATCCCACCGTCTCAGGCAGGTCTCTTCCTGGCCTTGCCTCTGGGTTCACTGTTAAGTGTGACTTCATTCAACTGTTTCCCCTCTGACCTGGTTCCTGAGCCTCCCGCCACGGGACAACCTCGTCTACCCCGGCAGGTGCCCTGTGGTCAGTCTTGTTCCCAGGAGGGAAGTGGATGCTGGGGCCACGTCTGAGCCCGTGCACTGTGGGTGGGGAGGTGTGTGCACCCCTGCTAATGGGTGAGCTTCTAGTAGTCAGCACCCATGGGGGCGGGGATCGCAGTGAGGTGCGACCTTTCTCCACGGGTGAACTGCCATCAAGCCAGATGCCCCCCTTCTCCTTCAAGGACCCAGGAAGGTCGGAGCCGGAGGGGCCTTCAGGGCCTTGCCACGCGGCCCAGGCCATCGCTGAGAGATGGGAAATGCAAACCTCGAGGTCCCACGTGATTTCTTCCTGACTCAGTTGGAGTGACGGTCCATTTGCGCACGTGAAGCTGCTGAAAGCAAATGTCAGCATCTGCGTGTATCTCTGTTCAACGTAATCTTACCCGGGGCTCAGGACAGGACGAGGCCTCAATCCCCTCTGAATTCATAAGGGCACCCGGCCCAGTCTCAGTCTTGTGGTAAAAGCTAGGAAACGCGGGGACAGCTGGCTAAGTTGGTTGTTAAGGCTGACCGTGGATATGACTCATCGGAGGAGGGTTTTAAATATTCAGCATTCGGGTCTCATTTCAGACAGACGGAATCCGACGCTCGTGGGCAGAGCCGGGAGTCTAAGCTCTGGATCTGCTGTCGGGACGCAAGCTTCCTTCGCTGCCACCCCACTGAGGCTGTGCCACCGGCTCTCGGCATGTGTTCTCTGAAGACAGAGTAATGCCGCTCAGAGACGCTCCCTGAGCCTGCTCCGAGCCCCAGCAGGCCCAGCTGGTCCGCTCTCACGTGGCGCGTCTGGGTGGCACTGGGATTCTCTCCATCTCTCTCAACTCTTCTCAGCGTTGGGACCCAGGGCTTTGGGGTGGAAATCGGAGGACTGTCCCTGTCACTTACTGCTGTTACCGTGGGGAGGAAATCAAATGCTCAGGTCCATAATAGAAGTCTATGCTCTGGGGACTCAAAGCGTCAAAAATTAATGCCCTGGGCTTCCGTGGTGGCGCAGTGGTTGAGAGTCCGCCTGCCGATGCAGGGGACACGGGTTCGTGCCCTGGTCCGGGAAGATCCCATATGCCGCGGAGCGGCTGGGCCTGTGAGCCATGGCCACTGGGCCTGCGCATCTGGAGCCTGTGCTCCACAATGGGAGAGGCCACAACAGTGAGAGCCCCGCGTACCGAAAAAAAAAAAAAAAAAAAAGTAATGCCCTTTTCTTTTTCTTCCGAGTTCAGAACCAGCTGAGAAGCAAGATGCCAAAGACGAGTCCGCTTTATCACTAACACACTGATTGAAGGGCTGGGCTTTGGATCCAAGGCTGACAAGGGCTACTAGCCTGCCCGACGGTCTGCCCCCTGCCCCCCCCACCCCTCCCAAGCAGTGTAGACCTTGGGCAGCCCACCCACGTGGAGAAAGTCTGGCCCAGCAGAGCAGACAGTTACTCAGGATAGAAGAGGCTCGAGAAGAAAGTGAATCGCCAGTTCTTCCGAACTTTCCACAGACTTGCGCCGTAACACTGTGGCAGAAGGGAGACCAGGATCTTATGCCAGTACAGGTCCCCTCCCATGAAGCACGACGCCAAGGAAACAGAGCCTCCCACCCACGCCCTGGCCCTGCTGGCCCATCAGCAGGGCCGTCGCCCCAACTCCGCCAGGTCCGCCAGGTGCTGGAAGCTGCTGGAAGCACATTGCATCTAGAGAAGGAGATTATGACCCGAAAGGCCACACGCCTGATACGACATGTTTCTGCGGATCCAGAACCCGAATCAGAGTCCTGGGGACTCCCAAAGGTCAACAGCATGGCCACCGGCTACTGAACAAAATTCAGAGGTGGGTCACACATGAAGCCAGTTTACACTCAGCCCTGGTTTTCTTTGCGTTGGAAGAGCCACCACCCTCAACTGCCAAGAACAAGCAACAGTAAAAACACTGTTAGAAGCCAAAACATTCGGAAGACTTAAGACCGAGCCTAACGCCATTTTGCTACCTGAGCGCTGCTGACCGACATTAGGACATTGATGAAATCTTCCACTCCACGTAGCTCTCCCCTCCTGAGAATCATTCATTCCTTTCTTGGTTACAGCACATATACATTTTCCATCTTCCCCCTTTTTTACACCCTCTAATTGAGTTGTGTAAATAGACTCAAAGTGGCAGAGTATGCCAGTAAAACCATGTGAGATGTGAATAGTCTACTGGTGGCTTCTGGCCGTTTCTGACTATTTAAATATATATTCTAAAAGTTCGTTGGTGTGCAATAGTATGTAATTCAGTCTCTTGCTCAGATAACTAGACGTGGCCAAGATGATTATTCTACAGTTAATTGGTAGGAATTATCATCAGTCCATCTGAAGCAACAGACTCAATTGCTTTCCAATAGCCAAGGCGGGTGGGAGGGCAGGATTTCCAACATGTACTCCAGAAACTGGGGAAACGAAATGCTTCCATCCCACAGACTGTGGACCGAAACACTCTCTTTGCGTGGACGTGCCGCTCCATGGCCGGTGACCTGGCACTTTCCCGATGCCATCGGGCCTCGCTGGGCTCATCCCGTGTGGAAGCAGAGCAGACGGGCACGTCACGTCACGTCAAATGGGGATCAATTCAGTGCGCTTGGCTTCTTGGATGGATGAAGTGGCATTGTTTCTTTTTTTGTTTTAACACAGAACTATTCCCTTCCTACGTCATCATTAAGTGTATTTACTTATTATTGTTTGCCATATTCAGACAACTACAGCTCTTCAAATACTAAAGGAAGCAGCAGCCCTGAAGCAGGAAGTGCTGGGTTTAAGCCGCAGGGCCCTGAGGCTGGGCCCTCCGTCCTGAGCACCTCTGCGCCCACAGTGTGAGGTCAGCCCTGGGGTTCGCGTGCAGCGCAAGAGGCGGCTTTCACTGCTTCTCCAAGTTTTCCTCAAGCGACGGCGGTGGCTGCCCTGTGACCCCGAGCTCAGCCCTCTCCACCCAAACAGCCAGCTCAAGAGAAAGACAAATACCATATGCTAACACATATGTATGGAATCTAAGGGGAAAAAAAATGGTCATGAAGAACCTAGGGGTAAGACGGGAATAAAGACACAGACCTACTAGAGAATGGACTTGAGGATATGGGGAGGGGGAAGGGTAAGCTGTGACAAAGTGAGAGAGTGGCTTGGACATATATACACTACCAAACGTAAGGTAGCTAGTGGGAAGCAGCCGCGTAGCACAGGGAGATGAGCTTGGTGCTTTGTGACCACCTGGAGGGGTGGGATAGGGAGGGTGGGAGGGAGGGAGACGCAAGAGGGAGGGGATATGGGGATATATGTATACGTATAGCTGATTCACTTTGTGATACAGCAGAAACTAACATACCATTGTAAAGCAATTAGACTCCAATAAAGATGTTAAAAAAAACAACAACAGCCCAACGAAGGGCCGCTGCCACCGCCTCAGGCCCTTCCCCGCTTCTCCAGGGCTGATCTGGAGGAGGGAGCCAGTAACTGTGCTAGTTTGCCATCTGGGGGAGAAGTCTGGTGCAGCCTGTTGACAGCCAAACTGACGCGCAGACTGGAGACCCCGTCTGTTAACTTCCCGTCAGGGCAGAGGATTTCGTACCCTCATCTTAAACACCTCCTTCCCTCTACCCTCCCAGCTTAATTAGAGTAGCATCTTTACTAAACTCATCTTCAGTATCAGCATCATGACTATGTAAATACTGTTCGTTCATGAACCAGGTGATCTGATTTTCTTTCTTATACACTTGTTTAGTTTTTAGTTTTAGTTTAGTTTTTTAGTTTTAGTTAAACTCATCTTCAGTATCAGCATCCTGACTATGTAAATACTGTTCGTTCATGAACCAGGTGATCTGATTTTCTTTCTTATACACTTGTTGAGTTTTTACCGGCATTAATATTACCTCATCGTTTTTACCAGCTTAGACTTTGTAATACGCTGTCACTCATTCTTTCCAAACTATCCAAACTTTCTTAACATGTTTTCGATACAAATGAATATACCAAGTCATCCAGCACTCCTGTTCTTTTTTTCTTAGAGGTCTCCCTTTATCTGCTCTAATAAGAATCCTGGAAATTCCCTCTGTTGCCCCTAGGTTGATCTTCTGTCCCTGAATCTGCCTTCTGCAAGACGAATCTGCCTTCTGCAAGAGCATATGTTTCAGCAGCTTCATGCAGAAAGGCACACGGGAGGCAAACCTGTGGAGAGATTACACGTCTGACACATCTTTATTATACCATTATACTTGATTGATAGTTCAGCTGGATATATAATTCTTGGATAATAAAATTTTCCCTAAAGAGTTTGAAGATATCCCTTTTTTGATTTCTAGTATTCAGGATTGTTTTCAGAAGTCTGATGACATTATTTTGACTTCCTCTGTGTGATCTTTCATTTTTTTCTCACACCTTTCAGTATTGCATATTCTGGGCTCCTGAAATTCCATGTTGATATGCCCAGTATGGTTCTCTTCATTCATTTTGCTAAGCACTTAATGGGTCTTTCAAGCTGAAAGCTCCTATCCCTCAGTCTGGTAAATTTTCTTGGATTAATTCTTTGATAATTTCTTTCTTTTCGTTTCCCCCATTTTCCCTTTCTAGAACTTCTCTTTGTTTCAGATTCCCCCGTATTGATATTTCAATTTTCTGATTTGTTGGATCTCCTATATATTCAATTTCTTTGTCTTTTGGTCTCACTTTCTGAGAGCTTTCCTTGATGTTACCTTCCAACCTTTTGACGAATCTTTAAAAATGGCATCTACTTTACTTTTAAGTTCCTGGAGTTCTTTCTTGTTCTCTTATTGTTACTTTTTAAAAATACAGACATTTGTTATTATTTCATGGAAACATGCATTCTCTTATTATCAAATTGCAGCTTTGGAAGTCTCCTTTAAATATGTTTCTGCTGAATTTCTTTCTTTTCCCCCTTCTTATATTTTTTCTTTTTGATTCATGTTGCTCCTTGGCCTTTCGCCGATATTTGAGTGCAGCATGAAGGCTGCAGAGTGATCTGACAGTGGTTGGTTTTTTCACTGGGAAATCCTTCAACATCCATCCATGGAGGTCTTCTCTCTGGGGTGATTCTGTTTCTCCAGAAAAGAATCCTCTGGTCTTCTAGTAGGGGTCACTTATTTGGTTTCCACTGCACCGGAGCCCAGCAGGGGCGAAACTGGGAAGGTGGTTCTCAGTATACAGAATGTGCCCTGATCCCACTTTTCACACGGCACCCCCAGTCCTTGCTGTGTGCCCAGCTCCAGAGCTTTCCCGGTTGGACTCCTTTGGCAGAAAAAGCTTCCGGTCGACCCTTGGATTAGGAAGTGGGGGGCTGTGGAGGTCAGGCCACACCACCTGCAGCACGGATGCCCGAGCGTCTCCTGATTCTGGAACACAAGTGGCCCCCTGCTGACTGGGACCCCCGCCTGCTGGCGCCCAGGATCTGCTTTCTCCATTTCCTCCCGTTAGCTCCACCCTCCCACCCCCACCTTCCTCAAGCCCATCTTTACCTCTGCTCTTGCCCGCCGCCCTTACTCCCTGCGTCTTTGGAGGATCTCACTTTGCTATTCCTCGGCTTTCTTTAGTGGGTCTGGGGCAGGGGACACACGCAGGTCTGTGTTCAGTCCTCATGCCCAGCTGAGCCCAAGAAGTCCAGGCTGTCGGGTCCCCTCACGGAGACCGTGTGCACTGCGACCCCTGCCAATGAGCCCCGCTCGGCTGCCTGGCGGCGGGGTGGCGCGGTGGGGGGGCCAGGGGAGGCCACAGGACGCCCGTCCCGGCTCCTCTCCTGCCCGCGAACGTTCAGCGCGACTGAACTCAGCTCCTGGCTCAGAACCTTCTGAGGGTCAAAGGGCGGCGAGAGCGGAAGGGGAGGCGCTGGACCTGGGGGCGCTCTGGCGGGGGGGGTCACCAGGGTGGGTGCCCACGATCCAGTGGGTACAGAAAGAAAACCCCCGAACGTCTACTGATACGTGTTGTTATTAAAAAATCAAAGAGAACCCGTGGACGGGGTCGCCGCCTCACCGGGGCAGCTTGTCACCTGCGGTCACAGGTGCTGAGGGCAGAGGCAGGCCCACAAAGCAGAGGGCGCAGTGCCTCAGCTGCAGCTCCCCCGTGCCCGGCCCGGTGGCCTCCAGATCAGGGGTCGTGGTCTTCACCAAGCTAAGCCTCACAAGCTGTGCTGCAGACCAGGGGCTGGAGACGGTCCCAGAGACGCAGGTCCAGGGGCTGAGCCCACCCTCTTCCTCGTCGCGCTGTGAGCTCCGTGCCAGCCGACACCACTGTAGCTCGAGGTCTGGCCAATTTATCGAATATCCGTTGACACACCACACTCCTCTTTTTGAAAAGGGGAATTGCGCCCTAATATGTAACGATAGCATATAGCCTTTTCCGTCCGCCAAGCAATGAAACACAGTTTCCCTTCATTCCTTGAATGGCTCTATGTTCGTGCTTGTGCAGTTACACTACTGCTGCATATGTAGATAACGTGTGTACTTGCACACACGTCGGGTGTGAACAGCTCGAGACACACAGCCCGACGCCCCGGGCCTCTGCCTGCGCCTGCCCGCGAGGCTCTCCCTCCGAGGGGTGCTGGCGCCTGGGGAGCCCCCCTCCCACAGGTCCCGCACGCTGGGGCTTGGTGTAGGGTTGGCTGTGCCTCCGAAGGCGCGGGGGCCCAGCTTTCTGTGCAGGAGAATGAGGAAGGGAGCAGGCGGCAGGACGGGGCACAACAGCCACCCACAGGCCACGTGGGGGCCCCAGAACTGCTCCTGGGCCGTTGCTGCATCTTCCCAGGGAAGATGGACGGGACAACTTCCCTGGGACGACTCCTCCGTCAGAACCCAAGACCCCCAAGCGTGCTCTTCCACTTTCAGAGGCACAGCTGCTGAGCCTGAAAACCGACGACGACCTTTGCAAAGATGGTTTGCGCAGAACCCAGCCTTCAAGGGGCATGTGGGTTAGGGGGCACCTCCTCCCAGCAGGAGTCCTGCCCTCCACAGGGTCCTCAGGGGAGGGGTCGGGGAGAGGAGGCCGTTTCGGGAGAGACGCTGGTGTCTGGGCCGCTTCTCCAGCTGCCCTCCCCAGGCCTGAGCCTGGACAGCCCTCACCGCCATCCCAGGGGCCCGGGCCTCCGGCCGGACTGGCTCCGCCTGCATCTCCCTTGGGAGAGTCCCCACCACGGCATTCCGGGGCTGGCCTTCTTCTGGGATTGAGGGGCCCAGGGTGGGCTCGGGGCCTGGAAAACCCAAACCACATTCACGAGAGGAAGACACAGAAACACGCATCAGTGAGCAGATTCCAGCTGTCACAAGTGGAGAAGTAAATGGAGGAGAGAAGCATCCAGGGAAAGCCGAGATGAACCAGCAGTCCCCTGCCTCCCGTCCCTTCAGAGGAAACCTGCCTGGATCAGCGTCTGGATCACACAGCACCTGAGAGCCGCTCGCTGCTGCCATGTGCCAAGAGGGACACCAGTACGCTGACCTCAGGGACCAGGACACAGGGTTGTGCCTCTCGTCAGCATCCTGGATGCAGGGCAGGGAACCCTCGAAGACCTGCTACCCTGGAGCTGCTCAGGGAAGAAGCAGCAAGTCACTGTCTGCCGTCAGATGGTGGGGCGGGAACCAGGGCTTCTGCTGCCTGCTCCCCGTCCGCCAGACCGTGGGCGGGGCGAGGGAGTCCTCTCTGCCAGGAGCCCGCTGCCGGGGGCCTGGACGTGCGCAGGTGCACAAGGCAGGGAAGGCCGGGGAACGCTCCAGAGGAACGGGAAATCACGGCAGGAGGAGGGAGAGGAGAGGCTGGCCCACGGGCGGTGGGGGGTGTCGAGGGGTCCAACCCCAGGTCTCCTGTCCCCGCGGAGGACTCAGGCCAGCCTGTGAACACACTCACCCAGCAGGCCGGCGAGCTTGGCGCAGGCCTTCCTGTTGCAGGCAAGGCTACCCCAAGGTCCACGCCAAGGGCCTGGCGGGCAGAGAGCGGCAGAGAGCACGTGCACACAGAGTAGGGTCGCCCTCCCAGCCACGGCAGCGCCCTGCCAGCGGTCTGAGGGGGCCTGTCCCGGCACTGCAGCGCTCCGGCAGCATCCCTGGCCTCCACTCACTAGATGCCAGTAGCACCCCGTACCCCTAGTTGTGACACCACCCACACTGGAGCTGTTCCACTTAGGACTGCACTGTGGGACCCCTCGGGTCCCTGGCAAAGGGACAGCCTGTGTCCCGCCCCATCCGGATGAATCCGCGGCTGTGAGCACAAGCCTTCTTCCTTAGACCATGAAAAGTGACAAGAAATTCAGCATCAGGGGTTGCTGGATACCTGTTGTTCTTTCCACGGGATCCCCCAAGACTTCTCCCCCTAAGACCTACTCCATAGAGACGCGTGGTTGGATCTAAGCCACTATCGAAGCTTCCCTATTTCAGAGGTACTAAGGCGCGAGCATGTGCCTTTTTGGAATCACAGAAACCTGGTATTATTTTCCCCCTGTTGGCGCTTCTCTCTGGTCTCTAATGGACCAGCTTCATCTCGGGCCGCATCAGGGGTGCAGCTGTGTGTAACAGTAGGTTCACGGTCGGGGCTGCATGTCCTGCTGGCGCAAAGATCCCCCTCCAGAAAAGGAAAAGTCATGATCATTCAAGACCACCAAGAACACCAGGATTTCTTCTCCTGGCGTCAAGGAAGGAATAATGGGTGGAGTAAACAGCACTGGCCCAGGACCTCAGGGCTAGCAAGAAATGGGGATAAGCGCACAGAATTCTAATTTTAAAAGAACAGAGCAGGGCTTCCCTGGTGGCACAGTGGTTGAGAATCTGCCTGCCGATGCAGGGGACATGGGTTCGAGCCCTGGTCTGGGAAGATCCCACATGCCGCGGAGCAACAAAGACCGTGAGCCACAACTACTGAGCCTGTGCGTCTGGAGCCTGTGCTCCGCAACGGGAGAGGCCGTGACAGTGAGAGGCCCGCGCACCGCGATGGAGAGTGGCCTCCTCTCTCCACAACTGGAGAAAGCCCTCGCACAGAAACGAAGACCCAACACAGCCAAAAATAAATAAATAAATATTAAAAAAAAAAAAAAAAGAACAGAGCACACACTGTTATGCTTCCCTTAAGATTATGGTAATCATGAACCAAGAGGAAATCTTCTGCCATCTACGCCCGTTGACAAAAAGCTCAAAAGTCACCTTGACATGTACGACACGACCATGAGTGAACTCAACTCAGTATATGTCGTGAGGTTTGGTCTCAGGACCTTCCTCATCAAGGAATCCCAGCAAAAGGTGGAAACAAGTAGAGAAATGTGTGTTGAGCCTCTTGACCGATAAGAATTCTGTTCACACTGCGTCTACTGCTCAATTCACGCCAAAGATTTTTGTTATTTGAGAAAATTATGACTAAAAAACCAGAAAGGAAGGCTTAGATGAACATGAGGAAAACTGCAGAACAGAGAACTCGCGTATTGACCCACTCACTCACCATGACCAGCTGAGGGCCCACGGTGTCCCAGGCTGCGCTCATAGCTGAGGGCAAAAGTGATACTGCCCTTGAACTGACACTCTGTTGGGGAAGCAGAGACAAAGGATAAGCCATCTGAGCTCTGTGAAGTGCACAGAGCAGGGAGCAGGTGGACAGCCCTCACCTCCCACCTGCCCAGACATCACATCCTCGGGGACGGGGTGCGCTCAGTTAACATCTCATGTCGCGGCCAGAGCCCAGCCTCACCTCTCGGGGCCTTCTCCTCCATGAGGGCGAGAAACCGGCTTGCAGGATGCTGTGACTGCACCACTCTTATCAGGAAAGTGCCTCGCTGTAAAGCCAGGCTCCGTAACAGGCCACATCGGGCAGCTCTGACGCGAAAGCATCCTCACTTCGGTGACCTGCAACAGGGGCAGAGGCGGAAGGTGGACCCAGCCAGGTGGCTGCATTTCCTTTAGGGCTCTGGCCCCACTTTCAGATGGGTCAGGGTGGCTCTGAAGGTCCGCTGAGGCTTTGGGGAGCAGCAGGGCCAGAGGACAAAGGCCATCCTGCTAAGGGGACCCCTTCCCAGCCAACACTGCCCTGACCGCTTCCCACGCCTGGAGCAGCTGGCAGCCCCAGATAAGCCCGAATAAAGCTCATCTCTAAACACGAACCCAGTTTGGAAATTAAAACACAAACGTTGACTTCGTGTTGCTTTTATCCCTCTACTTAAAAAGTTATTTGAAGAGTAACACGAGCCATTCTGGAGCGAACTGGAAATGCAGTGACAGTGTGGAGTGTTCCATGTGCTCCTGTTTATCCCGGTGATAAATTACCTTCTCATGATGCTGAAAGTCATGTTGAAATTAGGTCATTTTAAAAGAATTTATTAAAAGGTATTGCAAACGCAGAGCCGTGGAGTAAGTAAAAGATTCCTTGACTGAGAGATTTATAATGGATTTACTTAATTCTCCTAATGGGCCTTTGTGACCACGTGATTGAACAGGTGGTTCTGGCCGTCTCCTGGCCGGGCTTGCGCTGTCCCACACCCTCCGCGTCCAACTGCGCTGGAGAAACCAGAATCCTGGGCTGAGCTGGAGCCACCAGGTTCTCTATCTCATGCGTATTTCTCGAGACGAAGGTTCCTCACGAGGCCGCTGCTTCACTGATTTTACAGACCAGGATCCAGGAAGCCAACAGGGATTAAGTGACTTCCCCTTATTTCCATAACGTTGTGCACTTGTCGCTTTGCTGGCACGCAGACGGGCGCAGGTGCCAACAGCTCTGGTCCCCATTCTAGAATCCTGCGTGCGAATTCTTCATCAAGTACCTGCCTCCACGAAGACCATGCGCGTCCCTCCTGGTGACACAGGTCTTATACTGAGTTCTCTGTTCCTGATTTCCATCTTCCCTGTATTAGAAAACGTTTGGGGTTTTCTCCCAACTTGTTGGCCGGAAATGGGGCCCCTGCGGAAGTGCAGTTCAAGAGCAGGACTGGAGGGAGGCCGGGTCCCGGGTTCACTGACCGCGAGCCACCTGGGCCGCCCGCTGCCACCTCACCTTCACTCCCTCCTCCCGAGTCTCCACAATATTTATTTCACGGGGCTACTTTTCATGGCGACAAACCATTATCCCACGGTTGAAAGCCCGACCTCCAATTATGAAAACTGCCAAGGGGACCACCAAGAGGAGACCGTCCCGCTCTCCCCTCTGCGTGAAAACATCCGGCACCGGGTCCTTCCGCGGGCTCGCGGGCGCACGCGTGAACCGCCCCCGGGTGAGGGCGCAGGGCGCCTGCGCACTGGCCACACTCGGACCGCGCGCCGCCGCCGCCGCCCTGGCCCTGCTTTCTCTCTCCAATTGGAAAGCGGCGCCAGGTTTTCCCGTCAGCCGCTGCCACGTCTCCAAATGGCTTTTCAGTGTCAGGCCTATCAGGAAATTAACTCATCACGCAGTGACAGCTGCTAATTTTTTCCCTTACATGTCAGATGGATCGCCCGCTGAAGCTAATAATGAATCACCAAACCCTGATTAGAAGGTGCTTCCGAAACGTATAACTGCCATCTGAGCGAACTTTTTTCTTCATGTAAAATGATATCACCCTAGAGGAGCAGAAAACGGATTGTATTCTTCAGCGAGATGGAATAGGAGGCGGCTGCTTACGTGCGCTGCGCGCTCTCTTAAATGATGGGCGAATCTTAAACAGTAAAAGGAGAGAGAACTTAACAGCTCTTTTTGTCGTTTGCTCAGCAAAGGGCTTTTCGTCTTTCCTAATTTTCTTCCCAGAACCTCCTCTGGGTTAGGAGTCTCAGCTGGTACTTCTTATGCCATTGTTTCATGTTCGGGATAACAAAAGATTTGATAGAACCGAGAGATACAAATTCTGCCCGTTGGTCACAGGATTTCCTAGATGCGGTGCTACTAGGCAGCGGGGCCCTTGCTGCTCAGAGGGGTGGTGGGTCCGAGCGGCGCAGGTGGGCGTGGCCAGGGCCGGGCCTGGACCTCCGTGGGGTCTTCTGCATGACCTGTTAGGTGACTGAGCAAAGATCCACTGAAGCTCCTCCGGGCTGTCTTCTAGGACTTGGGGTCCACGTGTCTGGGTTGAGTTGATAAATGAATGGAACTTTCAGTGCTACGCTGACAGCATCTCATCACATTTACTGGGTTCTTCAAAGGAAATCAAGAAGCAAGAGGAGTGTTCTTTGCCTCTCTCAGGTGATGTGAGTCTGTCTGCTTGGGTGTTGTGTGGGGTCGGACTTGATTTGGAGAAGCCTCCCCCACTCGGCTCCAACTGTTCAGTGAGGCCAGAGGCATCCAGAAGGATGCCTGTCTGAGCCACGCACTTCCCTTGTGACCTTATGCGGCTAGAACTTTCTTTGTATGGAGACGGTGCTGCGGCGACTCTCCATCATGCACACGGCATTGTCCACGTCCGTAGGCTGATTCATTCGGGCAGGGAGTCCCGGCTTCCTTGCCACGGGTCCTGGAGGCACAATCATTTAATTGGCTGTAGTTTAATAAAAAGGTGTTCCTTCTGGATTACAGTCTCCAAGTGAATATTTCTGTTGCTTTGCTTTTTACTTCTTTAAGGTTCTACTGTCTTCTCCAGCCCAACCTCCAGGAAGGCTAAGGCTCGCCGTGTGTCCCTTGCAGACGATTGAGCTGCGGGGAGAGCGCCCGCATGGCCCTCGGCGGCGCCTTAGTATTCCGAGGCCCACGCTTGTGTTTGTGCTTCTTCAGCGCCCTCACATTCCAGTAGCTGTGTCGGGAGAGAGAAAAGGGAGCCCACGTTAACCCGGCTCTACAGGTAATTACAGGACACAAGAGCTTAGTGAATCCTCTGCAATCCTTCGGAGCCTTGAAACACCTTCGGTCCAATTTTTCTTTGCAAAGGCCTGCTCCTTTCATTGTGCATACAACGTGATTGCTGGTTTGACACTGCAGGCTACACTGGTTTCATGAAGGATTAAATGCCACCCGAGACATATTTATCCTAAATAAATCACAAACGGTAAACTGCAGCATGTCAGTGTCAACACGCAGGACCGCGGCAGAAAGGTTAGCCGTACAGCACTCAGCGTGGCGAGGGATTAGCATCCGAGCCGAGGGCCGCAGGCTACAGCTAAGGGAGGAATGATCAAGAAGAAATACCCTCACTGAAAACCATACCCCCCCCTTTTTTGAACGTGTATGAGAAGCTTGGCGAGGGGCGTCACTTGGTAAAGGTCACCTTCATCCCGACAGCACGCGGGAGTTGTTGCTGTCACCGTTTGCCTAGGACGGTGGTGAAGAGGAGTGGGGCTGCCCCGCCGTTCCTTAAGCATCAGGGGCCAGTCATACCCAGCCAGTTCTGAATCACCGTGTCAGACCTGAAATTGTCCCGTTTATTTCTGTGGAGGGGCAGCTGTATCAAGGGAGGTGCCCTCGGATGGGCGGGACTCAGGGCTCTGAGGACGAGGTCAGGGGAGGGGTAGCCGGCTGAGCAACCGAGCCAGGCTCGTTTCCAAGCTCACCTCTCAGGAAAGGTGTAAACGGGACTTTCGTTTAGACCCAAACGGTGCCATTTTCTCTTCCTTCTCTCCCTTCTGATCTTCTCAATTTTTAGATACTAACCATGATAGACTACGTGACTGTCACCAGAATCTAACTGGGCCACGTGGCAAACATTGAGAAAACGGCACTGGGCCGCAGAGATGGCCGGCGGAACCCAGCACACTCGACGTGGGCAGATGGGGAAGGGGAATGAGTGTCAGACGCAGGCCAGTTCTCTTCAGTTTTTACAGCTGCCTGTTGATGAGTTGGCTGCTGGAAAGAAAATGTCATCATTATCTTTTAATGCTATAAGTTTATTTCAAAGAAAAGAGAAACAGAACAAACACAACCTTTGCATTTGCGGGAGGGGATGATTTTACAATTTTGGAAAAGGAAAAGGAGCAGTCGTATCAAGACCTGGCCATGAACTCGCATCCACAGTTGCGATGATCCCACAGCGAAGCACAGACAGTCCTGCCGGGGCCGAAGCTGCGGGGCACGGCTCTCTATCACTAATGTTTGATGTCGCTCTTTCACGTGGACAGAAGCCGCAGAGAAATCCTGCGAATATGATATCAATACTAAGAAACATGTGTTATAAAAGCAAAATATTGATACAAACAATATTTTCCAGAGTGCACATTTCGTATAGACTTTATTGTATGAAACTAAGTCAAAATTAGAAGCATTGGGTTTTCTTAACCAAGGTTTATTTTAACTGAATATAAACGCCAAGGCTTTTCTTAACCGTAGGCTTAAGAAGGTATCTTTTAAGCAGAAGCAACCAGGGCGATGACCACACCTACGATGCCTGATGGGAGGAAATTCATACATGAAATGAACAGGCTGCCTGTGGTTTGGGGACGCTGCGATCCTAAAATTTCCAGAAAAATGAAGAGGAGCCGACCGCTTCGACATGGTAATACGTGTAGCTGCCATTTTTAACCAAACGTGTAATGAAATGTTAAAACGGCGACATGCTG
Organism: Mesoplodon mirus; assembly: GCF_964341445.2. Lineage (NCBI taxonomy): Eukaryota > Metazoa > Chordata > Mammalia > Artiodactyla > Ziphiidae > Mesoplodon > Mesoplodon mirus. The sequence goes on along the minus strand of NC_138989.1, from coordinate 85,781,110 downwards.
GACTGCAAGGGCAGCCGTGTCTCAAGCCACGAGACACACGGTTGTCACTCTTCTACTGCTGGGGCACAGTCCTTCCACAACTGAAACGGGAAAACATTTGCGGGGGGAACGAAAAAGACTTAGCTTCTCGTCAGCACAGCGGACAGAACAGAGGGAAGAGCATCGAGAGAAGAACCAAACAGTAGACAGACCTGCCTCCGGCGGCCCCGCCCCCCACGCGCGGGGCTCCCGCCCTGCGCGTCCACGTGCCCCGTGCGCGCGGTCGGCAGGGACGTCACCCGGCCCAGAGCCTGTGCGCGCTCCCTGGCAGCAGCCCTCACTGTAGCGAAGGCTTTGCCAACGGAGCACAGGGAGCACGCGCCTTGGGGGCTGGTCGCTCCGCGTCCGCCCTGCGCCGGGGGTGGGGCAAAGCTCCGGGCTCAGGCCTCGTGGAGTTCGCTGCTCTCTCTTTGGCTCTGGATGACCGCGGCCGCCGGGGAGCCCTCCTGGGTGTATATGACCATGCTCGTCAGCTGTTCCGTTTCGCCCGGGACCACGGCCTCGGCGCTGAGCGCGGCCCCGGCCTGCAGGATCTCCTGAGAGCCGGCCGTCTCTATCACGGTGTGCGAGTACACGCCCGTCTCGTCCTGCACCCCTGGGGGCAGTTCTGTCACGATGTAATGAGTCGCCCCCTCGGGAAAGCCGCCGCCGGACTCCTGGACCATGGCCTGGACCAGCTCCTCGGTCACGATGATCTGCGAGATCTCGCCGTCCGACTCGGCCAGGTGCACGCGCTGGCCATGGGCCTGGGCCTCCTGCATGATGATCTGGGAGCCCTCCCGGGCCAGCATGTGCACGGTGCCCTCCTCGTTCACGATGACCTGTGTGACTCCGTCCTTCATGAGCTGGCCGGCCGCGGCCGGGTCGCAGACTGTGAACTGCAGCACGCCCTGCACCACCTTCCTGAGGGCCAGCTGGGCGCGCTCCTGCGACGCGACCAGGGCCGCGGGCCGGACCGCCCGGCTCAGCGCCCCCGCGGGCTCCAGGGCGGTGCCCCCGTCCTGCACGTCGTGGCACACGTGGATCTCGCGGGCCTCGTCCGGGGCTGCGGCGGGGTCGGCCGCCTGCCCTGGCAGCGGGACCAGCACGTCTCTGGGGCCGGCCCTGCCCCTCTCCTCGGCCGCGGCCCGGCCCTCCGCCCCTCCCAGCTCGGTGACCGCGCACAGCAGGGCGTCCAAGGCCGAGGCCGTGTCCGGTGGGGGGATTCCGGTCTCGGCCAGGTCTAGAATCCCCTGCTTGGTCACCTGCTGAATCGCAGCCCCGCTGGGGCTGAGGGGCGCGTCCATGCCATGGCCTTCCATCGGGGCCCCCACGACCACCACCTGCGTGGCTCCGTCTGCCAGCTGCTCCGGCACCCCCGGCCCGGGCGCCACGCTGCCCACGGGTGTCCCACTCTGCCCCGTGGCGATGACCTGCCCGTCCTCCGTGATGTGCACCACCCGGGCCACCTGGCCGGCCAGTGCCAGTGTCTGCAGCGTGGCCGCGGCCGTCTCCTCCACGGAGGCGTCCAGGGCGAAGTCCCCGTCGTAGCCCTGGATGATGATGACCTGCTGCACCGGCTCCGCCGGCGCTGCCGGCCTCCTGCTGCCCCGCAGGGGCCTGTCCTTGACCGGAGACTCTTCGGCCAGCGCGGCCGCCGTGAAGGGGCTGTCCGTCTCCACGAACGTGGCCCCCTGGCCCTTCAGACGGCATTCGTAGGACTTGGACACAATGCCTAGGGGAGACAGGGACCAGTTAGAGCCCAGAAAAATGACTTTCAGGCTTAAAAGTAAGACAGCTCTTCCGTAGAAGCTTTAGAACCTCAGCTGCTCAGAGCAGCCGGCTCCCAGCCTCAGGGCCTCGGGCCGGCGCTGGGCGCTCGGAGGGCTCTGACACGGGTGCTCCCGGCTAAGAGCGGACACAGAGGACGGCTGTGCTGTGAGGGAGCGATGCCCACACCCCTGGTCTACTGTCCGGATACAATCTCATCGGCCTCCCTTCGCTTTTCAGCTCCTGGGGAAGGGATACGGTCGAGTCCTCTCAGTTACGGTCATTTCTAACAAGGTACTCAGTCGGTGGTGGTGAGCGCAGACCAGTAACCGTCAGTAGCAGAATCTCCTAACCCAAAGGAAAAATCTTTTTTTTAATGTCCAAATATTAGCTACAGTATATTTGTTTCTTCGACAAGAAGAATGAAAGCTCTGCATATTAAATTTATAAATAAGCCCTGGATAAACACAGCTCTACGAATTTCACCTTCTGTGTCGGGCGCTAAGCTGGGGGCAAAGGCGGATGGCCCGCCAGGCGTGCCCCCCCCATCCCCCGCCGGGAGGCCTGTGGGCGAAGCCCCGGGCGCCCAGCCCAGATGCAGGGGCTCTGCCGCCGGGGCTCAGGGGCGGCAGACAGGCCAGAACTGAGTGCGCAGCCGCGTCAGCCACGAGAGCGGATGCCACTCTGTCGCTGTGATGTTTGGCCAAGCGCCTGGCATGCAGCCACCATTCAGCAAAGATGCGTTTGTTGAATGACTTAAATATCGTGTAAGGTGAGAAGCACTACGGCAGAGAATAAACACACTCAGGCTCACAGCCAGCCGGAGGGAAAGGAATATTCAAGCTCTCCCGTGGGGCTGGGAAGGGGAAGAGCCTGGAGACAGAGCGGCCCAGGACCAAGCAGGGGCGAGCCTGGGGGGCCGGGGGCTCGGGCTGGGCTGGCTTTTAGGGGATTAGGTAGCTCGGCCCCCGCCAGGCTCTCCGGGCCTCTTCTAACAGGAGGCACTAAGACATCTGGACCACAGTCTGCGGAGAGAACACACCTGTTGAATGTTTTTAAGCAGGAAAGTAAAACGAGTGCATCTGTTTTAGAACTGTGACAGAGGGTACAGCATTTATTATCATCAATACTAGCCCAATTCCTCTTAGTGAAAACACTGTGACTGTTTCAGAAAATGCAGAGATAAGCCCTTGGGACAAGGGCATATGCAAAATGCAGGGGTCAGGAGAGCCCAGAGGAGGGCAGGACTGGGGAGAGAGCGCCTGCAGGCTGCTGGCCTCAGCCCGACGGTCGGTCCCATCAGACAGCAACTGTCCCTCTCAGTCTGCATCTGTAGTCTGGACATCTGCCCGCCCAGGAAGGCAGAGCAGCCCTGAGAGGCCTGCGGCTGCCGCCAGACTGAGAGTTTCAAGCCCATCTTACAGATCCCGGGGCTGCAGGCCTGAGCTGGTCTCCCGTTACAAAAAGGAGGCTCTGGCCGCAGAACCGAGGGTGGAAGAGGAAGGATGTGGGGAGGGTGAGAGGCAGGGGCGGGTGCTGAGGACGGCAGGGTGTGTGCACACCTGGCCCCCAGTGCCACCTGTGACACAGGCGATGCTTGTTTAGTAACTCGATGGAGAAAGTATGAGTGAAAATTGTTGTCTGTCCTCATAAAAAAGACAGGGTTTAAACAGAGTTCCTAGTTTCTCCCTTAAGCCCTTAATTTTCTATCAGTTTCTTATTACCGCCTCCTTCCCTCCTAAGAGAATGACCTCTAAATGATCTGCAGTATTTCTTTATCTCAATGGCAACCACTTTTTAAAAATATTCCACTTTAGTCTCCCTCATGTAGGTCCTCTTTTTTAAAAAAGCACACTTTACCCTTACCAAAGGAGAAAAAAGGATTAAGAATTATTAGATTATTATTGCTAACATCCCTTAAACATAAGACAATTTTGCTTACTGTGTTGGTGCCAGTCCATATGAAAGCATTTCTTTCAATACAGAGTCCACTTTAAGCAAAGACCCAGACAAGGCCTGCCTTTCAGCGGGTATAGCATCTCAGGCAGGAACCACAGAAGCTGTTAAATCATATTTACCAAGAGGACACCGCGGGCTCACATCCAGACTGTAGGCAATGGTCCCGGATTGCGAATCATGTGTGTGAAGTTATAAAAATGCAAACTCCCGGCCCATTCAGTGTGTGCTGGGACGTTTCATGTTCTGCGTCCACAGGTTCACAGGTCAGAAGTCTCAGGAAGTCAAGCCACCGCATCCCCCTTAACTCTTGAGGCCAGAGGGAACCTCCCACTCAGTCGGGGTGAGGGAGCCATGGGGTCTCCCGGGGCCCTGTGCTGCGGGGTCAGCGGGGGCAAAGCTTGGGGTGCGTCCTCGGGACTGATTTTCTGTACACCGTGTACTTTCAGCCTCCGAGGCTCTGATTCCCAGTGAGGAAGTGCAATGTATAAGTAATCCATTTTTGTAAGCAAACATTAGGAACGATTAACATTTATTCTTTCTCAGAGAACTCTCTATAGGGCGAATCTTAGAAAGCTCATGGAACCACAGACTCTGTGGTCAGGAAAAGACCTGTGGGTCAATGGGACCATCTCCAGAAGCAGAAAATCCTGTTTGCTCATTCAGAGAATGTGGAACACCGGGCCCAGCAGACGCTGCTCGGGGCTGGGCAGACAGCGGCGGGTGAACCAGGCCCAGCTGTGCCCTCACCAACCAGGCCAACATAAACCATCTTTTTTTTTTTTTGGCTGCAGCATGTGGGATCTTAGTTCCCCATCCAGGGATTGAACCCATGCGCCCTGCAGTGGAAGCGCAGAATCTTAACCACTGGATCACCAGGGAAGTCCCTACCATCACATCTTAAAAGCTGTTCAAACCTTCCCAGAGGACGGTCCCAAATATCGCTGATTCCGGCTAAATGATCTCCCTTACTATGGCTTTCTCTTGTTTACCCTCCTAGGAAAGGGGGAGGGGGGACAACGGGGACCATGCAAGCAGGCTCCCAGCCAGCTCTGACTGAGGTGTTCAGTGGCAAGCAGCCACCGAGCACCCACTGCGGGGTGCCAGGCGGTCATGGCACAGGGCAGCAGCCCCCACACTGGGAATCCTACCACAGGGGCTCTGCAAACTGGCCCAAGGTTATGTGAGCGGATGGAGAGTTTTAGGGAATCAGCCCAGTGTGTCTAAACTCACCTGCCCGGGGATGTGCCTGCCTTAGAGATATCCCCTCCACCTCCCCGTGACCCTCTGCTTTACAAAAGGAAAACACACCCTTCACCATGGGACCCTCAGGAGGATTAGAGTTCAGAAGATAAGCATGAGATCAGGTTAAACCACTCAGACCCTAGAAGAAAAGGGCTGAATCACCTGTGGTCCATATGCTTTAACCTAATCATGTGGTCACTTTCTGAACTTTAATCTTCCTGAACTCTCTCTCGTCAGGGAGGTCAGAATGGGGCTCAGCGTAGGAGCAGAAGGCCTGCCCGAAGGGTGAGGCACCCCACGGGCTCTGAGTTCACCCCTCCACGTAGGCCTGGGTCTCACCTGGCGGGTGTCGCCATCTCTGCTCAAGTTGCCACCTGCTAGGAGCCCAAGATCTCCCGTCTACCACACCTGCCAACGTCTTCCTCTGCTAGGCCTGCAACTCCTCCCCTTGCCTCTGCGTTTCTACGGTGGATGGAACATTCCTCATGCCTTCACTACGCTCTGAACCTGATCCAGTTAGTTTCTGCCCATTCTCTACATCCAAGGTCATTTCCAGTTTAGAGTTTGGGAGAAAACAAGAAATACGGACACAAAACATAAAGAAGGCAGCCTTCCAATCACCCTCCCCCACCCCTCACTGATCACTGCCCTTACATTACAAGAGGAGGAACCACTGTAGCTGGGATGGAACAAACACCCTGCTCTTTGGTATTCTCCGAGGGAAACGCTACAGGCTGGAGTCCAGGCAAGTCCCTTCCTCAGTCTGCAGCTGGACGCGGAACCTCCTGGGTGTAGAATTATCCTCTGAATCCCGTGCAGCACTGATACTTATGCCATCCTGAACTACTTACTGACTGCATTTGAATCCGGAGGTGGGTTAAGCCACTTCCAGACCATTAAGTGAGCTACGTGGGTAAATGCTGCCGTCACTATGGGGTGTGACCAAGCTCATCAACAACATCTTCACCTCGGCTCAGCCGGAGCCCAGTGAGCCCATCACAGTTCATAAATGTGAGTGCGGGTCTATATTTGATTCAGCAAGTTAATAACTTCGAGTGCTGTCCGTACTTCTTTGAAGAATAGCACCTATAAAATGTAACAGCCTCAATCAGATTGAAAAAGATTCACCCACTGAAGACTCTTCCATTTCGCCCATAATGAATTAATGTTGAGCTATGTAGAAGTTCAAGTGTCATTTAAACGAATGTGAATCTCTTCTGTAACTTTACATTCTGACCGGGCTATGACCAAGAATTTACTGGGCACTTCAACTTCAATTTTTGAGATCTTTCTAGTAAATATGAACTGTAATGCTCACTAATGCAAATGGCCAAATGGATACAGTATCTGGAACACAGCAAGTTTGTACAGATTTCATCCTTAACTGCTTAGTCTCTGTTACTGCTCCAAAACTGCGCAAATCTTTAATGAAGCACGATAATCAACATATTATTTACATCATGCTTGACAGTTTTCAAAGACAACGTAGGATTTCAGTATGCTAATAGTAGCTAATCAAATAACGTGTCTAAATCAGTCTTTTGGGGATCTGTTTCCAATAGGACAATAAGTAGCTTTGTGTAGAACGTGCAAATGCGGGTGAAATGCAGCCTTATGCCTGTGTATGAAATCCCAACTCACTGCTTGTTTGCTTTCCTTCATGAGTACAGAGGTATTTTACTGCCTTCCCATAGCTCAACGCACTGAAAGTTTACAACTCGGTTGAAATGAAGAGTTCTTTTCGGGGCGGGGGGTGCGCGGTTTGAGGAGCTGTTTTCAGGGAGGTGCTTTCTAATTAGGCTCGCTTCTCCAGAAGGTTTTTGTGGAGCTCAGTTCCTTCTCACCTGTCCCCTTTGAAGAGGACATCTCCAGAGCTGAAAACACAAGCTCCGTCACGCAGGCGCGGAGGGGTTAAGCTGCAGACCCACGCTCCCCGGAACCATGCTAACGGCTCTGTTCTGCTGTCTGCCGAGCTGCTGGGAAGCTACAAATAGGGTTTAGTACCTGACTACTTCCTTTTTGTGTGTGTGTGTTATTCTTTCGTTACTGTCATCATTTTTTTCTCACAGAATAAGTACCTTATGCTTTTGTTAAGCTTACATTTAATTAAAACGTACGGAATTTGTGCGGTAAACTCAAATGAAACAAATAAAACAAGGCCCCCTCTCTTGAAGGCATACGTTGTGAATGAAAAATGTCATTACAGACTAAAAAATTTTGCGGCAAACAGGGCCTACAGAGAGAAGTTTCCCCTGTAATGACATCCATAAAATATACAAATGGCACTTTTAGCACCATCCTGAATATGGCATTTTCTGTGCTCTATACACAATCTAAATGGTTTGCTCATAGAGCATAATACTCCATTGGGTTTATAGAACAATCAATGTTCCATAAAATGATGTATTTATCCAGTCGTAGGCTCAGCAGTTACTGGCGTGTGGCACCGCAGGACGGAGGCCGTGCTCGCACGCGGGCTGCAAACCTTGGCTCACCTCAAAGGCTTCATCTCATCTGTGTCAAGTAATTTGTTGAAGACTCAGCTTGGCTTAAAAAAAAAACTTGTAATAAAAATTCATAGAGTTTTCAGGAGAATGAAAGCTGATGACAATAGAAAGGTCACATTGTGTCTCCACTAAAGGGGTCAAAGGTCACGAGCAGTTCTAAAACCGAAAGTAGATTTCATGCATCGCCTAGCAGATAAAGATGGCATTAAAAGGACTTGTGTGGCTGAAATGTCGACAGCGCCAGGGAAGCCTGTGCTAACATCCGATGTGAGCCACTTTGCTGCCACCAGCCAGCATTTATTTTACATTTCTAAGCTACTCCTGAAACGGTATTACGTGTTTATACACTGCTAGGTTACGTCTCAGACACCGTGTGTGTTTTAGATTTTATATTTAGGGAGCGCCCTAAGCTTGAAAACGCTAGGCTGCCTCACCGTCATAATTAAAGCACCTCAGATATGACGCAAGTAAAAAAGTAATGCCTTTTATGTAAAAATTTGGGGCACACATGACACTGTGATTCTTAAGCCACATACAATTTTCCTCAACTTCAGTTTTAAGATGTAATTTTAACAAGAATGTTACGAAGTCACACTGAATGTCTATTAAAATGAAACAATATTAACAGATTAGGCTAATAAATTAGAGCCGTATTTTAACGTCACAAAGCTTCTAAGTTTCTCAAGTGAAAGCAGGAAAAATGACAAATTAAAATTCAATGAAATATAACCTTTTAGAAATTTCAAAGCAGGGAATAAATTATTCTTATAATGGCAGTCACCAATAGTATAGCCAGTCAAATTGATATCAATAACTGCTCTATCATGTATTCATTGTTTTGGACAATAATAATAACCGGTATTCTGGTATTCCTGCAGGAAGCGCCCCCTGCAGCCCAGGCTTGAAGAAGTGCCCGATGCTCCCCACACAGAGAATGCTCTGCGCCCTGGCATCCCTGCAGAAAACCCCGACCCAGTCGTTCAGGAAAGACGATCACAGCCAGTGTGGTCCAGGACCGTAGTGGGCTGTGGACCAAAAGGACAATTTCACCATCTTTTTCTTTTTTTTTGAGAGAGATAACAAAGGACGGTTAGTACCTTATGTCTATTATTTTCAAGGGTTAGAAATGCATTCTGGTCAATGTTAATAAAATTCACACACAATTTTGTGGAGACACAAAATTAAAATTATCTTCAGATTTTGGCATGCTTGTTAAATGTGATCGCTATACAAGTGAGATTTATTTCAGAGCACAGGCTTGTGCTGGTCATTCTGAAACCTACACTGCTGTGCACTGGCCTTAGGATGTGTTAAATACACGACAACCCGATAAACAATTTTGGTAAGTATCTGCTTTATGCCACAAATAAGCACAACGGTCTGTGTTAGAGAGTTATAGTCAAAGTCATTGCTCTGGCCTTCATTTCATGAAGGCCGTTATGTTGTAAGAGATGAGGAAAATTATTTTTCTGTGAAAAATTAACCGAAGTCCACATCATTTCTGAGAAGCTTTCACATAGGTTCAAACATACAGTCTTACAAGACACGCCGTGCGACTTTTACTGAAGGAAGATGTACAGTAAGGCAGGACCCAGATTTAGGTAACAAAAGTCTTAGTCCTTTTTTCCTCAATTATCACCAGTAGTACACTTCGGACTGGCAGCGATCAAAGATAACCAGATAAGACCCCTGAAAGAAATTCGAAGATATCCAGGAAAAACCAAGAATAAACTTAATGTCAAGTTGGAAATGCAGAACCGGCCAGGTTTCTAACTTTGCGTGGAGGGTCTCCACGGGCATTTCCATGGGCACTGAAGAGTGACAAAGAGTAAAAGACAATATTTTACCTTTAAAGTCACAAACCCTAAGAAATTTTGTATTATATCAGACCCTTAGGTCTATATTATCACTCCCCTGCATGAAGATCTAATGGGAATCACACACACAAATCTCACTCAGGAAGATGAGTCCTTTAAGGTCATCTTGACAGGCTTCTGGGGACGGATGCTGCGGGGAGGGCATGTTAACTGTTTCTCTGCTCCTGCCGAGGCCTGTCCATCAGGATGTGACCATAGAACTTTGGAAATTTGACTCGTGACAGAAATAGTGTCATCATGCTTCACAAATGTAACAAAAGGGGACTAAAGTTAGAAGGTAAGGTGCCCTGATCTCGTCATTCACCCACAAAGAGCACTTCTTAAAACAGCCAGTTGGTTTACTAGCAGAAAGCGCTCAGATGCCTTGAACAAGCTAGGGAGGGTGGGGGCTGTGTGTGTCAGTGTACTTGGCATCCTGCATTCATTCTGGGGGTCACGGTGGGCCCTGGCCACCATGGGGGAGCCCATCTGGGACACTCGTGCACTTCCCCAGTGCGGCTCTCACCCTGTGCCTCCAACCTTACCTGTCTCGTGCTCGTGGTACCAGCTGATGAAAGGCAAACTGCGCCCCACACGCTTACATTTGAGGAGCTTGGGGGCTTGAACAAGCAGTGGAGTTTTAGGCCAGCAGCCTTTCTGAAGGCCTTCGAAGACTCTAGATAAACAGCAGCCCTGTCTGTTTACTGCAAGGCTGCCTCCGTTTGACTTAAAGATGTTAACTTAGACTAGCACTGACATTCTTTGTGGAGTTGCAGAATCAGAAAGTTAGGAAGCCCGGCGATCTCTTCCTAAGTGTCCTCTGACCACTTATAAAACTCCCCATACAGATAACGCAGTATTAGGAGACAAGGCCTAGTTTTCGGAAGTTGTAACTGTTACGTGCACTTAAAAGGTAAAATTATGCAACTAAGAAGCCCAGCCAAGCCGTTAGTGGGCCTCCGCTAACAAGGCTGACTTCACAGGCCAACAGCAGATTAAACTGGCCTCCCTTGTTTCTCTGGCAAACCCTATAAAAAGTCACATTCACTTTTGGAGGCAGGCTCAGATTTCCCTTGTTTCATAGAAACCTTCCTATCTTTGCTGAGGAAAGGAGAGCAGGATGACGTCTGTCTCCATCGTAGACACTTTTGTAGGAAGGTGAAAAGCAAACCACTCCTCAGTCACAGCACAGAGGCACCATTAAAATCAAATTTACAGTACGCGGGGCCTGCAGCCGGGCAGAGCTCACTGTTAGTACTTTAATCATCGGCAGGGCTTTCCGAGGTCCCGCATCTGCCCACGGCCGAGCGGCGGCAGCGGTGGTACACTCAGAACGACGCGCGCTTCTTCTCCACGTACTACACGAATCGTCTGCTCTGGGCACGCGGCTGCTGCCTTCCCGTTAGGCTGCTGTGGGTGAAGGCGCCCTGAGCATCTTGTGGCTGGGACCTGCCCCCGAGGATGGGCTCTGACGACAGCAGACACCCTGAGTCTGGAGAGTGAGAACACGGGGCGCCGGCACCCAGGTGTGGGCGGCAGGTGCCGAGGAAGGTCCGGCAGTGAGGACCTGACCACTGAGCTCTGAGACAAGCAGAGTCAACGCTGACTCGAGTCCGTGAAAGTTCGAGTGAGCAGTGGCTGTCGGCCTGTCCTTCCCGGGGTCCACCAGGCTGACTCGGCGGCGGGGTGGGGGGGGAGTGCTGGGTGCTGTCCTGATCTAAGGCTGGCCCGCCCAGCACGCAGCCTTCTCTGCAGTGAGGACAGGACAGAGGCAGGGTCGGGGCTGGGGAGACTACTGGTCAAGGTGGAAGACAATGATCTATTTTTTTCTGAGCCAATGAATTCCACCATCTTTATTTTGAACATCTTCCTAAATACCTAAGTTAAACTCCTCTGTTAAAACTGCAGAGCATTTATATGCCTTGGATAAGAAACATTAAAACTGATTTAAAAATATCAAACAAAAGACAAATTTTGAGGCTTGAACCCTCGCTTTGAAATGAGTGGAATGAATGAAAATAAACTTACAAATCGAAACACTGGCTGAAACGCCAGCAGTTGAAATCTCAGGTCCGTGACATGGACATGCCAGGCGCCAGCAGCTGCCCCGTTCCTGCTGGGCGGTGCTCCCGAGGGGCAGGGAGGGGTCAGGGACCCTTTGAAAGCACAGGACAGCTGAGCGGATGCGTGCACGGTGGGACGCCAGCACCGCAGCAGGACACGTAGCTGCTGTCACGGGTCTAGAGGTAGCGCTTTGTGCCCCGGGGTCTCAGCAGTGGCGCACGCCACCTGTAAAGTCCTCCCGCAAATCTCCGTGGTGCAGGTTCTGAACCAAGATTCTATATCCAGTGAGGCGAGAGTCCAGCCAGGGGGACAGGGATGCGCACAGCATCACACGATTCCTTTGGGCTGCATCCAGAGGAGAACCTGAAAACCATCTCTCTGAAATATTACTGGTTCGCTAAGGCGTTGAAAGGCTTTGTTAAGTGGGCAGCCCTGTTTAAGGAGAGTTCGAGGTTGCTCTCCGATGGGCAGACACACAGCCACCAGACAAACGATGTCGGGGACCTAACACCAATCCCTAACAGACATTTCTCAAAAAGCTCTAGGGTGAGCATACTTTCAGCACAATTTCCACATCATTACGAACTGAATTGGACAGTTCGTTGGAGAAATCATCTCCCAAATAACAGACCTGGGCATTGAAAGATGCTGAGTCATCAAAGGAAGATGGGTGATTACTTAACCCTTGATTTTACCAGGACAGAAAGGCACAGCAGAGCAAGTGAAACCCTTCAAGAGAATTCAAAACCAGCGAAGAAACAAAGTGTTTCGTGGTTAAATTCTCACTTATCCAGTAAGACTAATCCTTAAATCTCTAGGTATTCTAAGGTTTTAGTTCCACTTATATTACTAACTTAAATTTGCTGGATGTTCCAATTCAGGAACTTGGGTATTTCAGATCATTTTCTTAATTATTTATTCAACAATACTCTTAATATAAATATTAACGTTGAGGCTAAATTCCTGTATTGAATCCCTTACATCAGTAAGGCAAGCGTGAACTTTTTAAGGAATGAAAAATCTAGTTGAAGATACTGGTATGGCAGATAATTACAATAATAATAATTACAATAAATAAAATATAAAGTAACTAGATAACATACAAATAGCTATGTCTTCAAAGAAAGAACTCACTTGGTCTAGGCTAGGGATCAGGAAAGTACTCACTGACACCTGGGTCTTGGAGGCTGAGTAGGAATTTGTCAGAAAGTGAAGAAAAGAGTGGTGAGAACCCCACGCCATTCTAAGCATACGTCAAAGCCAGCAAGTGGTGTGGATCGGCTACAAAATCTTAGCGTGGCAGGACGACAGAGGGACACAGTGAAAAGGCGGGCTGGTCAGTTCCTGCGAGGCCCAAGCGTGTGAATTTGGGTGTCTGATAGGGACGGGAAGGCACTGAAGAAAGTGAAGCACGGAAATGACACGATCGCATTTGTGTTCTTGGGAACGAACCGTGGTGAGACGGCAGGGCTGTCTCTGGCAAAGGTATTCAACGCAAGGGGCCTCGCCTGGAGGCCTCGCAGGGGCCGAGCTGCAGGAGACCAAGAGGTGAGGGCAGGGCACCTGTGTAGTTCCAGTGGGGACAGAAAATGGGGAGGGCCTGGGGGATGCTGCGGGGGCCTGGACAGACCTGTCAAAGGGAGCTGCGGCTTGCACACCCCTGCTGCTCGTTCCCGCACGCGCGCTCTGCACGCCCCTGCCGCTCGTTCCCGCACACGCGCGCTCTGCACGCCCCTGCCGCTCGTTCCCGCACACGCGCGTTCTGCACGCCTCTGCCGCTCGTTCCCGCACACGCGCGCTCTGCACGCCCCTGCCGCTCGTTCCCGCACGCGCGTTCTGCACGCCTCTGCCGCTCGTTCCCACACATGCGCGCTCTGCACGCCCCTGCCGCTCGTTCCCGCACGTGCCCTCTGCACGCCTCTGCCGCTCGTTCCCGCACGCGCGCTCTGCACGCCTCTGCCGCTCGTTCCCGCACGCGCGCTCTGCACGCCTCTGCTGCTCGTTCCGCACATGCACGCTCTGCTGCTCGTTCCGCACATGCACGCTCTGCACGCCTCTGCTGCTCGTTCCGCACATGCACGCTCTGCACGCCCCTGCTGCTCGTTCCGCACACGCGTGAGCTCTGCACGCCCCTGCCGCTCGTTCCCGCACGCGCTCTCTGCACGTTCCTGCCGGTCGTTCCCGCACACGCTCTCTGCACGCCCCTGCCGCTCGTTCCCGCACGCGCTCTCTGCACGCCTCTGCCGCTCGTTCCCACACATGCGCGCTCTGCACGCCTCTGCCGCTCGTTCCGCACATGCACGCTCTGCACGCCTCTGCCGCTCATTCCCGCACACGCGCTCTGCACGCCTCTGCCGCTCGTTCCCGCACACGCGCGCTCTCCACGCCTCTGCCGCTCGTTCCCGCACACGCGCGCTCTGCACGCCTCTGCCGCTCGTTCCCGCACACGCGCGCTCTGCACGCCTCTGCTGCTCGTTCCGCACATGCACGCTCTGCACGCCTCTGCCGCTCGTTCCCGCACACGCGCGCTCTCCACGCCTCTGCCGCTCGTTCCCGCACACGCGCGCTCTGCACGCCTCTGCCGCTCGTTCCCGCACACGCGCGCTCTGCACGCCTCTGCCGCTCGTTCCCACACATGCGCGCTCTGCACGCCTCTGCCGCTCGTTCCGCACATGCACGCTCTGCACGCCTCTGCCGCTCATTCCCGCACACGCGCTCTGCACGCCTCTGCCGCTCGTTCCCGCACACGCGCGCTCTCCACGCCTCTGCCGCTCGTTCCCGCACACGCGCGCTCTGCACGCCTCTGCCGCTCGTTCCCGCACACGCGCGCTCTGCACGCCTCTGCTGCTCGTTCCGCACATGCACGCTCTGCACGCCTCTGCTGCTCGTTCCGCACATGCACGCTCTGCACGCCTCTGCTGCTCGTTCCGCACACACGTGAGCTCTGCACGCCCCTGCCGCTCGTTCCCGCACGTGCCCTCTGCACGCCCCTGCCGCTCGTTCCCGCACGCGCCCTCTGCACGCCTCTGCCGCTCGTTCCCGCACGCGCGCTCTGCACGCCCCTGCCGCTCGTTCCCGCACGTGCCCTCTGCACGCCCCTGCCGCTCGTTCCCGCACGCGCTCTCTGCACGCCCCTGCCGCTCGTTCCCGCACGCGCGCTCTGCACGCCTCTGCCGCTCGTTCCCGCACGCGCTCTCTGCACGCCTCTGCCGTTCGTTCCCGCACGCGCGCTCTACACGCCTCTGCCGCTCGTTCCCACACATGCGCGCTCTGCACGTCTCTGCCGCTCGTTCCCGCACATGCACTCTCTGCACGCCTCTGCCGCTCGTTCCGCACATGCACGCTCTGCACGCCTCTGCCGCTCGTTCCCGCACACGCGCTCTGCACGCCTCTGCCGCTCGTTCCCGCACGCGCGCTCTGCACGCCTCTGCCGCTCGTTCCCGCACACGCACGCTCTGCACGCCTCTGCCGCTCGTTCCCGCACACGCACTCTCTGCACGCCTCTGCCGCTCGTTCCCGCACACGCGCGCTCTGCACGCCTCTGCCGCTCGTTCCCGCACACGCGCGCTCTGCACGCCTCTGCCGCTCGTTCCCGCACATGCGCGCTCTGCACGCCTCTGCCGCTCGTTCCGCACATGCACGCTCTGCACGCCTCTGCCGCTCATTCCCGCACACGCGCTCTGCACGCCTCTGCCGCTCGTTCCCGCACGTGCGCTCTGCACGCCTCTGCTGCTCGTTCCGCACATGCACGCTCTGCACGCCTCTGCTGCTCGTTCCGCACATGCACGCTCTGCACGCCTCTGCTGCTCGTTCTGCACACACGTGAGCTCTGCACGCCCCTGCCGCTCGTTCCCGCACGCGCTCTCTGCAAGCCCCTGCCGTTCGTTCCCGCACGTGCGCTCTACACGCCTCTGCCGCTCGTTCCCACACATGCGTGCTCTGCAAGCCCCTGCCGCTCGTTCCCGCACGCGCCCTCTGCACGCCCCTGCCGCTCGTTCCCGCACGTGCCCTCTGCACGCCCCTGCCGCTCGTTCCCGCACGTGCCCTCTGCACGCCTCTGCCGCTCGTTCCCGCACGTGCCCTCTGCACGCCTCTGCCGCTCGTTCCCGCACGTGCGCTCTGCACGACTCTGCTGCTCGTTCCCGCACGCGCGCTCTGTACGCCTCTGCCGCTCGTTCCCGCACGCGCGCTGTGACCCTGTGCTCGCTCCCCCGTTCCTTTCCTGTTCAGCTCTGCTTCCTCCCCCCGAACATCCACCTAGCGTGGGAAGGGACCTCGAGGCTCCGTGTTGCGCCAGCGCCTCGCCCGACAGCACCAGGGGTTTCCACACCTGCTGGTGGAGTAGATAAAGCAGATGAGGGCCGGGAGGGCAGGGCCCTCCGTGGGGGCAGGAGGGCGGGCAGGCGCTGGGCTGCAGGACGGGAGCCCCTTTGTGATGCTGCCGGCCCCGGCCCCCGACATGATCAAACTGTGCGCATCTTTGTGGGCCAGGGATCACACGGGTGGGCCGGGCTGGGAATGGACTGAAGGAGGTGGGAAGGAAGAGAAGGAAGCGGTGCCCGTGGGGCAGAGGTCCCGGGCTCAGGCGGAGGCGGAGGTGAAAGGTTCACGTGGAACAGCCCCGGGCTTTCCCTGTGGACTCTGCCCTCGTACGGAGCACAGCACCCCTCTGCTTTAGTTCACGTCCTGAGCCGCTCCCCCTCCCCTGGCCACTGTCTGGGCTGCAAGGTCCCCAGACAAGAACGAGGTCCCGGGTGCCTTCTGACCCTTCAGCAAGCGGTGCACTGCGGTGCTATGGGGGACGCGGGGCATTTGGGACAGCAGGGGCAACTGTTTCCACTCTGACTTCAAGGAAATCAGTCAAGCAAGAATTTAAACATTTTCTCCTGTTACAGCAGAAAAGCCTGAGACTTCAGTTCCTGCTCCATGAGCCTGGACGGAGGCTGCTCAGGACACACAGCCACGGGGCTGTCAGTGTGACACTGGCCTGGAGGCTCTGCCCATTGTAGAATTTTAACGTGTTTCTATCCTCAGCCATGTACTAGTTAACTTACCCCCTCAAGACTGCAGCTTAATGACTGGGAGCGTCAGAGCAGCGATCAGTAAAATGTAAGTCGAGGGGGAAAGTGCTATGATATGAATTCTGCAAATCTGCCTCAGATGGACTTCCAGAATGATTCTTGTATTCATTTGATCAAGATTCTTATATAGCACATAAAGATATCTCTACTACTTTAAAAGCCAATTAAAAAGGGGCAAGATTACACCCATATGCATACAATATCATATCCCAAAGGGAAAGAAAACATATCAATTTAATTTTTCAAGAATAATGACTCTGCAAAGGCAAAATATGTTATTTGCAAATAAGTGCTTGCAAATAGCAGGCTCTCTTATCTTGTCATTTCAAAGCAAAGCAAACATTTTAAACGTAATTATAAAAATGTATGAAAATACTCCAGTTGATTTTTTTTTAAGGCAGAAAATGTCAAGGATTCCAGCATCAGCTCAAGAGTGCAGCTCTCAGTTTAGAAGTCAAGCTGAGAATCAGATTCCCGTGGGAGAACCAAGTACCTAGTTGCTTATTTTTTGGCATCGTGCTTTGGGCCAAGGGAAAGGTTGGGCCTGGCTGGCAACTGCACGTTTGGCTGCTACCAGCATCGAGATGGGGACCCCAAATAACGAGGGATGACCTCCCCCAGGCAGTGCGTGGGAGGCTGAAAGGAGATCTCAGTTAGGGAAAGAGACCGAGGGCACACTGGTGACTGGAGAAGAGTCAGAGCCAGAGAGACGACCAGGCAGTCAAGACCCTGGGTCTCAGAAGGCGAGAAAGAAGAGGGTGATCAACCACGTGAAAGGTCAGAAAGAAACGCCATCAAGACTGGAAGTAGGTCTCCGATAGGTAATGTGTTACCAGGAAGACCACGGGATTTATCCCCCAACCTGAATACTGTTGAGAGAAACAAGGGCAGTGATTGGTCAGAACACGAAACAGGGGGCGCAGACCTCACACCGTTGTAGATAAACAAGCACATATGTTGGCCTAGGTTCCACGACTAACATGGTACAACGATCCCGGCATTTTTCCTTTAGAGCACATTGGTACTGAGTTATGAATACCCACACAAGGCATTAATCAGAATACAACACTACCTGATTAGTGGCTTCATTAATAGAAAGGAGAAAAGGAAGGTATTCAAAACTTGGAATAATATTTACAGAAATATGGAAATTCATATGTTTTCCTTCACCTCTATTCACTATTAAATGTCATCAAGTGTTTTTCTGAACAAAAATGTCCCACTCTTTCTTGGAGTAGCAAGACAATCAGAATGACAGTACTGAATTAATTCCTCATTTGCTGGCTGAAAGAAACTCGAAGCTGAATTGCCAAAGGGCAGACTACAGAGAGTGACACCATACATCTCAGCTTTTATATATGTCCATTTGATTACTGCGCTTGTATGTCTGTATTATCTTGCTGGTCTAACAGCTGTTGTCTTACTTCATTTACAGAGTGCCAAGGTATCTCTTAGTAGTAAGTAAGCTGTGAAAAGTATTACTAAATAACTGGAATTCTTAATAGAAATTCCAGGAAGTCCAGTGGATAAATCACAGACATAAAATGAAGGAAAAAATACCTCCTAGGAAAGGTTCCATTAAATGCACCTTAGAAAAGCTGGCCTGGGACTGCAGCCCGCCCAGGGGCCAGGGTGCTCCCACAGGAGCCGCCCCTGGGCCTCCTGCGCTGTGCCTCCAGCGTTGGAAAATCCTGCCTCACCTGCTTTTTTTTCAGGTGCTTTGAGTAACGTCTGTTGTCTGGGCCTCCCTCTTACTAGTGACTCCTACTGGCCGGAATAAACACTGTTTGCTTTTTCTTCTCTTATTTTTGACACTGTCCTGGCTAGTGATTAAACAACCACAGATCACCCTTGTATGCCAGTTTTCCGTATCCAACAGACAAACAACTCTGAAAATTATAACTTAGCCAGCCCACCTCACTGAGCTTGGTTCTTTCTTAAAAATACACTTTTATTATTCAATTTTGGGTTTTATTGTCCCACTTTTTGAATTTATTTATGTGTAGAATCAGAATACTAAACATTCTAACTGATATACTCAAAATTAGCTTGAATTTTGGATACAGCCTTATTAACAGAGAAGGCTTCATTCCTTTTCAATCTACAAAGAAAATGTCATGAACATAACTTATCTGGCCCAAACTTAGCTTGGACACACTAAAGGTCAGAGGGCAAGGGGCATTTGGGAGGAAAACACCAAATCCCGATAAGAGACTTTTTGGCTTGAACCTTCACAGAACATGTGGATCTAGAGAGAGGAAGTTTTTTTTTTTTTATTAGGCTTAAGTTCAACACTATGAAAAGAAAATATCAAGGAAGAGAGGCCATCAGCGCACGGATTCTTTGCACGGCCATTCAAAGGGACTGAGCCCAAGGGGGTGCTCCTGATTCTGCCTGTGACACATCCCGAGACCTGACCAGTGCGGACAGGCCTCCGCCGTGCTGATGGCCACGGTCGGGCTGCGGACTGGCTCGGCTTTCTATCTATTGGATGATGAGTGCGTTTAACTCATGTATCAGAACGATGAAACCTTTCCCCTGGAACACCCAAATCTGAGACAGACGGGAAGTGAAGCAGTGCGGGCTGAGTTGGCAGAGAGCTCCGGAGCTGCCCGGCGTCCCATCCGCCTTTCTGAGAAGGCCCAGGCCTCTCGGTACCTCGTTTAAAACCCATCGGGTCAGATGCTCTCAGCTTCTCCTCGCTGGAGAGTTCTGCGATTCCAGGATAATGCTGGTACTCTCGGGGACAGCCGATCACCCTGACCCCCACCACTGTCTAGTCTACAGAAGACATCATCTAATCATTGGTCTCATATTGCTACCTTTAAAAAATGAGGTGGTGTAGTCAGATCCTTTCCTGTTAAGATACGAATAATAAACATTCTCTTAAATATCTTAACACACCTCCACCTCCACAATACAGTAGCTGACTGTGTTAGTTAGATTTGGAAACTAATGGGCCGATGGTAGCATTACAGCTCAAGTGGATTTACAGTCATCGTATTTGGCCCAGTGTGATTTCAAATAAGAATTACTTCTGATTGTTTGAGTGGAAATTCAGAAACATTAAAAGAAGCCATGTTAAAACTGGCTGGTTCATCACATGCAAATACTGCACATTAAGATGGGAAATACCCATTCATGAAGATAATGAAAATGGACATCAATATAATAAAATACCAGGTTTACAGACTCTGAGACCTACATAAGCAGTAGATTTGCTCCTTCTACTTAAAAGCATGTTCATCCAACCCCACCCCAATTCATACTTGATCTGCAGTCCAAAAACAAAGCCCTGTGGTCTGTTAGCACAAAACCTTATAAAAATGACTCAAGATTCTCGACATTAAAGTTTCCATTTTTTAAAAAGAAGAGGGTACAGGGGTGACAAGTATTATAGCCGAGAACAAACAGTGCAGCAAAGAAAGCAGCAGATCAATGGATGCCCCCCGACTCCGGCACTCATGAAACAGCCACATGAATAGCACCGCGGAGAACAAAAGACGATGATGATAAAATTGGTGCTTTTGTTTTATAAGGCTGGCACAGACGGGCCTGGCAGCCTTCATGTTTCATTTTCATGAAACTTCAGCCACATTTCCAGGGCAACATTTCCACTGTTTGCAGGCAAAGGGTCCCTGTGCAGGAGGCCAATGACTTGCCAATGATTTTGCTGAATGCCCCAGCTTAAACCAGAAAAAGGAATTTAAACACTCAGATAGGCTGAGTACTGATAATCCTATATAACAATGTAAACTGAATGATTTAGTTATTAACATGCATTTTAATTAAAATGAGTAACTTTTAATTCCCAGTTAGACATAAAACTTTCTGTTGAGATGATCATAGCTATACATTTTACATGCATACATACTTTTTTCCTAATCTAGCTGAAAAAAACAGTCAGTCCTCATTCAGACACATATTGCTGATACTGCATTCTTTTACTTTACAATAATATCCTAGAAGAAAGTCTTTGCTACAATGGAATTTGCACCAGTATGTTTAGCCTGAGCTGACTGCAGCAGTAACTAGGGGAAGAACCCAGAAGACTCTGATATACAAAAACATCTTTGGTCTTGGCCCAAAACATTAGGTATGTGGTGAGCTTTAGTAGAAAGTAAGAAATTTTAAACAATACCACAGGTACAATAAGTGATAGCTTCCCCCCCCCAAAACCAATCAAATATCACATGGTTTTAGTCATATCTGGCATATTTATATAATTTACTCACAATAAAATTAATATACAACTAATATATTTATTTCATGCCACCTAGCTTAAACATATCAACGAAAATCTCATTTGTCACTACCAATTGTCACGTTTTAGAAAATGGCCATATATATGAGATAGGAACAAGGCTATTTTAAACTCAGACCCACTTCCTCATCAGAAGGATTACTGAGGGTTGTTCCTAATACTGGAAGAATAGGAAAGGAAGACACAACACCAGCAAACTCTAAGCCAAACAAACCAAACCAGTCTGAACAAAGCCTAAGGTAACAGGATCCATGAACAATATGGAATCTTCTAGTGGCTTCTTGAAGTCAAAGCCAGAGCTATCAAGGAATCTAGTTGTAGAGGCTTTGTCTCCTTATAAAAACAAAACAAAAAACCCTTTCATGAAATTTTATGTAAACAAGTTAATTTTGTGCGCTTGTTCAAAGGGCAAGACGTATTTTCCCTAAAATGCTACTATATATTCCTAAAAACTGATCTAATGCCACTTCCGTGAATTATGAAAACTTTCTGTAAAGATTCTAAGGATGTCAGAAAAGGCAAACTGCTCTCATTGACTAGAACATTTTCAGTAGTGTTTTATACTTTGGCCCCAAAGATCAAAATCTTATGCTGACCATATTTCCATATCTCTCAGTACCTTTTTACAGAAGCATAGAGTAGACACCAAAGGTTGAAAGTAGTCAAAATAATTCACAACTGCTTAGCACCTCTTAATGTCCAAAATAAACCTAGCAGTTTAGCAAATTTAAAAATTCTGTCATTGATTATTAAATCAGCTGGCTTCCTGCAACTATTTCTCTGTAGTAATCTTCAAGTCTATATACTTAGTTGGAGGTTGGACTCACATCAAGATGCAGGGCACTTGACCTGGCAAGTTACTCATTTTAACCAACAGCTTAGATAGAGCCACAGGGGCAGCTTATCAAACCTGACCACAATAGAATGTTATGGCTGCCACCGAAGGGAACCCCATCTTTGGCCACTTTAAGAAAACACAGTACTTGCAAAGGAGAGCACTGCATTCAGTGCCAGGAACTGTGTTTTAATGGAGGGGCACAGACTGCAACACATCCACATGGAGGTGACGCAGGAGGCAAAGGCTCCCTGTCTGGAAACCTCACCATAGGAACAAAGGAGGGAGGGAGGGAGGGAGGGACTGAGCAGGCTGCCTTGGCAAATCTAGATTTGGTGGATGGAATTAGGGACATAAAAACAGTCTGCAAGTATCTGGCAAGCTGCCAAGTACAAGAGGGATTGCACATCCCCGTGTAGCTCTCTCATCATGAGACTTTTCTAAAAATTAGAGCAATTCACTCATGGATACATATGTGGAAAGATGCTCAACATCATTAGTCACTAGGAAAATGCCAATTAAAACCACACGAGATACCACTACACACTGACTAGAAGGGCTAAAGTTAAAGACTGATAACACCAAGTGCTGGTGAGGACGTGGAGCAGTGGGAACTCTCACACGTTGTTAGTGGGACTGCGAAATGGTACAGCCACTATGGGAACCAGTTAGGCAATTTCTCAACATATGACCTCGAAATCCTGTTCCTAAGGAAATGAAAGCGTATGTCCACACAAAGACCTGTGCCCAAATGTTTACAGTACCTGTACTCATTATCACCCACAACTGGAAACAATCCAAATGTCCATCAACAGGAGAACCGAAAAGCACACTGTGGTATATCCATACAATGGAATAATGCTCAGTAATAAAACAAATGGCTGCGGGGTGCAACAACAGGAATGAATCTCGAAAGCACTAAGTGGAAAAAAAGGCTACATACTGTACAGTCTCACTTATGTGACATTCTGGAAAAGACACTAATACAGGGACAGCCAAGAACTGGGTGTTGGGTGAAGACAGTTATCATAAAGGGACACCAGGAGACATCAGGGGTGATGGAAATGCTCTATAACTTGACTGTGGCAATGGTTACATGACTTCACAAATTGGTCAAAATCATCCAGCTGCAAACCTAAAAAGGATTAAATTTACTGTTTGTAAACTGAACCTCAGTTTTTTTTTTTTTTTAAGTCAATGCTCTACATACAGACACTTGAGTTCCTTGTCACGAAAAGTTCTTGAGCAGCATCTAGATGATTTCCTATCACAGGGGTTATTGGTCATGTTCCTGCATTCAGTGGCCAATTGATCATTTTGTATCTAAGGAACTTAGGAGTTGATAGTTATACAACACCATGACTTCCTTTTCCTTTCTTTTCTTTTCACCATGACTTTTCTTTTCCTCAAACATCTCCAGTTGTTCAGAGCAACTCAAAGACTTACTTTTAGCAGCTGAAAACGAATCTGCTCTGTCCAGTGTCATATTTATTTTCTATAGACAATGCAAATCCTATGGTTCATATAACCTTTTGAAGTCTAACAATTACAAAAATCATTAGGCTGAATTATCATTTACTTTTTTTTTTATCTTATCGATGATACAGAAATGGGCAAGGCTAATTCGAAGGGCAATGAATATTCACAGAAGCCAAATATGAATAAATTAGATACCTAAAAAGAGGAGATGCAAATTATCTAAGGCTGAAGATGGACTCTTATCAGGAAGGCTTAGTGTTATGTCTGTAGGAGATACCAGGAAGTTTTCCCTGCTATTTGTATTGACATTTGTGTATGTATGTCACACTCTATTTAATTAAGGAAAGGCCATATCTTAAGTGAATGTGGCTTTATATAAAAATGGGGATGTGACTATCTACCATATGGCTGTAACTGTGGTCAATTAACATTGTTTGTTATTTTCCATTTATCCTTTATTTAGTTACACTAGTACTGAATACTGGCTTTCTGCTTCGTTCCGTTGTTGTTTTGTTTGTTTGTTTTCGGTTTGCTCCAGTGGAAGCCATGTGTGAGAGACCCACGTGCTCCCTCACCAGCCCTGAGTGATCTCATGGTTACAGTGACAGTGTGAGAAGAATGTCAAGCTGTTGCTGGTTTAGATGGGTCTGTGTGTGCGTAGAAAGCATGAGAGTGAGTGTGCTCCAATATTGCTAAAGAAAGGGGGGGGAAATCCCACAGCTGTTCCAATGGTCATTAGGGGCTTCTCTTTTATACTAAAAATACTGATGACCACTTACAAACATGATGAGGCTATTTTTAATCTGGCCACACTGCTATCTTTTCCTTAACAATGTGATTTTAGGTAGAGTTCAAGACTCAGGTAGCTCCAGGTTAAAATCCAAGCTTGGCTACTAACTAGCTGTATGTGCTGAGACAGCTTATTTAACCTTTCTAAGCTTCAGTTTCTGTCTTTAGAATGGGGTAACGGCAGCTTGCAGGGTATTGTAAGTACTGGGAACAGTGTGCAAAGCACCAGGTAGCACATGCTGGGCCTGTAGTGCTTCATACATGGCGGACACCCTTGTTCCTGATTCCTTCCAGAACTGCTGACTTCAGAAGTCATTATCGCTTCTGAAAAAAACCTCCTATACCATGAGTCTGACCCAATATTTATAACAGTGCTTGGTGGTATCACACAGAGAGCTATGTTGCTCCCCATGTGCTCCGCCACGGCAGCTTTCAAAGCTGCTTTTCACAAGTTAGGATGGTGCTCAGAAGGCTGTGTATTAGAAAGAGTATAAAAAACTTAATGAATTTACAGTTAATTGCAGCAGCATCAATATTGGTTGATTTAAATAGTGCCTATTTTGGGAGAAGCATTATGCAGAACTTTGTGTTCTGACTGGCAAAGAGGGTCTATTTGCAGACTATTAAATGCACGTACTCAGCTACAAGTTACTGATGAGTTTCTGATATTTAATGGTTTATCTTGTGGTTGAAACCAAGTACAGGCAACTCCTGACCCCAAAACTAAGGTAATATGTGGTACTGTGAACTCAGAACAACTGACAAGGTAGGAAGGATATACCTACCTTGGATGTAAACCCAACCGATGAGGCTTAAAGGAAGGTAGTCTTTCACCCCATTTTGAATACAGATCAATACCTATAATCTTTTTTTCTTAACATATTAAACATGGGGAATCAATTCATAACCATTCAGTCTAAATAAGTTTTTTTTTTTTAAAAATGTGATTGTTCCCTACCAATGAATATCCAATGTCCAGGATCCAGCATCCAACACCCTACTCCCACTCCAGCCTGGACTTCAGGTTTTGAGGAAGGCAACACACGGCACGGTGCTCAGGCCTCCTCTGGTTGATAAGGGCAGCCCCCCGGTAAAACAGCTGCTTCACCCCAGTTCACGTGAGCTACCTGAGGGATGAAACACAGTATGGAATTTGGGGAGCAGAGGTCAATGAATGACAAGTGTGGAAAAGGGGCCACTGCTTACAGGAAGTTAAAGGCCAAACGTTCCAATTGAAGTAACCACAGAGACGAGGCCAACTGGATGGACAGAACCGTGACTGTGCCTCCGAGTCGTGGCCCCCAAATTTAATTGTACACAACTCATTCACTGTGGCCTGAAACAACAGATTCAGTTTATGAGAAAACTGAGATTTAACCCAAAAAATTTCCCTGGGGAAATGTAGGAAATCGAGCTTTTTCTTTATGACTATGATTTTGAAACTGTAACCTGCATCAACTCAAACTACCATCAAATGCCTGAAATCAATTGTCAAGAAAGACTCTCTCCATAATGCATTAAAAAAAAAAAGAAAAGAAAAGAAAAGAAACAGGAAGAAACCTTGGCACCTCTGTTTGGAAACTGGTTAAGAGATAATGTGCAAAACTCAAAACTTCAAGTATTCATAAGATTAAAAAAAAACATTTAAAACAAATGATTTGACAGCTGCAAATGCAGGATAACACCTAGCTGAATTATAGAAACAGTGTGGATAATTACTTTTTTCAAACGTTGGGCTCTGTGGACCAAGGTCCTGTCGGAAGGTCCCTGCAGCACAGTTCCTGTGCAGTAATACAAATCCTGTCGTCACACCGCCCTGAGTCTCTTCATCATCTGCACAGCAGCAAGAGTGATGAGAGGCGTCCCATGATTCCAGCAGTCTTCCTTTGAAGGATCCACACGTTAATTACTGCGCTAATTATGGTTTTTTGAATAACTAACTGAAGTAAGCAGCCTATGGGAGGTAACGACATAAACCTAAGACTGAGAAAATACTAGTTACTGAATCATCAGTGTAAACTGACACATTGAAGAGGTTTAAAAGAAGTAGAAGCAGTAGATTTTAAGAGACAAGCATCTTCAATAATTAGGGCTCCGTAAAGCAAAAAGAAATGTTATTTCTTAATGGCAAGTGTATTTAAACTGTTATCTAAAGATCTGAAGGTAAGTCTGCTTAATTCACTGCTTCTTCTTTTGTTATTAGAAAAACATAATTGTTCCAAATAATTAGCACTAGAGTACATCACAAGCTGACAACAAAATTATAGAAATCTTCATATTCAGAACCCTCTAGCTGGCTATTAGGAAGAGTTTCTGATCATAACCCATTAGTTGAAGCGCTGTGAGTTTCTGATTGCCACCAAATAACCTCAGATATCTGCCTAAGTGAACAGCCCCTATTTATCCAGAGTTTTCTTGACAGTAAAAATTGCTTAGGGTTTTACAGCTGCCACACAAAAGAACGGTATTCGATGTGTGTACTTGGAAGATCAGGTGATACAATAATTGAAACATGGATTTTAAATACACTTTTAGCTCCTAAGTACCTAAGTGAAAACCTGAAAAGACACTTCTCAGTTTTTAACGGCGGTGCTACTCTGTTTCTTAGAAAGGAGAATGGCCCCATTTCAGTTCCTGCAATGTCCACGTTAATTGTTTTCCTTTGTCTTGCATAGTACTTCCTTCTTTTACGCAATAGCCCTTTAATTCTTAAGTTCTCTTTAACACTTAACTGACAGAGACAACATTTCAATTTTTTATTATTGAAAAAAAATTCCCCATTTGTGAACAATGTTGGGTGTATACTTTGGCTTGTTACTCATCATTTTAAACCAGCTAACTAGCGTTCTGGGGGGCAGAGGAAAAGAAATAAAGGGGCACAGTGCAGTTGGGGCGACAGTCAACCAGATTACCCGCTTGCCAGAAAAGGCTGAACCAACCTCCTGGGGGGAAACCCAGACACTCTGGAGAAGCTTCTGCTCTGCTGGCTGCCCAGCCAGCTGCCGGGGCGGCTTACTGGTGATGGAGCATGCAGCCACTGAAGATGTGCTGGGATGACCTGGTAGTTCTGTCACCGGTAATGCCATTTGAAGTTACTCTGGAAATGCTTCTACGCTAACAGTTTAGCTGATAAACCCACAAAGCTTTATGTTTTATCCCACGAGGGATAACTTTGATTACTCTGGTAATTAATGATGTTGGAGAGTAATATGGATTTTCTGTTAAGATTTGATGGAAGTTAATTAGTCTTCACGTTATGATTTGCTGATTAATTATGGATATTTAGTTATAAAGACAGATGTTAATTATTAATCTCAAAAAAATCATCTAGTGTAATTAACTAAAACTTTGACATCAGTTAAAATTCCCAATGAGTCTAACTTCTAAGATGATCAATTACCGGGAAGGGCAACCAGCACGTGCCCTGCGGAGGGACACGTCCTCTGCTCCCGGAGAACGTGCTGGGCCCGCACCGTCGCGGACAGCTTTGCCAGGCCCCAGCGCAGAGCTGAACTGTGTGTGTCAGGCTGCAGATCTCCGTCTTCATGGTAGGTTCTCACGGTGTGAAAGACCTTGTCTCAGAACGTGCTACAAGAGAAATCCAGCCCGAGCACTGCCTTGATGCACGGTCCGATCATGCCTTAGCCTTAGAGCAGCAGCAACGTGCCCTTGAGATGGACGGGCTCCGTCAGCTCTCTCAAACCCTGAGTGAACCTCACCGTTGCTGCAGATAGCTTTACTTTCCGCAGCAGCAGCAGCTTTTGCAACTATCAAGAAAATATTGCGGTGCAAGCGCTAATTAGTGTTCTAATTCACATAACTTTAAATCACCTTGGTGGTGAAAAAAAATTTTTTTCCTCTTCATCTTTTCCCCCTCATCTGTCAGCAACACAATCTCTGTTACCAAAAAGGGGAGGGCAATGTGATCAAGGAAAAGGGTTAAACCAGAAAGCATCATTGGCACATCCCTGTCCTAGAATTTCCCCCGAAACACATTCTCTGAACAGGGATCTGTTTACATTATCTCCAGACCATCTTGACAATATTTATTCTCTATTTACCTAAATGAGGCAATACGATGATATTTATTGCTCAGAATGGCTAAATATAGACTTTTCTTGAGCACTCAGTACCATAGTGGGAGGTTTTGCTCTAATCTACATCTTTAAACTGACAAGCTGGAGAATTCCTAATGAATGCCTCCTTTCATGTGGATGTCTGTGTGTATTTGACAGTATAAATATTTAGCAATATCGGAGTCAGCTTGTGATTTTACCCAGATGGACTGATTGATGCTTTGGCTCCACGTTGCCAAAGACAATCCATGTAGTTATATAAGCAATTTCCCTCTTACTTCCTAAGAAGCAATTAGGTGGCCAAAGGCAGCAACCCCAAAATAGTAGGAATACTTCTGCTATCAGCCGACAAGTCTGAGAGATAAATAAAATATGGTACTTAAATTATTACCACTTTACTTTCATGAATCACGGGATTAAAGCTTTCACTTCTAAAGTACATATAAATTGCAGGGTTTCTGATGTCTGTAATTTGCAAGAATCTAAGTTAAAATACCAGCTAATCAGTCAACTCACATTCACCTTGGGAAAAGTACCACCCTTTCTTGTCATTTTTGTAAATTGCATGCCTAAGCACCAATGTTATTTCGAGAAGAAGAGTCGCTTGTTGTCAATAACATATATCGCAGTCTAGTTAAAACAACATTTGTTACGGTTTCATCGCAAACGTAATCCTCTTTTAAAGTTTAGACAGAATGCTCAGAGAAATTCAAGGGACAGACAGTAACTCATTTTCCTCATCTCGGGCGGGAACAAGGTAGATCCGATTCATTCAGGTATGTCGTTTTAACGGCAAGTGGGATAAATTCTCTCGGTGGAACAATAAAGGCCCCTCACTCGGAAAGGAAGTGCTACGTGACACTACCTCCTCTCATATCACACGTCTTTATTCATCCTTATTAACATTGTGTTCTTCTACGTAAATCACAGTGAAAGTGAAATCCAAGAATTACAGTATTTTTCTCATCACCACTGTAATCCAGCTGCAAAGGTGGATACGCTCTTGCTGAAACTTAGAATGGGTTTTCGGAACTCTCATCATCACCTCTGCATTAGGTGTGGTCTGTTTAGCCTCACTTTTACACAGTGTAAGATGCCTATAATGATTATGTCAGGCACTTCCACGCAAGCTGCTGCTTTGGGAGAAAAAAGGGCCACGTTACTTTCGGCAGCAGCAAAAGTCATGTATTTCTGCGGTGCCGTTGCTACTTCCCCCGCCCCTCACCCCCTCCTGCCACCTCTAGTTTCTTTGTTTTCTATTAACTCATCCCAATCTTTGTATAACCCATGCAATAACCCAGGAGAAAGGGCAGGGAAGACATTCTTCTTCTTGACACTCATACCTATAGATCCTATTCTGGTGTGATACCTCTCCCTATCACAAGATATCTCAGCTAACAGAATCCTCAGAAGTCAAGAGCTGGCACTTGTAATGTATTCCAGAGGTGAGTGGGATGCGATGCCCATTGGTAATCAGATACGCGCAAGATTTCCCTGGGAAGGGCTGTCTGGCTACAACGCACAGCACAGCAGCTGTATGTGCAGGACGCATCAGTCATGTACCTTCTTGTGCATGGTTTATTTCTAAAAAAAATTGTTCCATGCCTGCTGGCTGCCAGATGAAAACAAATGTCTACAGTATTCTATCTGTTGGTTGTGATTAGTAATAACTTGGTTACTGATCAGATATAGAGGGCTGGGGTCTGAGGTGCTATCTATTGGTTTCTATCTGTTCTATCGGCCGCATCGTACTTCAGTCAAAATAGCTAAACCATTATTAGCTTTGTTTCCTTATCTGAGGGCCGGAAGTATTATAATAAAATGATGGCGGAATGCAAGATGCCACTTAATATAACAGATGTCTGCCTTTTCCATAACTGTCGAAAGAACTTCTGTGTTCAAAGATGAATCCCGTATTTGATTGAACTGGATAACAACAACAGGGCACCAGAAAGAAAGTTTTGATTGAAGAGCACCGTCTTTTTTTTTTTTTACCAAATTTGTCACTGACATGGGGGTGGGGGGCAGGCGGATGCAAAACACATTAACACCAATCAGCCCAAATGGTGCGACTCGTTGCTTAATTTCATGGCACTAGGCTATAAATTACACAAAGGTGGCCACAACTAAGTTTTGTGCTGCTGTACTAGATGACAAATGAAATGTCCAAGCAGCCACAAGTGAAAAGCTTCCATCTTTCTTCCATGGCTGTGTATCACTTACTTTAATGATGTATAACAGCCTGCAACTACACTTAACCTGTGCATTAAATGGCAGCACGAACTGTATACCTAGAGTTATGAGGAAGAAAACAGCGAATCAAGCAAAGAAATCTACAGTGTGTACATTAACCTCCCACATGTCAACATAATTTTCCCCTAGAGATGATATACAACTGAGTCTCTAAATTGTTTTTCCTTCTACACAATAGCATTATGATCCGAGGGTCCAGGTGCCAAAGTCTGTGTGATGTAGTGATGACAAAATGTACCTAATTAATACATCTGAAAGTATTTAGGACCAAAGGAATTTTGGTTTTGTTGTTAATGAAACTGTATCTACAAAAAATAACTAATATATTCTACTGATGAGGCTAATTTTAAAAAATCCAACACAGGGCAAAAGACAAATGAAATTACTTCCCTAGCTTTTAACATATATTAAAGATCAAGGACATTAAGCGCACTCTCTGAGTGGATGCTTCGCAAGTGCACTTAGAATATGCTGAATGATCAGTCGACGTCTAAAGAGATCCACAAACCTTTCCACACAGGATCAGAGAACGCGCAACCGTGTGGGTGACACGGCTTGGTTTCTTGATGCACAAGGCCATTTAAAATCACTTCTAGGGCTTCCCTGGTGGCGCAGTGAGAGTCCGCCTGCCGATGCAGGGGACACGGGTTCGTGCCCCGGTCCGGGAAGACCCTACATGCTGCGGAGCGGCTGGGCCCGTGAGCCATGGCCGCTGGGCCTGCGCGTCCAGAGCCTGTGCTCCGCAACGGGAGAGGCCACAGCAGTGAGAGGCCCGCGTACCGCAAAAAAAAAAAAAAAAAAAAAAAAAAAAATCACTTCTAAGGAAGTACAGCTAAACTCTGATTATCAGGATTATGGAAAATATGACTCAACTGGTCATTACAGCTCCTGCCATCTTATCACATTAGATAAGTATGAAGAAGACATAAAAATAATATGGTTTCACTATAAATATTAATCATCAAGTTTAATGTGATTATCTCCAAGGGGGTCAGGGAAAGGAAAAGGGAAGAGGGCACAATTTCTTATCCCTCTGCTTCTTTTAAGGATGATATCTCCCATGGGAAGCCACTGACAGAAAAACTAAAGGCAGAAAATCCTCTCCTTCTGAAGCAAGTTTTAGAGAATCTGATTAGGTCTCCTGCTGCAATGCGAGGTATTTCGTTTTTGCCAAAGGGCCGGCTATTATGATTAACGTCATTTGTCTGAATCATTACTCTCCACCTTGGTTCAGCAAACACTGTGAAGATGGCATGGTAATAAATGACCGCCGGATTCTCTCCTGCTTTGGCCTCTTTTTATCTGCCACCTCTCCACCGTCAGCTCCATCTTTCGGAACCTCTCTGAATCCCCAAAAGGGACGGGGTGTCTATTTGTTTTCCACTAGGTTACCACTCTGTCTATTGTTGTTTGCAGTAAAGGGTACAAATTCAATTCATTCTTGTGACACAAAAGCACTGATACAGTAAATTTTTTGCCCAAGAGAAAACGAAAACAAAGTAGCTGAATATCAGATAAGATTTGAGGCCCTAGCATATAGGTGAAGAAGCTTTCTGAGCAGCCTTAGGTACCTACTACCAGTTTCTTCCTGTGTGTGCAGTCTCACGAGGACACCCGGCATGTAAACGCATGTGAAGCTGTCCAATTAGTGTCTGGGGTAAATCCGAGACTGTGGAAACCATAGGTTGGGACACCTGCACCTATGTTAATGGCGAGAGGAGAGAAGGTTGGAAGGCTATAGAGTTACGATGCGCTCAGATTTCAACTTGTGAACAAAACAAAAGCATGGCTCCGTGGAGAATCAGACTGGAGAGGCGACAACAGTATGTAGTCAATACGGAAAAACAAGTGAAAGTAGAACAAGGGGGTTGAGAGCAACCGTCCGATGCAGTTCTCTACACATCAAATGCTGTACTATGCAGTTCCTCGTTGCCAATGCTGGGAATGAGCAGGCTGTCTAAATAAGTCAAGACATCTGAACACGACCCCTGGATTGTCGTTTGCTCACAAGTGACAGGTGCCGTGTGAGAAAGCCCTTGTTTGACAAGACAGCCTTTGGAAGCTCGGAAAGTGGCCTGTGAACAGGAAGATGACCCGTTGGTCTGGCACGGCTTTCGAGGCAGGCATTAGTGTGATTCTGTCCGTATCTACCTCTCTTCCGGCTTCCGTGTCCAATAGAAACTTTCATGTCCTAAAATATGTAAACACTCCATGTTTGGGGAAACTTAAGTTATGTAAAGATCATTACAGACCTTGCTTACCAGTAGCTTTTCTCTGCCAAGGGTAACATGTTTTGCTAGATAGGCTGCTAAAAAGCGCCAAATGCTGTAAACCCTAAAGAATATTGCCAAGTACCTTCTCACTCTGGGTCCAAGATTAAAAAACACTTAATAAAAAATGAATGTGAAATCCCATAATCGCCCACCATCCCTGGCACGTTACCTTGTGTACAACTTCAGTTATTATGAAAATGTTCTAGATTCCTGCCAGAAGTTAAGAAGTTATCACTTGAAAATCACTGGCTAATCTAGCCTGTGCTAAGATGGATTTTTAATGAAAGTTTAATGAATGATAAATACTCGTTTCTTGATAAATGTTTAATTATGCCAATAATTACCAACTGCTGAAAACTACTGTTGTGTTAATAATGGCATTTTAGTACACAAGCAGTTTCATAAGTCACGGTGCTCTTAAAGATCGGAACCCCATCTGTCTGATGCAAACCAGCAAGATGAAAGTCTAATTAATATCTTGATCAATTTTCTCCACACTCCAAAGACTATCAATATCCTTAAAAAATTTTTTTGATCTATTTTCTATTCTATGGGAAATAGGTAAGGAAGAGAAAAGTACGGAATCATTGTAAAATTAGGTTATGCAAAAATTAAAGAATAGAAAATATTATTAGAATCCATTGATTTTATTACCTCACTACACTATTCAATATAATGATTGTTTCCATATTACTTAAAGCTATTTTTAAAAATAATGACCATTACATTATTTAATAGCATGGAAAGCTGAACTTC
Source organism: Mesoplodon mirus (assembly GCF_964341445.2). Lineage (NCBI taxonomy): Eukaryota > Metazoa > Chordata > Mammalia > Artiodactyla > Ziphiidae > Mesoplodon > Mesoplodon mirus. The sequence continues at coordinate 85,747,888 of NC_138989.1, read as the reverse complement.
CTTTATTAATTGGTCCAAGCTGGCCCTTAACAGGTGATATATGAGACCTACAATCTGTGTTGTTAGGACACGGGCTGGGGCCTCGCAGCTGAGTGAACTGCTATCTGTATGGAGGAATGACAGCTTTCAGGTCGGCAAACCTGATTCTAGAAGGTCAAGCTGACCTTGGATTAATGAGTGTTTATTGATGATGGCAAATTGCTAAAGAGAAGACAAGTCCCTGTGGCTTAGTGGGAGCAGCGACACACACGGAAGGACAGGGCAGAGGACAGAGCAGGGTGGCCGGGTCTCCCCGGGAGCAGCAGCGCAAGGCCCAGGGCTCACCGGGCGGCTCGCGTGCCCTCCCCACACTGTCTTCTGAGAGGCTCCTCCACAGCCCCCTCACCAGGAGAAGGGTGAGGCCTGGGGCTCCTCCACGCAGACCCTCTTCTGGGGTCACCACCCCCACGGGAGCTCCTGGCTCGCACTCACTTCACTGTTAACTTGGCATCTAGTACGTCCCCCAGCCAAAAGGACACACGTATGAAGGCGTGCAGACTTCAATCTATTTCTAAAGCATTTCCTTTCAATAGCTCATCAGGCTACAGAAGTTAGAGAGATGTGGCGTATATTCTAAATGCCAGACTAACAATTCATATTTTCAATAATTCACATTTTGAAAGCAATCCAAATTATGCAGATAATTCCCAAATATATTTCAGATAGAATCTGTGAAAGCCTTAATTTAATCCGCAATGTGATGTGTGGAGATATAATCTCAATCCTTTAGATAATAATGTATAAAAATAATGTATAATACTTTCCCAAGGACAGAAGCATGTAAGCTCTGATTGCTGTTGCTGGCAGTTATTGAATCCAATGGGGCTCACAGTTAAAACTTTTACATTTCCAACTCGGAGAGTCACAGTTCAGGTATGCTAATGAACCTGGCATGCTCACATTCAGACCATTTCCCTTTCAAGTCTATGACTGACCCCCGCAAAGATCACATGACTTTCAAAATTAACTTTTCCCCCAGAAATACTTGTTTTGCATAACTAGCTGACATACGTACTGACATACATACTTTTAGAAATACTTTCAATATTTCATTGCTGCGTTTTGTTTACACTGACACTATGTACTTTTTAACGTTCTCCTCACAACTTGGACGTCACATATATTCTTCCTGTTTCTGAAGCAGTCTTTGTGGCAAGAATTCATCCTTAACTTTTACATTTTGCCTACTTTGAGTTCGAAGCTATTTCTTGTTACGACAATTGCAGCTCTATGACATTTTAAAGTATCTGACAACAGTTCACACAAAAATGTAACAAATCACAGAACCAGGCAATAAACCACATGCTGAAACAGGAAAACACAGGCAGAGAACACGGAGATGATAGAAATGTGAAGGATGGACACACACACACGCACACGCCCTCCGCACACTCACACACGTACCCGCACACACAGATGCATGCACACACAATATCCTAAATTGAGGTGGCAAGCGTGTTCCCACACCCACCCTTAGCACGGCATGAAATCTGAGCAGTGAGAAGGACCGCCACTCTGCCCTGATGAACGGTTACAAGCTCCCTGCGCTCCCCGACGCACAGAGAACAGACCCATTGAGTATAATAGTATGGGTACTGACAACATTTGCCCTCCACAACCAAACGGACGTGCCGCTGCTTTTGGGCTAACTTAAAAGGAAGTTAACAAGGCTGTACAAAACGTTAATAATACACTGTGTTTGAGATATAATGATATACTGTTTCAGAACTTTTATCTTTGCAGGGTAACAGTTTAATGCAACATCTTCTGAACTTTCCTCTACCTTGTTCACATATGTGTCATACATGTGTCCATGGGAGCAAACCAGAACGTGGCAAGAATAAACTTTTAGCCATTTTAGGATTTCATGAATCAAGCTGAAAGGACGTCTATAGTGTATGCGTATTTAGATTACAAGGGCCCATCTTTATGCTGCTGTGTGAGGCGCGAACGCTGCTAATATTATCAGTCAAACCGCAACAAGTACACTGGAGAATACAGCAGCAGAAACAAGCTGACCGATTCATCTTTTTGTGGGCAAAACATCCTGATACAGATTGCCAGTTGTTCTACAGAACGAGCTGTTTAACTTTCTGCACGCACTTGTGCTCACAGGTGTAGCACTTTCTGTTTTGCCCACTTTGGGTGATGGATACGAAGGTAAAGATGTGACTTGATGATCTGAACATGTGACACAGAAGAATAAGTTCTCAAATGGATGCAGGGCCATGTCTCTCCATTTTCGTCATTCTCCTGTGAAAACACCAGCCCCTTAAGGGCAGGGGTCGGTGGGTCCTGCCAGCTCAGTGCCTGGTGGAGTGTCCTGCGCAGCGCAGCTTAGCAGTGTTTCTGGAAGGGTGGTTTGAGGCCCAATGGCATCAGAGTCATTGGGGCATTTGCTAAAAATGCATATTTGGGGCCTGTTCTGGGCTGAGTATACCCAAATTCATGTTGAAATCCTAACTCTCAGGGTCTCAGAATGTGGCTGCATTTGGAAACAGGCCCTTTAAAGAGGTAATCAAGGTCAAATGAGGTCATCCAGGTGGGCCCTAATCCAATCTGACTGTGGTCCCTACAAGAAGAGACAACTGGGACACAGACACAGGCACTGGGAAAAGCACGTAAGGACACGGGGGAAGACGGCCATCTGTAAGCCAAGGAGAGAGGCCCGAGGAGAAAGCACCCTCCCGACACGCTGACCTCATCTTCGGGCCTCCGGAACTGTGCGCAACGTGTGTCTCACTGTGGGTCCCACAGGACAGGGCTGTGGGCAGGGTCCAAAGACAAGCCACACGAGGACACTCTTCCTCAATCTCCTGAGCAGTAGGTTCCTGCCCACTGTCTTCCTGGCTTCTGTCAACAGCTCCCTGTCACCCTTCCTGTTCACTGACCACTCGACTTCCTGTGCTGGCTCACTGGTCTCCCAGAGTTCCACCCTGGCGCCATTTCTTGTCTCCCTGCACCCCACCCCGAGGTGGTCTCCTCCTAAATCTACTGTCTGCTCCGGATCAGAAAAATCCAAGCTGGAAAACTGCCCCACCTCCCATATTCGGTCCATGGGCAAGTTCCTTCAGTTCTACGTCCAAAGGTATCTTCTGTCTCCATGGTTACAACCTTAAGCCACACTGTCCCCTAAACTACTCTCCTAATTCTACCCTTGGTCTCTCCAGCCACCCTCCACAAAGGAGGAAAGATGAATTCTTAAATCGAAATTTGATCCTGGGATTCCTGTGACAAAAATCCAAAGCTCTTCCCTGGAGCATCAGGTCTCCTCACCAGACACGCGCCTAGTCCTCAGCACACACAGCTGGTCTCTCGGTGCCCTGATGGGCCTGTGCTGCTCAGCTCGCTCCCTCGGCAGGCCTAGGATGCTTTCAGGCCCTCATCTCCCTGAAGAGCTCACCCCTTCTGTTCCCCAGTGAAGGCACAATGCAGCCCTGATCAAGTGTCTGTTACTCTGCATCACACACCACCCACTCTTTCACTCATGGCGTTTTATCCTACCCTGCGGTTATTTTGTTACTTATTTAGATCTAGAATGCGAGCCCCGGGTGCTTCCTGATGCAGCCCTGCACACAGCACAGTGCCTGACTCCCAGTAGATGCTCGATAAACACTTGTGAATTAATGAATGAAGCAATGTAGCCCCACTTAATCAGAGCTGCCAGTGAGGAACAGGAGTCTCTGCAGAGACAGCCATCTACCGAGGCGAGAGGATTCTTTTATCACCAGAGACGATCTGCACTCAAAATACTTCCCGGGGGGCGTGCATGTGGACAGTCACGTATGACTGGGACACTCTGCAGTCACTTGGAAAACACAGCAGCGGAATCAACATCGCTCCCTCTTGAACTGCACTTCAAATTGGTTTGCAAGAGTTGCTCATCCTTAAACTATCTTAGATCAATGAGTTATTGAGTCAAGCGGTGGCAGTCTAGAAGAGATGCAAATTGACTCAAGTCAACAATTTACTCCTTTGTTTCACACGGCAAATTTTATTAAAATGGACACAATTAATGACCATCTCTCCTGATAGGGCATTACTAATGGAGTCTTCCTTCACCAATGTAAGGCTGTCATTTGATCTTCGTTAGGGATGGGGGATGTGTAATCAGGTAATAACCAGAAATACGAAACCCTGGACTGTGAACAATGACTCAGGAGACTTAGTTATAAAGCAGTAATCCTGTGGGATTATGGCGACCTTTGTCAAAAGTACTAGTAATGCTTTTCATTCTAATACTAGAGCACGTGCTGAATGCAAAGATTAGCAAGATTAAAGGGATTTTAGGTAAAAAATTTTAGACATCTGTCGCATATTACAACATATTAAAATGTGCCTTCACTGTCTCTTTACTTACCAGAATGTTGCTGCACTTTCTGTTTGGGCGAGACACAACTGCTCATGTCTCCTCGCAGCCCATCTGGCTTTTGCCCAAGCTGCTTGTGAGACAACACTAGACAGAGAGACGTGCCACGTGTAGTAGATGTTAATACACTTAGCGCAGTGTTGCTGACAACAAACTGAAACCTTACACATCTCACCTACCATACAGGATAATCACTCTGCACTGAGCGACACGACCAAAAGAGGCAGTATCTGACGAGCATCCAGTTTTCACTACGACCTCGTTTAGGAGGCCAAAGGGAAGCAGGTATCCTTGGCAGTGTAACGACTGTTACGTTCAAAACATGGAAAAGTACCGAAGAAATACTGGGGAGTCTGTATCCTCAGGGTGCTCTGAGTAATTATCACAAGCCATATTTGATACTAGGAGAAGCCATTTTTAAAAGCCCCCCCACCCCCCCACCCCAAAGAAAACGTCCAAAGGAATTGTGTTACAGAACCAAACTCAAACCCCTTCCCAGAATGCCTCTGGGGAGGGGGAGGGGCAGTGGTGGGAAAGGGGAGGGAGACCAGTGGTCAGGGGCGCAGAACGAGCTGTGCTACGCGCTGCACAGGCTGCCCCTTCCGATCCACACGGAGCACGCCACACGGACGGCCACATTTATAACCCTATGCTGATATTCAAATTTTCTGTCTTAAGCTAAAGAAAGATTGAATACCTTGCTGTTGTGTGGCCAAGATTGAAGAGGTGTCTCACTGACATTGTTCAAAGTTTATGAAAATATATGAATGCTCAAATGTCATTGGCTTTGTGCCTCCAACAGACTGTGGTTTTATGAGAAATCAGTCTTTTAATCAAAATGATTGAATACCTTAAGGTCGAATCCAAAGATATCAGTTAATATCTAGAAACGTGCTATTTCTGCAAATTTTGCCAAGCTGTACATATTGTGGTGCATTTTAAAGTGTTAATTTGTGCATTCCATACTGAAAATTGATCTTGAGTTTTAGCTTTTTGTCAAGCAAAAACATATGGTTACAAGCTTTATGCATTTTACGTGACGGCTGTTGAAGCTGTCACATGTGCAAACTTGATAACCGATGTGACACATACGCAAATAATTTGCTTGTTTAGTAACAATTCAAAGATTCATTATTCATGCAAACACACATTTTAAAAAATGATCAGATGGAAATAGTCTCCGTTTTGTACAACCTAGTCTGGTTGGTGTGCAAACCCAGATAAAATAAAGCTGGGAACTAAGTGGTATTAAACAAATCCAAGAATATGGGTATTTTCAGATAATTATTGAACCAGATGGTGTTTTTTGTTAATTCTGCCATCAGTCTGAGAACTTGATGCCTTACATCTGCCCTTGGTAAAATAAATTTTACCACTGACATTATTTCAGTTTTCTTAAAATACTTCAATCAGTTTTAAACCAAGATTTGCAAACATCTGCTACAGTACATGCCTATGAAATGAAATTGAGATTATTCCTTTAAAAATACACACGATTACACAGCTTTTAACTTATCACCCTTTAAATTAAATCTTCAGAATTACTAGTCTGAACGTTTAATGAAAAGCAAAATGAGGATGAGATGGCACATGTGAAAATGAACACGGTTAACAGTTCACAAGAAGTGTTGGCTCCTTTGGAGATACCATAGTGGAATTCCACACTATACTTTCTAACAACTGCAACTTCACACAGAAAAATTAACTACATTTCTTTCTGTATCCTTCAGGTAAATTCTCTATGGGATGCAATTAAAGACACAAATACATGATGATTAATCAAAAGATGCAGGTGATAAAGGAATGTTACCTGCAAGAAAGTTGGTCATCCCTAATTGAATTCCTCCTAAGCACTACTGCTCAAGTGCTTGGTCCCATCAACAAACGAGCAGAGCTTCAAACACACCTGAAACCAGCACACCAGTTTTAGGTCGTTTTTCAGAGACCCAAACAGGAGTGGTTGAGAACACAATTTAAACAGAAAAACCCTCCAAGTGGCTTAAGGTACTTCTTCAAGGTAACAATCTCACTAAAGCCCACAAACAAAACCTTATTTTCAAACTTAATCATAAATTCACACCTTCTTTTATAGAACGGACTGCATTTGGGTAACAGTCTTCAGTTCCAGGTTCGATAATAAATTTCGACGGAAGGTTTGTGATTCCTAATCCCCCCCCTTTCTTTTCTTCTTCTTCCTCAAACCCAGACCTCTGAAACAACACTGGCTGAGTAATTTAGCACAATGCTTTCCAAACTGGTGCTCAGCGTATGCTGCACACTGACCAAAACCAACCATCAAAACACTAGTGCTTCACAGTTGTTAACTAACCCCACCGCAACAGTAGTCCATCCAATGAGCTGAATAAGGTAACCCAATAGTTTCCCATTTGACAGTAGGTTCTACTGAATGTGGAGACTGATCAGATGAACTGCTCGACCACCGACACCTGCATTCACAGGTGCTCAGGTAGCTAGAGCAGCTGATGACATTTCACGACGAGGATGCCTTGGCTGTGAGCTCGGAAGCTCCCCCATTGCAGACAGCTCTCAGACTAGAAGTGATTATTAATCTGAGAAAGTCGACTTCTGCTTGCTCTGGGGGGAAGAAGGTAAGCGGGAGCAAGTGGTCAGCTGTCAGAGGTTAAAGAGGTGGCTCTGAAGAGGCGGGCCCAAAGAATTCAGTTGGGTCACTCCACTGCTTTACTCCTTCAATTACTAGCCAAGGGGTTATTAAAATTTGCCACTTTTCATTATTAATTATACCTATATGATACATTATTATGTTATATACTATTATTAATGATAATGAAAAAAATAAATATAAGTTAAGCATAATAATTAATATCTGTTAATTATAATAATTAATGATAGCAAACTAACAGTTAACAATTCAAGGCTCATTATGTGATGTAAGCTAACTTTTACAGGGATTATTTTATTCACATGCTCATAGGTGGTACATTGAGTATTATCCCCATCTGACAGATGAGTAAATTCAAGTTTAGAGAGGTTAGGCTGCTGTCTTGGGTCATGTAGCTACTAATGATATATACAGACTGTAAACCCTGGTCTGACTCCAGAGAAGTGCTGCAAACTGCCCCGTGGTACAGTCCCCAAAGTGACTGTATGAGGTTCACGTATCCTGCCATTTAGGCTACGTTTAACAAATGCACTGCTGAAATGTTTCCCTCCCTCTTCCCCCGCCTTCTTACATCAAAGGATAAGAAGAATTTTAAGGCACCTGTTTCATACCGTCAAGTTATTTTCTAAAAAATCAGAACCAATTAATCTATTACCTGCAGTAGATGTACATTACACCAAACTATGTTTTTCTTTTGTTAATTTGATAAAGAAAAGGTATCTAATCGTTGCTTTCTTTTAAAAAAGAACTTTGGATTTGTTTAACTGCTAGCGATGGCAAACACCTTTCCCAATGCTTGTTCTGTCATCTTTTTTGCCTACCTATTTATTGAGTTTGCAGTGTTTTTCCCATTGATTTGTATGAGCTCTTTATATAAAGAGATATAAAACTTTGATGTGTTATTTGATGAAAGGATTTTTTCTTAGTCCTCTAGTTGCCCTTTTCTTTTGGGAACTTTGGACATAAAAAATTTAGCTTATCAAATAGCTAAATCTGTCAATCTGTTCCTTTGTTATTTCTTTTATTTGCCAAAATTCTGAGAAAGTTTTCTCACCGAGATTTTGCTATCTCTTCAATTCTATTCCTGTATAAACTTTTATGATTTTATTTGCATCATATTTAACTTTTTAGTGCATCAACATTTGCCTTTGTGAACTGTGTCCAATAAAGCTCTACATTGGTCACCTGCTATCCTGATAAGTCTCACACAATTTATTAAATATTAAATATATCCCTTCTACGTTGATTTGCGAGTCCTCCAAGAATGCCAATGTACACACACACACACACAAATACATATATATTAATTGATTATATAAAATAGACTCAGCTTTTGATTAATCTATTTGATCTCTTGCTTTCTTATACTTTCTTAGAGCTTTGAAATCAGATGTACTTAGCTTTGAATTCTGGTTTTGTCATTCAACAGATCTCAGACCAAGCTCAGTGTTCTCATCTTAAAAGGGGATGGTATCTACCTCCTACGGCTGGTGTGAGGGTTGAATGAGATGAATTTCTCAAGCCTCTGGACTCAGTGTCTGGGACACTCAGTATGACAGTCACATCAACTGCTAACCTCCATCCCCAACCAGCTTTTATTTGTTGTAACTTTGTTTCCATATCTCATAACTGTAGTTCCCTTGCTCAGGGTTTATTAGGATTACAACTATAAATGACATTAGAAAGAACTGTCTTCCTGTTGAGAAACACAGTACATTTCACCCTCTATATACTTACAAATAAACACCTTGTTTTTCAAATAAAGGAATTAACTTTCAATGGGCATGGACAATGCTCTCGATTTGTGTGTGTGTGTTAGAACTGTGAATGGGATTATTCCTCTAGTATTTTTCTAATTGGTTATAGCTACAAATAGGAAGGTTCTTCATTTTTATATATTAATCTTGTATTCAGCCATTTTACTGAGCTATTAATTTCATAGTTTTAGAAAATCTCACAGGACTTTCTAGGCACAGAACAACTTACAAGCAGAATCATAACTTTCCCTTTTCTAAGAGCTCTACCTACTTACTTTAATTTTATTTTTTTGTTAACCAGAACTGCCAGAGCTATTTAAAATAATGAGTGGTCAAATGCAACCTTGTTTTGCTCTTGCTTTCAAAGGGAATGTTTCATATTACAGAGTTTTGAGTGATGTTGGCAGTTTATACTAAGTAAAGGAAGTCATTTTCTCATCCCTGGCTGGGTTCCTTGTCTTTACAAAAATTTTACCTTTATTTTATATTATTGGATTTTATTTTAAGTATTCTGTGGTATTTATATATTTTATGTAAGCTACCTCAATTTTCTGTGGGATAAGAAAAATATACAAACACAATGTATTCATTTTGTTCAATTTTTATTCATTAGAAAATGATGTTATATTAAATGCCCCCTTTGGGCATCCTTTGAGATAATCATTTGATTTTCTAATATAATCTATGATGTAACGGAGGGATTTTCTAATACTCTCAAGACTGTTAAATGTGCATGAAAGGATTATGATTATTTTATTTACTATGTTCTATTGACAACGTTCAGGTCTATATTCTAAGTGAGGTTTACGAGACTGGTAACTGAGAAGGGGATGGGGCGTGTTTAACGATGTTTAGACATGAGTGTGTTGTGCAAGACTGTGGGCTCCAAAAGTTACTCTCTCAGTTTTCAAACCTGTAAAACGTACAATTCCCATGTCATAAAACTTTCTAGAAAATTAAAAAAAAAAAGTCTCCATTTATTCTTGTACCAATTTGTTGACATTTTCAAAATCTGTCAACCTTACATTATTATATACCTTATTTTCTTTAAGGCATTGTCTTTTTATCAATTGTTATAATGAGTTTTTTCTTGGTTTTTCAGGGTTACCGAACTTCTACCTGAATTATCTTGATTTATTCATTTTTGTTTTTCTAGCTCACTTATTACTGCTTTTATTCAATTATTTTATTACTCCTTTTTTTGCTCTGACATTTTTGAATTGTTCTAAGTAATTTAATTTACATCTTTCTTTTGCATTTATAAAAGCATTTAAGACTGTGCATTTATTTCTGAGTTCAACATCAGTAGATTCTAATGACATTTTTTATTACCTTTTAAATAGTTTGTAACTGTATTTGATTTACTTGTTTTTTGTCCAAAAGTACTTTAATATTTATAGGTGATTGGCTGTGTTTCCATTTAAATTTTTATCCTTTATCATACTACAATCAGAGAATATGACTTGGTAATTCCTGGTTTTTAAAATTTACTGTAATTCCCTTTAAAGCTAATTATAAGTTCCATACATTTTCCACAGACACTTGATCATAAAGTTAATGCTGTGTTTAACAATTCCAAGTTAAATACATATATTTATTAATTCCATCTTATTCATTATATTCTTCAAATGTTCTGTTTGATTTTTCTTCTTTTTTGTTCTACCATAGACTGCTAGGGACTAAATGCTCCCACCTCAACTGTTTATAGCATTTTATTTTTCAATTCAATTATACTTTGCCTAGTGGACCTTTTGCTAGATTATTCATAATGCCATATCTTCGTCTGTTCATTTAATCATCACAACTTTGTTAAACACATATGATGTGTCAGATACATTTCTGGGACCTGGGGATGCAGCTGTGAACAACCCCATCCTATGGGGCTTCTACTCTAGAAGGAGAGGAAAATAATACAAATTAAGTAAATAAGTAAAACAAAAAAGTGTTTTAGATGATTTCAGATGTTTCGAAGATTAGCTAAGAGTCTTTGCTGACAGCCTGATTATGGATCCAATGAAGTGTGTGCACTGATCTCTGAGGAATCACCTTAAGGAACAGCATCATCTGGAACATGTTGGCAATGCAGGGGTAGGGGAGGGCTGCAGTTTCAAATAGGACAGCCAGAAATGGCCTTGATGAAAAGCTGACATTGAGCAAAGATAGGAATTAGGGGAGGAACAGTAAGTGCAAAGGCCCTGAGACTGGAGCACTCCTGTTAGGTCTGAGGAACAGCAAGGAGGCCAGTGTGGCTGGAGCACAGTGGTCAAGGGGAGAACAGCTGCAGATGACACTTAGGAGCTATGTTACATACTGTGAAAAATTTGGTTTTTATTGTGAGTGCAAAGTTACACCATAGACGGTTTTCAGCAGAAAAGAAACATGAATTATGTTTCAGGACTGCACTGTCCAATATGACAGCCACGAGTCACTTGTGGTTGTTTTAATTTGAATTAATAAAAATTAAATTAAATTAAAATAAAAATGAAATTGAAAATTTAAAAAGTCCTCGGTTCCACAAGCCACATTTTAAGTGCTCAAAAGCCACATGTGGTGAGTGGCTGCTACTGGACGGCACAAATACAGAGCATTTCCTCCATCACAGAGAACTCCCCTGGGCAGCCCTCTTTCACGAGGATGACTCTGGCTGTCATACTGGAAGCCGACGGTAGCAGAGCAAGGGGGGCTGCAGGGAGAACAACTGGGAGGCCACTGATGAGAGACGGTGGCCTCTTGGACCAAAGGGAATGGAGGAGGAGGGAGAAGTGACCTCATCTGAGATGGATGTTGAAGGCTGCCCTTGAGCATTTGCTGACAGTCTGGATGTGGAGCTATTGCTCAGTTCTTCAAAAATCAAGTATTACGTATCAGCTGGATTCCATCAATCACCATGTAATCACCTCAAGGAATGGCATAAATTGAGTAGCTGTTGAACAGAACTGGCATGTTGGCTACTCAATACAAAAAATGGAAAATTTCAGCCCTATCATTTTTTTTCTCCCTCCCTAAAGTAAGTGGATCTCTAATCCTTCTAACAAAGCAGGGTCATGTGGGAATGGGAAAAAACTTTCAAACTTTCCTTAAGTTGACGCATAGTACATGAATGATTAACCCTTAAAAAGCTGAGCAATTAACCTCCGGCGAGGTTATAAAGTATCCTTTTACCAGGTATAGAAAATCTAGGTGAAGTGATTACATCCACCTAATTGAGTGAGTCTGTAATTGAAAAGTACTTTGCCAACTGCAAAGTCCTTTACAACTGCTTGCTATTATTTGTCTTAACTAGTACTGTTAAATTACTTAACATATTATTTTACCAAGATTTCAGATAGAGCTATACATTTTCTTTTCTGTTCCTAAACATGGCAGATGCTCAATAAATACTTGTGGAAAGAAAAAGAAACTGAATGAATTGATTCCTACTACCCCTCAGTTTTATATTAGGAGTACTGTTGAGTCCCCAAGTCTCTAGGTGGTAAATATGTTGGAGAGAGGTGCTTTGACTGGAACCTGGTGAATGAATGGGTAAGTTAAAATAAAAGCCTTCTTCATGACCTTCAGGGCAACTGTGCTAACTAACACTGGCTACAAATGCCACTGCTTCTTCTCTATCTTCAACTCTTCTGACACACTTTGATAAAATACAGGGGTATTAACAGTAGTGGCACTAGATTAAACAATGCTAGGATGAAATAAAGTTGATGCCATTCTAGGGCAAAAATTCATAAAGAGAAGACAAAAGTGTAAGTTTACTATAGCTGGATCAAGAGAAAACTCATAGGGTGAAAACTACTCACAATTATAACAGATTTGGTTGAACCTTAATTATTACCAATATCCTTATCCTAAATGCCTTATCTCTGGTGGGACAGGTTGTTAATTACTATAGTACAACATTGTTAACTTTACCATGCCATTAAACCTCACCTGCCACGTAAGAAAAGTCATCCCAAATACAAGTGAGAATCGGGGTAGTTCAGTTCAGTTTGGCATCCGTATAGTATAATACCTTGCCTCTGAAATGTACCCTATCATAAGCTCATTATACAGCAAGAGTAAGGTTCATAACAGAAGCAGTTGTAAAAATTGTGATGATTCTAATACTGAAATATGTTGAAACATAGTGCTTTCAGTTCAAAATAACATGTACTCGTTACCATGTATTTAAGTAAGTAATTTTTAGAAGTTAGAAATTAGTCGCTTATACCAGAAACTAACACGACATTGTAAATCAACTACACTTCAATTAAAAAAAAATTAGTCCCAAATGAGGAAATGAGAAAACCAAGTTCCAGGTATCGAGTAGGTGAGCCAGGAAAAGATAAATTTTTGACTCACAGAACAGATCTCTAGCTTTGTATGTTGAAGCAAATCAACATTCACCACTTTCACATTCATAAATATATGACTTCTAATATTTGTCCTTACATGGGATTTCTGGCCCTACTCAAAATCATCATACCAAAAAAATCTGTTTATGCATAATATTACAATGGTTTAAATGTAGCTGCTGTCCATTTTCAGATTAGAAAAAAACTTTAAGCTGATTAAAAAAAAAAGCTTTTTAAAATACACATAGCCAAGATCATCAGTTTATGGTCTGTTTTATTTCTTGCCAGCAGTCACCGTTAAAAGTTATAAAACTATAACAATCGCTTTCCTTTACATCTCTCTCCAATTACCCTGATAACTGCAACGTCTGAAGAAGTTCAGGATCTGTAAAGCCTGTCACATTATAGAAACATGTCTCCTTAAACCAAATGTGAAATTCCAGTAACTGAAGTGATAAATCTAGTGTTGTTGCCAGGGTACTTTTGATGAGAACTACAGTAGTAAATTAGGAAATATTCTGTGTTGTTATATCATGGTAAAAGCCTTTCCATTACTTGCTGTCAGTCACTAGGGATGGGCAGATAACTCAGCTGTCAATCTAGCTGGAAAGCCCCAAGTTCTGTGAATGATCAATAAAGAAAATATATATAAACTCTCCATTATCTTCATATAATTCTTTCAACAACTCTCTGCTGTTTTCTTTCCTGTACTGGAGCACAGCTCATTTATTCAGAAGCAGATTGGAGATCTTGGAATATTTCATTTTTTTATTGCTCGTTATATGTCATCTTGTTTCCAAATGGTATATGAGTGTTACATTTCAGTAAGTACAAGCATCTATACCTTGGCCGCTGATGGTAATTTTACACATGATACAGACTTAATTAAATTACTAATAACTGTTACCTCCATTTTGTTATTGACTTTTCAGCTAAAATATTTATTGCCTTATATTTCTACTTTAAATGTCTATTCTTTTTTTTTAAACATCTTTATTGGAGTATAATTGCTTTACAATGGTGTGTTAGTTTCTGCTTTATAACAAAGTGAATCCGCTGTACATATACATATATCCCCATATCCCCTCGCTCTTGTGTCTCCCTATCCCACCCCTCTAGGTGGTCACAAAGCACCGAGCTGATCTCCCTGTGCTGTGCAGCTGCTTCCCACTAGTTATTTGTTTTACATTTGGTAGTGTATATATGTCCATGCCACTCTCTCACTTTGTCCCAGCTTACCCTTCCCCCTCCCCGTGTCCTCAAGTCCATTCTCTACGTCTGTGTCTTTGTTCCTGTCCTGCCCTTAGGTTCTTCAGAACCTTTCTTTTTTTTCTTAAGATTCCATATATATGTGTTAGCATGTGGTATTAAATGTCTATTCTTTAGCATTTCTTCTGATCACACAGAAGTATTCCGGAAGTTATACTCCTTTCACATTAGCCTGACTAACAGCAAAACATCGGCAATTCTCTCCCAACTCAGCTTGCTTATATATACAGGGGAAAGAAATCTGTATCTTACTATTTCAATTAAAACAATTAATCTATTTAGGCTCCATCATCTTCCATCGTTGACTTATATCAGTTCTTGAAACCAGGTAACAGGATGCATGTTTCTTAAATTACTATGAAATTTCCAACTCACTGGTGTGGAATAGCTACTACTGTTGGAACACAGCAACCTTAAACCAACTTTCTGTTCATCTGCACAGTCCTATTCAATTCTCATGGTTTAAAGGAAGAAAAAGTAGCAATACAGATAAACTATTTTCAAGTTTTACTTTCAGCTTGGATGAAAAAAACAAGTAAAAGTACTTGAAACGTCAATGAAAAAGGTTAATGGAGATAAAGTAAGTCACATCCCTTACCCTCAACACACTAAACTTCTTTATCACATATTTTGCTTTGGCTGATGGTTTAAAAATAGTCAAAAGATATGTATAGCTGATTCACTTTTTTATAAAGCAGAAACTAACACACCATTATAAAGCAATTATACTCCAATAAAGATGTTAAAAAATGGTCAAAAGAAATAAGAATTTGTGCTAACACATATATATGGAATCTAAAAAAAAAAGGTTCTGATGAATCTAGGGGCAGGACAGGCATAAAGATGCAGATGTAGAGAATGGACTTGAGGACACGGGGAGGGGGAAGGGTAAGCTGGGACGAAGTGAGAGAGTGGCATGGACACATATACACTACCAAATGTAAAACAGACAGCTAGTGGGAAGCAGCTGCACAGCACAGGGAGATCAGCTCAGTGCTTTGTGACCACCTAGAGGGGTGGGATAGGGAGACGCAAGAGGGAGGGGATATGGGGATATATGTATATTACGGCTGATTCACTTTGTTATACAGCAGAAGTTAACACACCATTGTAAAGCAATTATACTCCAATAAAGATGTTAAAAAAAAAAAAAGGACCTACTGTATAGCACAGGGAACTCTACTCAATACTCTGTAATGACCTGTATGGGAAAAGAATCTAAAAAAGAGTGGATATTTGCACATGTATAACTGATTCACTTTGCTGTACACCTGAAACTAACACAACATTGTAAATCAACTATACTCCAATAAAAATTATTTTAAAACATAAAAAAAAAGAAATAAGAATTTGACCACTTAACAGCATAAGTGGTGAGATTAGAGGAATCATTTATCTGGAATGAAAAGCCCTGATTTGGTTAAGGATGTGCAGTTGTGTGCATCTTTATTGAAAGCAAACTCAGAGTTACTTGGAGAAAGATAAAAGGACAAAAAAAGAAAGAAGCAAACGGCTTGACCTTTAAAAAGGTAGTAGAGATGACTTAGGTTCGAAGAAATTAAAATGGGGGCAGCACTTGGTGTCAGCCAGAAGCTGGGAAAAGGACAAAGGACCGTCTTGGAATGAAAGGAACACTAACAGCTTACGTATATCTGGAGCACCAAACGTTATAAAACTCAAATTGGTGACCAGGTGCTCAATGATAATGGAAGTTTTCACTTCTTAATCCCCCTGAATCTCAAAGGAAACATTTTAGCTACTTTCTTTAGAAAAGGTAAGTTTAAAAAGCTGAACGAGGAGAAACATCCGGTGAACATGCCAGTCAGTCTAAACTTGCTTTGTTCCCTCTGGCCTCCATCCTAACTAAGCAGGACCAGACGACCCAAACCAGCACTGCTGCTCATCTGGTAGCATTTACACGAAGTCCAGGGCTTTTTCTTAGAAAATACACAAGTCTCTATAGGATCTGGCCTGCGATCTGAAGTCTTTTTGGCAATACAAATGTCGAGAACTGAACACATTTCCTCAAGAACTTCAGCTAAAGAGAAACAGTGCTTCACACACTGGGGCACAGAGCCCAGCCGGCGACCTAACGTTCTGGGTGTCCTTTACCTGTGATTATAAAAGGCAAGAGTCAAGAAAACATGAAAAAAATATAAGGCAAACAATCCGCTTGCTCGATTTATTTTCAGAAAGTATACACACTTTAGAAACTGTTTCATCAGGGCTTTTAGGGGTCCCTGGTGGTCCTGCAGAGAGCCTGAGCGCAGGCTGGCCAGGGCTACACTGCACCTCCAGCCTTCCCATTCAATGGGACGAAGACGCCCCCTTAAACCACGGCTCCGACGCTCTCCAGTTACCACACATCGCACTACATGTGAACGCTTCTGTTCTCACCTTGCTTTACCGGCAAGAATCCAGAGAGCAGGCCTGCTGGCTTTCTTTCCTCTGGTAACTAAGCCACATGTTTTTCCCTTTCAGACAAAGGCTTTTCGAGCTTTTTATTAGAGAGGGATAGAGGCGGAAGGAAGGGGTGTGCTCCAAAGAGTTGGGGGGGGCAGTTCTCTCCTCTGCTGCCGTCTGAATTTGTCATTAAAAGTGCAAAGGAAAAAAACAACTACTCATCACTTAATAAATACGGATCTACAACAATTCCTGCTGTGAAACATCACGGCTTCACTAAGAAAGAGAAAAACGAGTTTCTCCCAGACCTTTACTTGAATTTACAAGGAACACACTTTCCTAAAATTGCCCACATGCCACTGCATCTATTTTTCTTTTTAAATCAGGCATTAGGGCCTCCCTGCTGGCGCAGTGGTTGAGAGTCCGCCTGCCGATGCAGGGGATGCGGGTTCGTGCCCCGGTCTGGGAGGATCCCATATGCCGCGGAGCGGCTGGGCCCGTGAGCCATGGCCGCTGGGCCTGTGCGTCCGGAGCCTGTGCTCCGCAACGGGAGAGGCCACAACAGTGAGAGGCCCACATACAGCAAAAAGAAAAAAAAAAAAAAAATCAGGCATTAAATATGCATCTTGACTTCCACATAGGCAATCTGCAGCACAGCAAAATGACTGTGTATTCAATTATAGGATAAATAAATATAGCAAACATTAAGGAGAAAGTGTCCAACTCCAGGGCGCCGGGCTGGTGTCCTTCCCCCTCACAGAATCAGGTGCTAGGTCAACTACGGCAGTGGTACAGGCTGTGCCGAACCTTCTAGGAGCCGTGAAAGAACATGACCCCCTTCTGTCATTAGAGATACTGGGTTAATCTGGGGGGGGAAATCTCCATGGAGCTAGCAGCTGAAGCTAGCATGTATCTAAAGTGAAAAAAGGTATATTTTAATGAAGAAAACTAGCCACTCATGAAACAAAGTATTTATATACCTCCTTTGCTATTACGAAATTAGGTTAACAATTCCATAACAAACTGAATTGCAAACCAGCAAATTCACAACAAAGTTAAGAGTTTTTTCCTTCATTCTTGTTTGACTGCAGAGGTTTTTAGGGCAAATTCTACCCAGATGCTTAATCAGTTGAGATTATGGAAGAGATCTGCTTCTAACCTTTCCTTAATAATTTCAATAATTTTGGAGAAATGCTTTCAGTTGAGGTTACTGCTAGGAGCCTGCTGCAAAGTGTAGTAACACTTGAAAACAAAATGTTGAGGGTTAAAATGATTACGGCTCATTTATGCATCATACACTCTAGACTCCCCCAGAGCCTGCCACTTCATCCAATTTGCTCTGATGGTGCTTTTAAAGCGCAACGACGTTCATCTCAGCCAACTCACGATGCAGGTGCCCAAAGATGCCATTCACAGAGGTACTGACAATGCTCCAGAACGTGAGGGCTCGACTGTCACAGCAAACAACTGTCAGCGTTAGCGTTATCGATTGACTTTAACATTTAAATATATCAAAAACCAGGTGGAAACTCGTGTTTGCAGGTTTAAGAGGGTTTTAATATAGCATATAATAAATATTTAAACACTAAATGTGAATTTAAATTCCACTATTCTCAATGAGTATTTATGTAACTTTATTTGGCTATCATAAAAACTTTCCAAACACTGGCCAGAAAAAGTCAATTTTGTCGTCGGGCAAAATTCATACAGAAAGTATTTCAAACAGATATAATATGCCAGACCGCCCCATTATTTATACTTACCTCTTATAAGCCTTTTCAAAGGGGAAGTATGATGCAGTTTAAGATACATTCAGTTTATAAAAATGGTACCACTGAAGTAGATTCTATCTGACATTTTAAAAATATTGAAAGAATCCAATATTTATTCTTTCATTTAACAAAAATTCATTGACTACTAATTACAAGTATTTTCTGACTTTAGAGAAAATATTTAAATGGATCAGTATTTTCTTACTATTTTTCTCTGTTGTTTGGATTCACGTCGTTCATAAGCAAAGATGTTTTTTGTGTACAATAATAACTAACACAGCCCTGTCTACAGTAGCAAAGGAAAACTGCCGTATGTCCATGTGTAAGGGAAGGGTGATTAAGCCACGGTGCCCGCCCTATTATAAGTTATGTACTGATTCCGATGAATAATTAGATCTGTATTTATTGATCTGGAGGAAAAATGAAAATTACAGAATTACGTGTATCCCGTCTCCTTCCAAAATATTTGTAAGGGACACAACTTCTTATTCATAGAAGGCTGGTACACTCTGAGCTGTGAACAGTGATTTGTGGGTCTATGAGGAGATGATCTTTTTCTTTATTGTAACAAGTTGTTTTACTTGTTACAAGTCAATTATTTCGTTAATTTAAAATAAAGAAAACCAAAACTAAGCACAAACCAAGAGTGGCTTAATAAGTGAGACTCAGATTTTAACCCTTGATTCCACACAGGTTTTCAGGGTGCTCACGTCCCACCCAGTTCCCTACTCACAGCCTGACGCGGATCAAATGAAGCTTCCTTTGGGCCATTTGGGGATGCCTAGTGCTCTGGCATTTTTATGAGGATTTGACTGCTCCTGACAGGGGACCATTCTTTGCTATATGAAAGAGCAGCGTTTCATAGACGTTAAGACTTGTTTGCTATCCAAACGTGTGCTTTTCCTTAAGGAAAACATTCGTTTAGATGGCTCCATAAATGGGAGGCATGTGGAACCTAGATTAGCCCAGGGCCCAGGAGAGAGATGCAGGCAGCAACAGTGCTCCCTATATCTCAGGTGGAATGCGGGGAGCAGCAAGAGTGTTCCTTCGGGTCCACCACGGCTGCACGCTGGAGCAGCGGGGCATCCACAGTGCTTTAAATACAGCTGTGTTCACGCAACTGCTGCTGATTCCAATGAGACTGAGACTTTCAGCAGGCAGGATTCATCACATCTGATCGTGTCAGCTGCCTGGACACACAGAGCAAACGTTCCCCTCTAAGTAAACACAGCAAACTTTCTGGAAGCGAGGTTCCCAACGCTATGAACATAGGCACTGAAGGGCTAGCAAGTCACCCCCAGGGACCCACTTCTTATTCTGGTGACACAGGACCGTTGTAGGCTTTGTCAGTTTGGCTGTGCGCATGGCTCTCAGTGAGTTATCACCCTAACCTGTTCTACTAACAGCCCCCATGAGTCTCTGGTCCCCCACGACTGGAACGTGGCTACTGCAATTACTAGAGCCTCTAGACGAGGCCAAGAAACACTGCCACAAAGTGATTTAAGGTAATTTGGTCTATTCTAAGTCACTGTTTCTTCTCCAAGATTTCCACTCATTACATTTGTAATTTTATTGTAATTTTGTGTCAGTTTGCTAGATGAACTCATCAGCTATAGATTAAGGCTAATTTATACACTTAAATTAGAAAGGAATAAAAAAATGCAAGTAAGCCTCTATCTAACTGTTTGGTAACAAACAGGCTTGAGTTATAACTTTTAGTCACAGAGATTAATTAGTTCAGGTAACTTAGAAGTGAGATCCAAGGAGACCGCTTTTCACCCATCACTTGCTTAAGCCATGTTGACCTGCTTGCCATCCTTTCCTTGCTTAAACTTTTCAGGCAGGCAAGAGTCTTGCCCCCTCACCTCCTACAAACCCCAACGCAAGCACTGCATCCAGGCAGGTGTGCCTTCAGGTCGGCATCACTGCCCACCCCGCCCACACCGCCCACCCCCCATTTTCTTCCTGCTGATTCCTCGCTAGGGGGCTCTTTCTCAAGGGCCCAGTTCAGAGAAGTATCCTTCGGAAAGCCTTCCTGCCCCAGGAGTTCAGTTCTTCTCTAGACTCCCGGATTCTGCTGTCTATATTTCATTTAGGGCCTTTCTCCCAATTAAAGAGTAAATTTTTCACAGTTTTTTGGTTGCTTTGGCCAAAGTAAGCAAAGTGGATTGGGGTACCCTCCTTAGAGAGTGAGCTCTTTCTTCTGCAGGTTTGTGTCACAGTCCTGGTCACTGTCCCCCTCCCCTCGCTGGCCCCCACTGTTAACTATCTAAATTCCCATGTGTCTCCAGAAAGCGATTTTCAAGTAAAAAAAAAAAAAAGTCACGTTTGTAGAGTCCATCTGGATAAAAACTTTGGCTTCTTACTTTTGTTTCACCTAGTTTCACTCCGAAATCCACTTAACTTTTTTTTTTGGCCATGGGTCCTTATAAAAGTAAGGGCCGCCCTGGCAGGGGTAAGGCCACTGGGAATCAGGCTCCAGGCTAACAACCTGCAAGTGAGTCTGTCGACCTTTGAGTAAGATTCTCCATGACACAGCAAGCAGCTGAGGCCGGGGTTGCCGGAGAACTTGAGCACTTGGTCATTCAACAGGTGGCTCTCAGGAAAAGGACACCCGGAGGACTCCCGTGATTAGGAAGTACGCATCGGCACCCGGGGATGGAGCTGGCACCCGGGGATGGAGCCGGCACCCAGGGATGGAGCCAGCGAGAGGACCATCTCTGAAGGCAGCATAAATCTACAAGCATGCAAAAGGCTTGAATCTGATCCGGGCATATAGCTACTCAATCAACAGAAATTATTTGTTTATATTATCTGGGCCTTATCACCCATGCCTTTCCCCACTAAGAAACAGATCAAACAGATCACTCTCTTCACAAACCTAAGTTTGTGAAATGCCCTGAGGTCCGTTTCAAGGCCAGCTTCTTTCATTTCCTCCTTCTTTCTTCAATGTAGAGATTCGAAACTCAGAGAAAGGGGACACTGGACAGAATGGAATGGGTTAGCCTTGACGCTGGTGCCAAGTTCACCTGGGAGAAGTGGTGAACTATGCAGCCCTACAAACTAGTCCCATTATTTTTCATTAAAACTTTTTTATTATAAAAAATTTCAAAGATATTAAACTAAACAAAATAATAAACTCTTGTGAAACATCACCCACTTTCCACAATTATCAACATTCTCATATTCTACTCTCACCTGAACTCCACTCAATTATTATTATTTATTTTTACAGTTTTTTAAGGTAAAATTTGCATGCATGGAAATGTGCAAATCCAATCTGTCCAGTTTAGACAAGTGGACGCACCATGTAACCCACCTGCTGTCTCTGGACAGAACATTTCCATCACTGCAGACAGTTCCCTGGTTCCTGCCCCTCTCCTCTCCCCACTCAGAGGCAACCGTTGTCGTGGCTTTCTTTTTTTTAGCCTTTGATTAGTTTTGCCTATTCTAGAATTTCATACAAATTGATGAGTACAGGACTCACAGTTTTCTGGGTATGGTTTCACTTGTTCAGCCTAATGGCTGTGATTGTGCTGTGGAATATATTAGTAGTTCTTTTGACTAAGTTTTAAAGAAGAAACGGACAGCTACGATGGTGGTTTTCAGGGCAGAATGGCTGGCACAAAGGTCCCAGGCAAAACAACAACAAAATCTGCGAGATGTCCCCTCTAAAGGTTTCTCCCATGTCATGTCACTGTCTTGTGCTGTGCCTTTCCTGACTTTACAATTCAAGACGTTCTACTTCATTTCTTTAAGTTCAAGATATCACTGATGTAAGATGCAATTCTGATTAGAACAAATCACCTGGACAATGAAATACTACTCAGCCATAAAAAAGAACAAAATTTTGCCATTTGCAGCTACATGGACGGACCTGGAGGGCACTATGCTAAGCGAAGTCAGTCAGGCAGAGAAAGACAAATACTGTACGCTATCACTTATGTGTGGAATCTAAAAAATACAACAAACTAGTGACTATAACAAAAAGGGGCAGGCTCACAGACACAGAGAACAAAAAACTGGATACCAGTGGGGGGAGGGCACAAACTACTGTGTGTAAGACAGGCTCAAGGACGTGCTGTACAACATGGGGAACAGAGCCAATATTTGGTAATAACTGTAAGTAGAAAGTAAACTTTAAAAACTGCATAAAAATTTAAAAATTAAGAAATAAAAAGAACAAATTACCTGGGATTTCTCTTTTTAGAAAAAATATAAGGTAAAAACATTGTTGCAATGTTGAGTGTTGAAATACAACATGTCTCCTTTCTCCACAGTATGGCACAGTGCTTAAGAGCTGGGTTCTGACCTCAAATTGAAGGGTTCAAATCCAGGCTCTGCCACTTGTACCTTGAACAAGTTACTTAAACTATCTGTGTCTGGACTTGCTTTACTGTGAAACAAGGGTAATTCCACTCTTACAGGGTTTATGAAGATCAAGTGCTTTCATAGGTGTGAAAAGCTTAGCACAGTGTTAACAAGTGCTATTATTCCAGCTTGCCATTGGCACACAATTCCTTATTTCTCTTCCCTAATCCACCCTCACGGAACAGTTATTTCAATGTTATCAACACTTAACTAGGAATTGAGCCACTGAACAAGGGGATACATGGTTCAATTTTCCTTCATTTACATTTAAAAATAACCTGGTGCAGCCAAATAATTTTTTTTAAAAAAGTTTGTTAACAAATATGTATCCTTAGGTAGTGGAATACATAGGGCTGATGCCTTTGAGCTGGGGGATTTTCATTTACTTGACTACACCTACTAGACCTTACAGTTTGGTTACGTCCCCGTCTATCACTTATTGCCAGTGGATTAAAATATGTGCGACTACCTATAAGGTATGAGATAATCAGCTGTGAATCAAAAGGACAAGATATAGTGGCTTGATATAAGAAAAATAGACAAAAATAAAGAGCTTTTCTCTATACTAATAAAAAATGATAGATAAATAAAATATAATTGAAAAATTCTATACACAACTGCTACAAAAATATTAGCTATACAGGAAAAATAATTGGTTGAAGGACTAAAGACTTGAGTAACTGGTGAGAAATAGTGTTTCTGTAAAGGAAGTTTTAAAATTATAAAGATGACAATTTACTTACAGTTTACCCTGGAAGAATGTATGAAACAAAGGAGAAATGAAGGAATCTTATTCAATATTAAAACCGAAATGCATAAGGAAGAGAGTGGGTCACTGATATAAGAGAAGAGAGGTAAGTGTATGGAACAGAATAAAGAAACTGTGGAGCAAATAAAATACATGTGGGAACTGAACAGGAGATAAAGGTGGCATTTAAAATCAAAGAGGGAAAGTACGGACCGTTCAATAAATGCATTGGGAAAATAACTACGTGGGGAAAAAATGAAGTTAGAGCTTTATGTCAGACTTTATACCAAAATATGTTCCACCAAATGGATTAAAGGTTTAGATTTGTAAAAACTGAAACAACAAAAATACCAGACTGTAGTAGAAATGTTCCCATAACCCTTAAGTAGAGAGGTATGACACTAAAGTCAGAAATCACACATATATATTTATCTTAAAAACAAAAAACAATCATTAAATAAAGTTAAAAGAGGAACAAGAATTCACATAGTAAAAAATACAAATGACGAATAAACACATGAAAGAATGTTCCATGTCACTAGTAGTCATAAGAGCTTTTCTGCTGCACATATTGGGATGTTGTTGACATGAACATGTAGGAGAAAGTGTGGTGAGAAGTCGTGGGAAACCGGGAGCTGCAGATGCTACCTTGAGGGCCTCTGGGCACCAGTTACCAAAGGACTTGAATCAAGAGCTCGTGGACTCTTGGGTCCTTGTTGTAGGAAGTCATCTCGAGGAGCCGGGAATGGACACAAGGATGCCCATACTCTCCGGGGCGAGCCTCCACAGGCTCTGTCACCTGGCAGCTGTGCTGGGACGCGTGGAGGGGGCACCCCTCGTGGAGGCTCTCCTGGCCACTGGCACGGGGTGACGGCGCAGCTCTAGCCCCACAGCCCGTGCTGTCCCCCAGGGCCTGCCTCACGACTGTGCTCACAGGGTCATCTGAATAGGGATTTAGTGCCCTGCTCCTCCACTAGGCTGTAAGGCCCACGGACAGTTCTGACCTTTGTCAGCGCTGTGCCGGCAGCGCGGGGGACAGTGTCTGAAACACGTCAGGCATCCATCCAATAGACATTCGCTGCGTCCTTTCAGTGACTCGCGAGAAGGTGATGAATAAAGTCTCCACAGGCTCCCCGCTGCCCACGGCTCGTGTCTGAACCCCTGAGCAGGGCAGGCAAAGACCTTCACAATTTGTTCCCAAGCTGCCTTTACAGCCTCCTCTCAGCCACTTGCAAACACAGGGCCTTTGACGAGCCACGCCACATGTACCCACTCTGAGCCCCTGCTTTTGCAGTGATGACTCCACCTGCCTCGAATGCAGGTCCCCCACTTTGCCTAGAAAACACCTTCAAAACCGAGCTCCTGGCTCCACACACGTCCCGACTGCAGCAAGCTGAGTGAGCCTGTCTGTGAACCCTGAGGCACTGGATACAAACTGCCCCGAGCACTTCCTGTGTCTTGCATAATTACCTATTCACATGTTTTTCTCCTGGACTAGGTTAAGAACTCCATGAAGGCAGCAGCTGCTTTTTTACTCTATGTACCCTGGCTCATAGCAAAGCATCTGACACATAGCAATTGATCAGAAAGTATTTGTTAATATTACTGAAAAAAGTATTTAGATACTTTAACAAATTATTTCTAAGAATAAAGAATAGGGCTTCCCTGGTGGCGCAGTGGTTGAGAGTCCGCCTGCCAGTGCAGGGGACACGGGTTTGGGCCCTGGTCTGGGAAGATCCCACGTGCCACGGAGCGGCTGGGCCTGTGAGCCACAATTACTGAGCCTCCGTGTCTGGAGCCTGTGCCCCGCACCGGGAGAGGCCACGATAGTGAGAGGCCCGCGCACTGCAATGAAGAGTGGCCCCCGCTTGCCACAACTAGAGAAAGCCCTCGCACAGAAACGAAGACCCAACACATCCATAAATAAATAAATTAATTAATTAAAAAAAAAGAATAAAGAATATAATGAAACTTTTTATTTATTCTTCACACCCCTCTCAGGGAAGGCCTTCACCACAGCTTCCTGTGAGGATTCCAGACTTTATTTAATAGAGATTCAACCAATGGGAATTCTGAAAATGTCAGTACCACGTCCTAATGAAGAATCACAACTCCTATGGACCCACCATTCACGTTAGTTTTCTCGAACATACATCCCCCTCAAGCGAGAGGCACATCCACCCTACCAGATACCATGCAGCAGCTCACCGAGTGCAATAAGCAGGATGACATCACAGGAGTGTGGGGATTTAAGACTTTCTAAAGTGTCCCACTTACTCAAGGGCACTAACTTAGCCAGAGTGTGTATGGCTGATGAGAAAGCAATTCTAAGTATAATTTAGGGAGAAAAAAAAGACATTTTAAAGCTTTACTTCGCAGAGACAAGAGCTTAAGTTTAAAATTCTGCTTTCTGGAGCAGATTATGTGGGTGGACCTGCAATTATGTTCAAATAAGCAGATAGCTGTGATAACCTCAGAAAAAAATAAGACGATCTATGTCCAGGTTTTTGGTCTTATTAATAAAATAGAATTTTCTAAATAGCTTGTAATTTAAAAAAGAATAAGTCTTTCTTAAGGAAAAAAAACTAAAATTACCAATTTAATGGAAATATACCAGCTAAGTTTGGAACAGGATCGGGGCTGAATCAGATTGTTCAACATAAAACCTCAATAAACAATAGCTCAAAAAGAAAAAAAAAAGCAAGTTCTTTTGTTTTAGAGGCCACAAATGCAACAGAAACAAAATATAATAAAAAAATGAAAATTCAGGTACCAGAATTATGCATTTCATACTGAATAATTATTTCTGTACTGCCTGTAAATCCTCTCCGGTAAGCTGTGCATCTAAAACTCATCGAACTGCCAAGGGGTAAACGCAGCCCCATCCATCAAGCAGCCACTTGACAAATACATTCCATAATAGAAGTTTATTTTTACGGGAGGCTGAATCAAGGACTTTCCCATGCATACAAAAACTTGTCAAAATTATTTATGAGTCTTGCTGAGACACACAATATGTCATATCAAACTCCTAGTTTCCTTCCAAGCACAGACTGTCAATATCTTGGCTCCTATCAATAACGTGGCCCACCGCTCATAGAGGCCGTGGGAGCCGAGGTCACCAGCCCATCCCAGCCGCTGCCGGAAGCCGTCTCTAAGCTCAGTGCAGCTGAAGGAGGCCATTTACCACCTCGATGAGGGGCAGTTAAAGGAAGCGCTTGGGACTGCCCTCAGAGGATTTGCAACATAAAGTAAAATGGAAACATATGCTTGAAAAATTATGGTTGATTACAGCTGAAGTAAAACAAAAATAACAGTAGATATTTCATCTTTTATTTTACACAGAAAACATTAGTTAAGGCTGATAACACGAATGCTTGAAAACCATGACAACAGCCTATCCCTGCTGAAATTTCCATTCTGAATGAGATGGGATGAGACCATCCCCCCGAAGGTGAGGAATCTGCTTTATGAAGCGGCGTGACTTGGCTTTGCCCCTCCTAATACTGCTAGTGTTTTCCTCACGAGGAAGCATTTCTCTTTAGTGCGTTAGCCTTCCATCCTGTCACTCTCCCCAGCACAGGGGGGCTCATGGAGAAGAGTGGAAACCGCTGAGTGACCCCTGAGATAATTTACAGCAAAAGGAAAATGTATTCTTATTTTTCAGCTTTGGGGGCAATGAAAACTACAGTCTCCTAGCCTAAGTTAGCCCTGGGAACTAGTCAGCGACAGCAAAAGCGTAGCACTTCTTAGCAATGCCCTTGTTCTACGAAGAAGTGTGTTCTACCACTGCCGTTTCATGCTGGTGCTGTGACATGAGCCATGGAAAGGCCGAGAAGCCCGAGAGTGGACCATGAGATCACCAGTCAGACCAACGCCACAGTGGTACATTTTGGTGGCACAGGGTGGGCAAAAATTGCAAAAAAGGGGCTGTTAAACATTTGCTTTAGTTCCTCAACATGAACAGAAATGCACGCTTGTGAAATCTGCCTCACAGCTTCACCGCTCTGTTCCCATCCTATCCCTGTGGGGTGAGAGGGATGAGCAGCTGCCAGAATTCTGAGAGGTCCCCAGGGTGACACTCCCTGTCCTGCTGTAACCTGCTCAAACATATTCTAGGGCAGGGAGGGCGGAGCCTGGCTTCAGGCCAGATGACTTGATAATCTTCATAACTGTGGCCATCTCAAGTACTAAGAGGACTCTTACTCAAATTTGGATCAACAAAATAATGTACAACACAGAAAACAGTGTCTGTACTTGGAGTGGAAAAATACAAAGCGAGTGCTAGGCTAGAAATGTATGCTGTTATCACCTGCACTCTATTTAAACCACTGGTTTGGATGTGAAAAAGTAACTTGTAAGTAGTTTTCCTGGAATGCCTAAATTCAATGCTACCAAAAATGGGTGAAATGATAGAAGTCTACTTTTTCCTGTGGAAATGTGACAACAAATCACGGGGGGGAGGGGGGAGGAAAGGGGTTCCCTTAAACAATTTCATTTCTCTGCTCTTCCCAGCGCTCTTCTGAAACAAATTCTGAACAAAGCCCCACCCAAGGCTACCAGAACCTGCCCAGGTGTATTTTTGATAATACAAAAATAGGCTCGGGAGCTGTTTCTCCAGTTCTGGGCACTGTCCCGGGCCGTCAAGCAGACTGAGTCAGAGGCACAGTTGAAGGGAAAGCGTCTAACCCCAGCTCGAGAAGTGAGACTGAAAACACAGCTCTTCATACATTTGCCAGCCAAGTCACTCCTTGAAAGTGAACAATATGATGACACAGTATCTTCAGACTTTCAAAACAATTATTTGAAATAATCGGAAAATGCTTCAGTTGGGAAAGCCACGTGTTTTCAAAAATATTAAGTTGATGTTGCTCAATAAATGGAACATGGCTAGGACTTTCAGATAAAAACAGGAAAGAATCTGGAGGTTTGTGTCCCAAGAACAAAGCACGAACTTCTATGTTCAAGCTGAAGTCAACATATTTCACTGAATTTACAACGAATTGCTAAAAGAAAGCGAGCGGGGCAAGGCCATCTTTATCTGTGATTCCATATCGGAAGCGTCTCAACCCATGAGGCCGGGATTAGGCCCCTTTCTAAGGATGGGGGTGGATGAGGCCTGGAGGGTGGTGGCGATCCAAGGTCACATGGCTTCTAGGTGACGCTGACACCCTCACCAGGCTGTGCGCCTTCCTCCCGTCTCCTCCTCCCAACTCTGACAGGGCCCTGAAGGCTGCAGGGGCTCCGGGGAGCGGGCAGGCGAAATGGGAGGAGGACAGGGAAGAAGAAGGAGAAAGAAAAGGAATATCTGTCACTGAGAGTGGCTTTGCCTGAGGGAAAGTGCCAACACCTGCATTCAGAAACCTCTGGTCAGACCTCTCTTCCTTACATTATTTCAATCGGGAGGAGCTCCGCAGTCAAACTACACAAAGGGATACACATCAGGAAGAACAAGTTCACGCCTTCACACACAAGCCCTGTGAGGTGAAACATCAGAAGGGAACCAGGCTCTGCACACGCCGTCTGCCTGGCAGAGTGGGCCCGGCTCAGCCCACAGCCACCCCGCTCGGCGAGTCCTCCTCCTTTCACGCCCAGCTGAGACTTCATCCCCCCGCCCCGCAGACGCACATCCTGTGTCCTGAATCCTGCTTCACCCTACGAGCTTCGGCATCCGACGGAGACCCAGCCCGTGCTGAATGCGGAACAGTGCTCGTCAAGGCCAACTCTGGGCTCTTTTATTCCTGAAAATTTCCTGCAAAGAAACATCTCCAGTTCAGGTTTCAGGAAACAGGCTCAGAAGAGCGAGGTGACTTGCAAACCCCGCACAGGGCTGAGACATGAGCCCAGTTTTACGCCCGCCTCCGGAGCCTGCGAGCCCGCCCCTCCTCCAGCACACCGTCCTCATCAGGGTTTCGGACCGCGTGACCCTGCTGGGGGCCATCCTGGGCACTGAGGGACGTTAGCGGCCGCCCCCACCCAGCCGCGATGTCCCAGAATGTCTCCAGACATCGCTAGGTGTCCCTGGGGGGCAAAATCACCTCGGGTTGAGAACCACTGACCCAGGACCTACACAATCTACCTCACTTCCGTTTCTATTCTCTGCTCCATCTTTACCAAATACACTGGCAAAATTTTGAATTCTCTGTTGCTACTGCTACTCATGTCTGGGTCCGGTTCCCTCACATTGGCAGAAGCAACAGCAGTAGAGTTGGGTTTCCAGGTAAAATACAGGACTTCAGTTTAATCTGTATTTCAGATAAACAACAAATAATTTTTTAGCATTATATCTCAAATATTGCATTATTTGTTATTTATCTGAAATTCAAATTGAACTGGGTGTCCTGATCTTATTTGCTAAGTCTGGTGACCCCACATAGAGGGTTGGGAAAAACGGAATCTCCCCTCATGTTTACATGTTAATGGATAGAAAATCAGTGTTGGAGACACAACTTTTGCATTTCACTTAACTTTTGAGAAAGAATTTTATTACGTGTGTTAAATGTATTGTTTTCCTTTTGCATCGATTAGTAACAAATACTAACCTACAGTAGTATTTGTTATTTCCTTAACACCTGGTACTTTTCATTTCTATTTAACCTAAAATTGCGTTCCTTGCCCAGAGAAGCTGCCATCTGTTGTCTAACAATGGTTTGTAATTAAAAAAAAAAAAAAAGAAAGAAAGAAAGAAAAAGAAAGGTCTCCTATCTTTAAAAGACAACCATTAAAGATATATCTTTCTGGCTCAAAATTTACGGTAAGACCTTAAAGGTTCTCAGTCCAATGCCAACTTGGAAGCGTTTCATTACATCACAATATTCTACTTGTAATGTTATGTCCCATTTACTGCTCTCCCAAATCTTCTTATACTTTAATGGTAGCTTCATTATTCCCAGAAAACCACAAACTGCCTAGAGTTTTGCTTAAGTTATTCCCCATTTCATTCACCTATCTTCTCAAACTTCATCTTCTTAAGTCAACGTCAATATTTCCCTCTCTCCCACTTCAAAAAAAAGCCACACATGAAAACACAACACTAAAATAACTCAAGCATACAGACACATGTAGTGGAAAAGACAGGTCTCCCTTAAGAACTATGCACATATGCAGATCCACTAACAGATATGTGTGTGTGTACATGTACACACATACACACACACACACACACAAGGTTTATACTTCTATAAGGAAACTGGAGTATTACACAGGTTTCTGGAGTTCTGTTCTGTTCTACATTATATGACAAATGTTAAGGACGTCCTGCTCCGCTTCCTTCATAGAACCTTCCTAACTGATCCAACCATGCTGGTCTTGCCGTGTTGAACTCCTAGTGTCACTGACAGTCAACATCTCCGAGCTATCTGCCCTCACCTACCCTTCCCTGTTCCCTCCCACGCTAGGAACTGGAGAAACAAGCATGACCAAGGCCTGGTCCCTGCTCCCGAGGAGCTCAGGATCTGGTGGGACGGACCTCATTTCATGGGCATTGATGATTCTGAACAGAAATGACCCATTTTCAGCAGGGAGCTTCAAAAAGCCCATTCTGGAAGTGATGACTAATGGACCACTCACTCTGGGGGCGGGGGAGCGGGGAGACAGAAGCTGGAAGGACAGCTTACCGGCCCCCACGGGAGGCTCTGAGCATGTTAACCTGGTGTTGGTGTCATCATCGTCTGATTATTACAGTCGACCTCCAAGCATTTTACGTGCACACGTGTTAGCTTTCCAGCTGAAGCACAATTCGTTCATACGTCCTAGTATCCATAATACTCTTAGCATAAGGTTGAGTACAAAGTAGGCAAGTATTAATAATTATAATTTAATAGTGAATAAAATGTTCACATTAATGAAACAGATAAAATTTTATGCAGAAAAAAGGGAGTAATAATGAAAGAGTAAAACTGCGTAGATCTTTCCTGAACTTAAACCCAATGGCTAATTCTTAGTATAGTCACTACTTTAGCCATCTGAAGATTTGCCATACTTCTTCTCAAGGGCAAAGTTAACTAATGAGAGTGTTGACACATGCACAGCTTTTATTTCTGAAAACCATGCTGGTCTAAATCATACGAGGTTGATGATACTTGAAGAATACCAAGAAAAAGAGACTGCGCCTTGACTGACCT
This sequence comes from Mesoplodon mirus, assembly GCF_964341445.2. NCBI lineage: Eukaryota > Metazoa > Chordata > Mammalia > Artiodactyla > Ziphiidae > Mesoplodon > Mesoplodon mirus. The sequence goes on along the minus strand of NC_138989.1, from coordinate 85,716,068 downwards.
GGTCACCCGGTGACAACAGGATGTACTGTGACAGCGGGATAACCTTCACTCTTTGCAACTGTAATAACTTTACGAATTGCAAAGCACTTGTACAACCATTTTCTCTTTTTATTCTCCTAAGAATCTTGGGCTAGGACTGTATCATGCCATTTAAAATTATTTCTGAATAGGCAATATATTCACCAAGTTTAAAACTCAAAAGGTACAGACGAGTATTCAGTAAAAATAAACCTAAGAGAATAAAGTAAAAATCAGTGATAATCGACATATAATGCCTAAAAAAGGAGGAAAGAATTTTACGGAAAGGTGGACTGGAGGGCACATAGGTGCTCTGACGCAGCAGGGTCCTCGGGTAGAAGGACAAGGGATCTTCCCTGCTGCACGGGGCACGAGGCGGAGGCAGGGCTGACGGACGGAGGAGGAAGGGGCTACAGGAGCTTCCTTTACTTCACAAAGTGCCTGTACTTCGCGCTTTCACTTTGCCTTTGATGAGCTACGTGGGTAAAGGAAGGAAGAGGAAGGAAAGTGGCCCTGCCCTGGGGGGAGTGAGACCTTACTGACAAGAAACGCTGCCCCACAGAAGACAAGGAGTCTCATCTCGGCAGTTAGAGGCCTGCTCTCCGAGTCCAGCTCTGCCCGGGTGGGCGGCGAGGCCGTGGGAACAGTCCCATGAGACAGCTGGCCCAGGCTCCTCATCTGGAAGATGAAGGTAATACCTCGCAAATCTCCCCCGTACGGCAGAGATGACAGGAGGTGACGTGTGCAGGCGCTCTCGCCAGGAGATGCTGGACAAATACGTAAGGTGTCAGGGTCACAAGGAACAATGGAGAACAGCACAGAGTACGGGGATCCAGCTACGATCTGGGAGGAACACGTCTTAGGAAAAGGTGGAGCTTCAGGGCAGACGCGAGCAGGGAACTGGCCCTGAAGGCTGGGGCGTCTGGACTTGAGGAGGGCCCTGGGGCTCGGAGCCGAGCGACTTCAGTCGTGTCTCGTTTCCTGAAGCCTCTGTTGCTTGGGAAGCCCCTTGGAGAAGCAGAGCCGCCGTGGCCAGGGTCAGAGGCTGGCCGGCCAGTCAGACACGGGCTGGGGTACGAGCACAGGGGCCGTGAGCTTGTGCTGCCCAGACGGGGAGAATACAGAGAGTTTAGGTGATCACGGAGCATTTGCACAATTTTAATAGTTACATACTTATTCTAGCCGTTAGCAGGAAAAAGGTGAGCCAGTCTATTAGATCTGTGATAGCGCACGGCAGCAGAAACGGGGTGGAAAAGCAAGACTTCTTCACTGAAGGAGAGGAGAACATTTCAGGCGTGCGGAGGAAACAGACCGCTCACAGAATCTGGGGGCTGAAGTGACGAGAATAATAGGATACCGAAATTGTGAGCTTAAACAACTTGTATTTTGGACCAAAATGAGCTCTTTTCTACAGGGAGGTGGGTAAGGCGGGGGAAGAGGTAAAGAAAGTTACTTTGGGAAGAAGACAAGTAACTGCGTCCAGCTGTCCACACTGAACAAACGCTCACAGCCCCAACACTGAACAAACGCTCACAGCCCCAACCTTCACAGTTTTGGGGGAGAAGAAGACAGCCACAGCTGTCACACCGTTTTCTAATGAGGCATCGGTCAACAGTTAAGTCCGAAATGTTCCAAGGTACAAACCACGATGATTCAAAAATTCAGTTGGAATGGTCAAAATTACCCTTTCATGGGATCCAAAGGATTCAAGGGGAAAAACCCCTGAACTCACACATGCACGGTATTATTTTGCTTTCTTCTTTAGGATGCTACATTTTACCTCTGAAATTTTCCTAAGCAAACATTTCCCTTTTCCTTTTGTTCAGCTGAGTAACTCTGTTAGCCGTGCCATAGGACAGGCAGAAACGCCAGGGCTGGCAGAGGCCCCTAATTGTGAAGCTCTTAGAAGGGTTGAACCTGATCATTCCCCAAATTGTTGAGTTGATGGGATTCGTGTAGCTGGTTATAAATTGATAATCTAAATTAATTCATTCAAGCAGAAATCGATTTTGTAACTCCTAGAGAGCTTGTAATAATGCTTACCTCCCACTGCTAGCTGCATTCTCTGTTTCATAAAGCTGGTCGGAAACAGCTGGATTCAGGTGACCTGCTGGCTCATTAAATCTGTTACATGTTCCTTCTAGTAAATGATATTAAGCTGAAATGGCCTAACATTGATTTTTTTCCCTTTAATTTTATGACAGAAATAACCTAATTTGTAACGCAAAATAACAATCTCCTTGGATTACTTTACACCTTGTTAAAATATTTTATGCATTTTTCATTTACACAAAGGTAATGGAAAAACACTTAAACTATCTGTTGTTTAAACCACAAGAGATATGTTCCTGAAAGTCTGATAGCTACAAAAATGATTGTCTCTTCATAGTCTTTACTTTATATCTGTAATAAAAGGCAGACAATTCAATTCATTGGTTAGTAAATAAAGTACGATATAGTTTTTATTTTATTTTCTGTGCATTGCTAGAACTAAAATCAGATGGCTTTTAAAATCCATTTAGAAATAGGACTCATTCCTTTCCTTCCTCTTTCTAATCTAAAATGTCTAATGTTCCCTTGGAACTTCACATTTTCTTCATCAGCAGAAGCTGTAACCTAATTCTAAATCCCATATTAAAAGAGTCATTTTCCAAGCTATCCTTGCCTCATGTTCTGAGATTGAGTAATGAAATCAGAACACCTGCCTTTTGTGCAAGAGACGATTAAAGACATTTCTGGTAACCTCCTGATTTCCTTTCCTTTTCCTAAATAAATTTTAAAATAAAAACATCCAGGATGCCAGAACACCAGAGGTAAGAAATGTCACAGGACTCTAAGTGACTAGTCATTTTTATTGCTATGATAAGTGATAAGTGTTTCTGAAATCAGGGCAGGTGAGTAACTGAAGTCCCAAATCCCCCTCCTCTTCACATGCTCTAATGTTTACACAGTGGGCCACACTCATCAATTTACAGCCTCAAAAGCTATAACTTAAGAACTAAAATAATGCTTATTGGCCTGCCTTTCCTATAGAAACCACCTTACAGCACAGATTTTAAACAGGCTGATCAACGTAAAATAAGATCACTAAATCTGTAAACATTTTAATGCTGAACACTACTTATTTAGTGTTTAAAATGAACTTAAGTATTTTTCCAAATACTATTTCTAACACTGAACATATCATGTGATGTTATTTCAAAAGAATTTACTTTAAAACCATCCAAAGACCGTAACTGTTTATATCACAGTAGTTAAAAATGGAATTTTAACACAGTAAGAATGAATGGCTTTATACTCCTAAACTTTAAAAAAAACTCTTTAAAAACTAATTTTTATTTTGAGGTGTACATCTCAAGATAAAAATAAATAACACAATCACTCACTTAAAATGCATGTGGATTTCTTTGATCTAACACAGAGGTTTTTAAGGAAAAAGGAAAAAACAAAAAGAGAAGAGAGAAAAGAAAAAGAAAGCCCCCAGCATCTCTTAGGCTAGGTACGGCGTGTGTCCCCCCAGTCTATCCAGTGAACTGCCCGAAAATGGTGGTGAAAAGATGAAGCGTTATCGCCTTCCCTTCTGGCATCTCCCACCCAGCCCTCTTCCTGGATGTTCTCCTTAAGAAAGAATGCAGAATTCATTGATTGTATCTTCGAATTTTTTTCTTTACAATTCCAAATTCTACAGATCTATTTTCCAAATTTTAAATAGGAAAACTGAGAATAACAATGAATGAACATTAGTGGAAGTCCAGTTTTATAAATCATAGACAATGAAGAACATTATAAAAGTATTTATATAAGTTATTTCATACCCTAAATAATTCTTTCCACTTTACTGTTTAATTCTATATATTGGCATATTATTGAGTATTTTAAAATAAATTATAAAGTTTAGAATAGTTTTATATTTGCAAAACAGTTGGCAGAGCTAGTACAGAGGGATCTCATCTAGAAAAATCAGAGAGAAAACAGAAATACAGCGAACGTACAGTGGGGTACAAAGCAGAATGACCCAGAGCGCCACACGTATTGTCAGCAAAACAACTGAGGAATTGACGTAAAACACTCTTTTCACTGAGGACCTGTGTGCTCAGTTGTCCTGACAGTGTAACACCTGATGCTTTACCTTGCATTGCCCACTTTACAACTCACCCACCCAAACCTCGACTGGCTCAAGACTGTCACTCTGGCCCAGTTAGTGCAGAAGCTTCCTGACCAGCCTCGGGTCCTCCTTTGTGATCTTCCCACCTGCTTCCCAAGGAAGCCGGGATGCCATCCCAGCTCCCACTGCCAAGGCCCCAGAAGCCCTGACCTCCTTTCACACTTCTCTCCATTCACCCAAGATCCAGCTGCACGGTCCTTCTTTAAAGTCGGCCTGATGGTCTCTAGGACCTAGAGATTCATACAGAGTGAAGTAAGTCACAAAGAGAAAGACTAGTATCGTATATTGCTTACATGGGAATCTAGAAAAATGGTACAGATGAACAAAGATGATGAGCAAAGCAGAAACAGAGTCACAGATGTAGAGAACAAACTTATGGTTACCAAGAGGGGAAGCAGGGGAGGGACAAATTGGGAGATTGGGACTGACATATATACACTACTATGCATAAAATAGGTAACTAATAAGATCTACTGTAGAGCACAGGGAACTCCACTCAGTGCTCTGTGGTGACCTAAATGGGAAGGAAATCCAGAAAAGAGAGGATGTATGTATACGTGTAGCTGATGCACTTTGCTGTAGAGCAGAAACTAACACAACATTGTAAAGCAACTATACTCCAATAAAAATTAATAATATTAAAAAAAATGTTGGCCTGAAATAAATACCCAGCCAACAGAATATTTGGAAAGTGAGTAAATTCACGGTCTCAAACTACTTTTCCCAAAAGAAGTCAGACAAAGCAAATGCATACATCAAATAAATAAGATTTCTAACAAGTTCTTAAAAAGAACATGGACACAGAGCCACAGCTCATCATCTCTATAACATGTGAACACCAGTCAGTCTCCTGGGAATTTCGCTGCCTTTATGTCTGCGTAGTCGATAGATCAGTCATCAGCTTTTTTTTTCCTTATCACTCATAAAAAACTATCAATACTTTGTCATCAAAATCGCTCCCAGAGTTTTGTCCGAACTCTCTGCTGACAGCCTGCACTTGCACTCACGAAGGCTCCTCAGAGACCCCTTTCTCTGACGGCCCTTTATACTCGGTCCGGAATGCTACTGCCCTACTGCCGCCTTCTGTAAATGGCTTCCTGGTGGGGGACACCTGTCAAAGGTGACCGGCCATGCGGCAGCCCCACCCTTTGAAATCTACATAGGAACCCACCATCCAGCAGTAACAACCCATACTCCCTGGAACGTCCGCCCTGCCCTTTCCCAAGCACCTTCCTTCCGAGTGCAGGATTCCCGACATGTCTCTAAAAAAAATTTTTATTTTAAAAACTTTTGTGGTTCTTCTCAGTTATTCCTTCATAGGAAATTGGCAGGATTTTCAGCAAACAGTACCTTGACCCAACTTGGTATTTTGTTTATGTTTTGTAACTTTTTAATCAGAAATAATTTCAAACGTACAGTTTACAAGGATGGTACAAAGAACTCCCCTACACTTTTGTCTGGCTCCTGGCTGAAAACGTTTTGCAACATTTGCTCTATCTACTCTCTCTATATTTACACACATTATTTTTTCCTTTATGAACCATTTGAGACTAAGTGGTAGAACTGATACCCTTTTACTTCTAAATATTTCACTGTGAACTTCCTAAGGACAGGGACTTCCTCTTCAAATTCCATCAAACGTTCCAGTAATTTGAGCCAATACTCAAAATGAACAAAGAAAAGAGAAGAAAAGGGAAGGGAAGGGAAAGGAGGGGAAGGGAAGAAAAAAGACAAAAATTCTGGTCGAGGGTCCACCCAGCCCGTGCGCTGCACTAAATGTCAGGCCCGATGGCCCCCGTTCTGCTGGCATGGTCCCCAAATCTCCTGATCACACTATGCTCTTGTCATTTATTAAAAGTCCTGACCAGTCATTGAGTAGAATGTCCCTGTATGTGAGTTTACCTGAGTCAAACTGTTTTTACATCCTGTAACTATGAAGCATTTTCCACTCATTTCAAGCTTTTAAAACCCAGCTCAAATTATATTTTTCCAGAGAGCTTTCTTGATTAGGGAATACCTGTTCACTGCTACTAACTTGCTGAGTATTTTGTGTTTCACTGTTTCATATTCCAGATTCCACTGCATCTCTTAAAACCAACTTTACTGAAGAATAACTTATAGTCAATAAATTAGACACATTTTAAGTGTGTAGTTCAATGAGTTTGACAAATTTACACAGCCCTGTAGCCACCACCAAAAATGAGATATAGATAGAATATTTTCATTATGAAAAAAGGTTTCCTCATGCCTCCAACCCAGCCCCAGGAAACTCCAAATCTGGTGTACATCACTATCCATTAGGATTGCCTATAAAGGACTTTAAATGGGATCATACAGTACTTACTTTTTTTTAAAAATTTTTTTATTTTTTTGGGTCTGGTGTCATTTTGCCTTTCCATTCATCTGTTGATGGCCATCATAGGGGTTATTTTTAGCTTTTGGCTATCATGAACAGAGCTACTATAAACATTCACATATAAATCTTTGCATGGACATATGCTTTTATTCCTCTCGGGTAAATTCCTAGGAGTGGAATTGCTGGGTCATATGGTTAGCAAGTATATGTTTTATAAGAAATTGTTAAACTCTTTTCCAAACTGGCTGTGCCATTTTATATTCCCACCGGCAACGCATGACAATTCCAGATGCTCCACATCTTCACTAACATTTGGCATTCTCAGTCTTTTAAATTTTAGCCATCCTAGTGGCCGTACAGTGGCATGTCATTATGGCTTTAATTTGCATTTCCTGATGACTGGTGATGTTTAGCATCATTTCATGGGCTTTCTGGCCATCTGAGTATCTTCTCTTAAAAATTTTTTATTCCGTTCTTCGTCTTCTTAAAGCTTTGAGTATTCTGGATCCAAGTCCTCTGTATAGCAAACACTTTCTCCTAGTCTGTGGCTTAACTTTTTGTTTTTTTCATGGTGCCTTTTGAAGAGTAGAAGTTATCAAATTTGATGAAGTCACATTGATCAATATTTCCTTTTATGAGCTGGACTATCTGTGTCATAGCAAGGAAACTTTGCTTACATGAAGGTCAAAAAGATCTTCTCCAATGTTTTCTCTTAGAAGTTTTACAGTTTTAGCTTTCACATTGGGTCTATAATCCACTTCAAGTTAAGTTTTGTGAAGAGTGTGAGGTAAGGGTCATGGTTCATCTTTTGATTTTACTGTATGGGTATCCAAATATTCCCATGATTTGTTGAAAAGACTATCCTTTCCTGCTTTGTATTTTTGTAGAAAATCAGCTGTGGCTGTGTGGCTTTATTTCTATCCTTATACCAACACCATCCTATTTGATGACTGTAGCTTCAAATTAAGTCTAGAAATCAGTGTGCAAGCATTCAATATTTTGTTCTTTTTCAAAATTGTTTTGACTATTCTAGATCTTTTGCAGTGGCACATAAGTTTTAGAAACAGCCTGGAAATTACTACCCAAAAAAGCCTGCAGAATTTTGACTGGGATTATGCTGGACCTACAGATCAATTTGGGGAAAAGTAACACTGTAACAACACTGAGCCTTCCTGTCCATGAAGACATGTCGTGTTGTCTCTCCATTTACCTGGGTCTTCTTTACTCATTCTCAGCAATGTTTTGTGGCTCTCAGTGTCCAGGTCGTGCATTGATAAATTTATCCCTAAAGATAACATTTTAATGTTACAATAAATTATAACCAACAAAATTAATAATAAAGTTATAATAAAATTTAAAAAATCAGTTGCCATTGGTCATTACTAGTATATGGAAACATAAGTGAATTTCGCACACTGAGCTTCTAGTGTAAGATTTGGTTAATTCGGTTATTAATTCTACAACTCAACTTCATAAATTCCTTATAGTAAAATGCAAATACCATAGTTTTCCTTATTTCTTTCCAGTCTGTATCTCTGGGTTTATAGTTTCCATCAAATTTGGAAAAACTTCAGCCACTATTTCCTCAAACATTTTTTCTGCCCCTCCCTTCTTTCCTTGCCCTCTGGGCTCCAAACGCAAATGTGAGGCTTTTAAATATTGTCCCTGCGTCACTGAGGCCCCATTCTTTTTGTTTCCCCCAGTCTTCTCTCTGAGCTTCTGCTTGGATAGCTTTTCGTGCTGTGTGTTCAAATTCACCACACCTTTTTTTTTTTTTAAGTGTATAATATCCTGTTAAGCCAATCCAGTGGACTTTTCATTCCGTGTATTTTTCAGTACTAGAACTTCTGCTGGTTCTTATATTTTTCCATCTCTCTTCACATTTTGTTCCTATTTTTCTTTAAATCCTTGAGCATACTAATAATTGCTCGTTTCAAGTTCTTATATGCTAATCGCATCATCGCTATTCTTTTTTGGTCTGCTTCTGTTGACTACTTTTTCTCCTGATTATAGATCACACTGTGCTACCTCTTAGCATGTCTGCTCATTTTTTATTGGATGACAGCCATCAGTAATGTCATGATGCCGGGCGTTTAGGTTTTTCTGTCTGCCCTTAGAGTGTGAGGACTCTTCTGACAGGGCGCTCCCTCTGCCTGGGCGTCGGCTCCAGCCTCCTGAGGCCTGCTTTAGGGTTTGTCAGGGTAGATGTGGCACAGCCCTCGCCAGTGGGCTGGTACGGGCCCACCGAGACAGGTCCTCTGGGTGTGGCTGCAGGAACATAAAGGGCCTGGTCCGGCGTGGGCTCTGCAGGTGACGGGTCCCCGGGAGTTGTTCTCTGCCCTCCTGGAGCCTCACGGCGCGTGTGCAGATGGATCAGCGTTCAGCTAAGACTCCAGGAAAGCCCGGGCAGATCTGTGGAGCGCTTTATCTGCATAGCTCCTTCCTTTTCTTGGGGTTCCCTGCTTTGCAAATTCCAGCCACTTGAGTCTCCAAAGCTCCTTGGCTAAGTGAGCCTGCCGGGCCCTGCGTGGGAGGAAGCTGCCTTCAGGAAGAAAAGCCGCGCGACTGCGGGTTCCCTCCATTTCTCTGTTCTTAGGAACCACTGTCCTCACGGCCGTTCTCCAGGTCTGGAAACAGCTGCCTCCTTTATTTCATCCAGTTTTCCATTTTGTTCCGACGGTGTGAGGGCACACGCTACACCACTTACTCCTTCAGGGGCAGAGGTGGAAGGCTTCTCCCATTTAGTTTTTATTTATTTGTGGAAACATTTTATCCATGGACACGGACCACGTTTTATTTATTTTTGTACTCAAGAGAGCACCTCGTATAGAATACTGCAAACAATTAATTTTCGAGAAATGACTGTAGACTAAAGAATGACTAGCCCCATGTATTATATATGGTTTACTTTACCTCTCAACGTGGTCAGTATTAGCTGAACTAATTCGCTGAAGCACGTGTGGCTTCTTACTGACAGAGCTGTCATTTCCATATGTTCATGGCTGAATGATCCATGTAAGACCTCTATGTACAGGGCACCTTAAATTTTTCCTCAAGCGATAACATCCACCTTTATTTAAAGTCAGCACTCTCATTTTTCCCAGCTGGAGGCCCATCAGCTGCAGTTTCATCTTTTGACAGAAGCCTGAGTCCCGCCTTACGTGACTCGCACAGCTTTCGCTGACTTTATACAGCTTTGTGCGTGAATCCTCAGCTTGCCCTCGCTTTCCTCCCTCCCTCCATCTGCTCTGGCTACACTGGCCTTGCCCCGGCGATTCTCTCTGTGCGTAACACTCTGGTGCCAGAGAGATCCAAGAAGAAGCCCTCATTTCTTCAAGTCTTTGCTCCTACGCCCCTATCCCAGCAAGGTCCGCCCGGACCTCCCAATTTATTACTGTGACCGCCCATCCCCTCCCCAGCCAGTCCACCACCAGAACTCCCAACCCTGACATCCTCTCCACTCTTGTCTTCATAGCACTTCACCTTTCAACAAACTACGTGATTTACTTACTTATCATGCCTTCTGTTGAGTATCTGTCTCCCTCTGGTAGAACAGATGCTCCACAAGCAGGGATCTTTGTTTGGTTTCTGACGTATCCTAAGGCAATCAGAACAGCGTCTGGCTTTGTGCTCAACAAACTTCCAGTGAATAAACGGAAGGCGTCGCCTCTGACCCTCAGGACAGCCATGGCTACACCGGGCAGCACTTCCGTCCTCACCGACAGGGCAGTTCAGGTGTGAGGAGGAGAGAAGGCAAAGACCCTGACGTCCTCCCCAGCTCCCCTGGTTCCCACCTAAGCTGGGAAGCGGCAACTAATATAAGGTCCGCGTAGAAAAGTGCGCTCTGAACCTATCCTTCACTCAGAATTGTACGACAAGGCCAACCAGAGCCAAGGAATTCTGATGAGGGCACCTGGCTGAATTTTGGCTACTGACGGCTGAGTCCAGGATGTAGCTGCGAGGTTAAGCAGGTGAAGTGGGTTAAGTGATGCAGGGACAGTCAGAGTGAAGGTTCACTGGGCTCAGAAAAGTCAGAGAAATCACTGAGTATAAAGCTCAGGTCACTTCCTAAGACCTGTGGAAAGCCCTCAAGGTGAGGATAAACGTTGGGAAACATTAAAGAATAGCCATGTTCCAATACTGTATACTTATTGATTATAAAGAAAAATACGTATGCGTATGCTATAATGCTAACGCCCCATTTTAAATAGAAAAATGACCACACGTGACTCCCATTCTTTTCACTAAAACGAGAGATTACTAATCTTAAAAACAAAATTGTCTAACCGCCACTACATTTTGCATTTCTCTAAACTGTACCGGTGCCAAAACATTTAAAATACAGAGTCCTAGAAACCGAATAGATTTGCAGAAGGTGAGCTGGTTAAAAACAGAACCACTTGATGTCTGAAGGCCCTGCGCCCCACTGAATGAACCCAAACGGAAGGGGGTGCAGAAAGACAGCCACGCTGTTCACACAGCTGGAGTCTCTTCCACTTCCCCCAGGTTCTGGTCCCCAGGTGTCAATCTATGCGGCATTGCCTTCCTAGCTTCACAAAATGTAACCTTCCCATGATTTATTTGGATCGTTCCATGTAGGTAATTAAATAAACTAGAACAGTCTAACTGAACATTAATGTGTCAGTTATCCGAAACCGAGCATCCGACAATGGTTTCGTATGCTAATGCCCTTGGTGCCAGGCCAGCTCTGTCCTCCCAACTTCCCGGACTTCATCAATCTTTGCTGACTGGCAGCTCAGCAGCTCCCTCACATTCCCTGAGCCACAAACACGTCTGGGCCATCTGTGTCCTGAAGACAGGGGAGGACATATCAGCACTTCCCCTTCCCCACGAGTTCAGCTGACATTCTTTAGTAAAATACACAGAAGAACAGATTGCGGTTCATCTTCGGGGCAGCTGCACATCTCGCAAAGCTGTGTGCTGCACGCATCTCACGCACACACATCTGAGGTCGTCTGAAACTGGATGCCAAAGTCAAGAGGCGAGTGTGAGTTTTTGTTTTGCCTCTGTAAGAAGAGTTAATGTGGCATTTGTAAGAGCTCACAGAGGAGTTTCCCACCAATCACCACTGCAAAAGTAAGTTCAAAAGGAGCTCAGCCCTGAACGTGTTACATTGTGTATGAGTCATCTGTGAAGCTATAAAAACTATAGTTGAAATGTTCAGGAAACCCTGTCAATTCTTCTGCTTTTGAAAGAGATTTCTGTTGTCATATACACAATTTCAAATGTTTAATAGCACACAGAAATAGAAAATAATCAGACAGTGTCAAAGTGAATCAAACCTAGGAATTTCAGAGAAAAAAAGATAAAATTAGGACCAAATTTCCTTTAATGACCACAATTTTGCTGTACTTTTTCAGATTCCCTTGGCGACTGCCCAGTTTAACCAAAACCAGTCCCGTTGACCTTGGTTGAGGTACAGTAAGTGACTTAGTACAACATCTGGCGGCGGGCTCACGGTTCGCAGAAGGAGTGAACTGAAGTCCGCACAAGCAGCGTTTCATTTTCGTATACTTAACGTTCCCTGACCCTGGGTACCTCGAGCTTCACTGAGCTTTACTGCCTTCCCCCAACCCCACAGCGTCTTTAAGATTGTGTCAACAGCGAGCCATAGGAACCACCAAGACCTTTTCTAAAAGTAATAGTTTTGAAGTTGGTAAAGCATAATTTAAGAAAAAAACTTAGTTCAGGCCCCTATAAGCTACTGAACACTAGATGACTAATTTTCAGGAGAATTTATAGGAGAACACCACTTTAATAATTAAATTTATGGAGACAGCATATCAGAAGGTAAATGTAAAGAAAAATGGAAATAAATAACTGTCAGAGAGGGGCATGAGACAGCTTTTTCTTTATGACTAAGAAATACAATTCTAATACCTAAAATGCCATGTTCACAGAATTAAAAGAAATAACAAATAGATTGATTATTGCCATGTGCCTTTCCTTTTGTGCTTTTTGGATGATCTGTGTGCGATTTATTGCAGTGTATGTTGTGTACAGTAAGAGGCACCCGTGCTGCATGAACACTGTGCTGAACTCTGACAAATCTGTAAAGTCCTATGACCACCAGCACAACCAAGAATTGGCACACTTCCATCACCCCCAAAAGATAGGGAATGTTTCTATCACCTTCATGCCCTGTTGTCGTCAGTCACCTCCCACAACCTGGCAATCAAGGACTTGCTTTCTGTCACCAGAGACATGTCTTTTCTAGAGTTTCACATACATCGACTCACATAGTACATGTTTGTTTGTGTCTGGCTTCTTTCACTCAGGATAAGTTGAGATTCATCATATTGTTAGTTCATGCCTTTTCTCACCAAGTGTCATTCCACTGACCATAATTTCCTTATCCATTCATCTCTGAATGGGCATTAGAGTTGTTTTTAACTATTTTGAATAAACCTGCCATGAGCATTCAGGGATAAGCTTTTGTGTGGACATGAGCTTCCATTTTTTTTTTTTTTTTGGGGGTAAATACCTGGGAGTGGAATTGTTGGGTTACATGGCAGCATCCTGATGAAAATCAACAGTCCACTTACATGTGTCTATTTCTGGATTCTACTGCTGTGTTCCAGGTCTCTGTATGTTGTTCTTTCCCTAATTAATTCAACATTTTTATTTTACTTTTATAGGTAAAAATTGTATATATTTAAGGTATACGTGATATACATACACATAGTGAAATGAATACTAGTCAAGCTAATTAATATACCCATCTCATCACATTGTTTTTGTTTGTTTTTTTGTGAGAGCACCTGAAATCTACTCTCTCCGCAAATTTCCACTATTCAGTAAAGTACTAGTAACTGCAGTCATCATGCTGTACATTAGATCTCCAGACTTACTCAGCTCACATAGCTGAAATCCGTACCCGTGACATATCTCTCCCCATTCCCCCACCTCCCACCCCTGGTTGATTGCCGTGGCTTTATAGCAGGTCTTGGAATAAGACATGAATGTCCTCCAAGTTTGTTCTCTTTTCCAACATTGTTTGGGTTGTCACAGGCTCTTGCATTCCCATATAAATTTGGAAGCAGTCTGTCAATTTCTATTGAAAGCTTCCTAGAATTTTGACTGGGATTATGCTGAATATATAGATCAATTTGGGGATAATTGACATTTAGCGATATTGAGTCTTCCCACCCTATAATGTGGAGTCTCCACTTATCTAGGTCTTGTTTAACTCCTCTGAGTAGGGTTTTGCATTTTTTATTACACAGGTTTTGAACGTATTTTTTAAAATGTATCCCTACGTATTTCAATTTCTTTCTAGTTTTGCTTTAAAAGTTTAATTTCGCTGACTATGAAAATTTCCCACCTTTTAACTAGGCCACAAAGTCTCAAGATAGGCAGCTTCAGAGTTCACGTCACACGCTCTTCTCTCCAAGTGTTTTGTTTCCGCCACTGAAAGGAGGAGCTCTTCCACTGCCTACACGGAGCAGCAGCACCAGAGGAGGGCTGTTGCCCTTGCTGCTAACGGGGCTCGCGCCCAGAGGCACACCCCGCCTGGGGAGACGGACTCGGACCCTACACTTGAGCCCACAGCGTTTCACGTGGACTCTTGGGTATGGTGATACAAGATGACCTGTAATGATAATTCCACCATTCTCTTCCTATTGCTATAATAAATCTGACATAAACTGATGATGTTACCATCTATCAAAGGAGCTATAAAATAAATGTAATCTTAATACCTTTAGACTTAACCACCTATAGATTAAAAGCTTGAAAAGAATTCACTTATACAGATATAACCACTTTCTAAGCAGTATTAACTTCCCAATGTTAAACGCATTTCAGGAGTATGCAGTTCTAATATATCTGCATACTTTATTAACTAAATCTAACACTGAAAATATCTGTAAGTTTGGTCAAAATGCTTGGTATTCAGGCTGCTTATCTAGAACAAAAAGTATTTTTTAAAAGCTCAAACTGACTTTACATGAAAGGTACTAGAGTCTTAATATTTTAAAAAACAATGCTAGGCACAGTATCGCATATTATATCATATCACATGTATTAGCATGTTAAAGAGTATATGAGAAAGAGAAACATAACACATTAAAAAAAAATCTCACTCCCCCCTCCTTCACTTGGAAATAATATGAACTATGAGAAAGGTAGAAAACTAAACAGGAATTTTATTTGCCTTATTCAGAACAAGGTATATTCTTTACTCACATATTCATCCAGAAATATCTTGAGAGTCTGTGAGTGTATGTCTCAACCTGTATTTTTAAGAACGGAGTAAAATGCTTAGACTTTCTTGCATCATCATACATAACAGTGCTAATTTATAAACTAAGAGTTTGTAAATGAATGTTGCCCAAGAAACAGCATTAACTAAGCAGCTTCTTTGGAGTATTTAAACTTTACTTTGGTTATAATTCTTAATTTAACAGTGGTCTCATATCAATATAACATGCCAGAACGCTTCCTTTGAAAACAGAGTAATATGATGTGACAGTATGTTTTCAATGAAAGTTTTCCAGTCGTGCACAGAGCATCCTGAAGTATGTTAAATATTTCCACTGAAGGCTCATGATTGTCCCTCTTTCATATTGCCTAAATTGCAGGATTTCAGCATGAAAATCAACACTAGCCTGCATTTACGCTCATCGGTCTGTGAGCCAGTCGGCCTCTGCCCGCAACTGCCGAGCGTCCTGAGGGGGTGGCCTTGTGCCCCTGCTCAGGACCCACGACGGTGCTGGAACAACACGGGGTGTCACAGATCGCCAACTGCTTTCACATTCCATCCCAACAACTCTTCTAGGAGTGGGCCAAGAGGACGCTATTTTCATTTTACAAAGAAAAAAAGGGAAATTCAAAGAGGTGAGCATATCAGCCTCAACTTGACTGGTCCAGGGCTGGACCAGCCCACTCTGATAATGATAACTCAAAACCTGTACCCTCTGCCTGAATCACCTGGTCTGAGGTTTGAAAGGCCATAGGCCCCGCTTTTCTCCCTTCCTGTTCCACCATCAAGCAGCCCTCATTTTCTGTACGGCCCTGGCTTCTCAGTGGCCCCAGCACCATGCAGCCGAGGGTCCCATTCGGGGCCTGGTTCTAAGCAGAGGACGCTCTGCATAACACGGGCAGCTCACAGGCTACAAGCTTGTCCACCCAGTTCTCCCTGCAGTACCTCTGGAATGGAAAGACTTAGAGCCAAACTTACTTGTTTCTTAATTCTCAGAGTTTTAAGATAGTTTATTAGTTGGCAGATTAGACTTTCCTTATTTCTGTAGGCCTTTCTAAAGGATAAGACTATTTCAGTGTTTGTGATAACTAATCAGGCACCCAAAGATCTATGTTTTGTTCTCATTGTTGCTATCAATGAAAAAGCCAGTAGACTCCAAATTTTCCTCATTTCAATTACACCAGAAAGAAAAAAAAAGATGTTTAATATAATGTAGGAAACATTTGTAACTTTAAAAACTTTCATTTAGGTTTTCTTTCTACTAAATTTTTTAAGGAGAGTAATTCTCTGTGTTGAAAGATGAGCAATATTTTTCCAGTTTTTCTTGTGAGTTTTATTTTTTTAATCTGAACAAGAACATATTAATGTTTAAAGGGTATTTTAAGGAAGTGAAAATGATCAGAGTAGTGAACCATGTGAAATGTTAAATTCTTTACCTAGCAGGGTGATTCAAATAAATCAATATGATACCAGTAAACTATACCAATGAAAGAGTACTCTTTTATTGACATAGGATCTAATCAGAATAGTGCTCAACTATTGAAGACATATCCAGTCTTTTGGGTCATTAATGCATCACTGTGTATATAAAAGGTAATTTATATGGCTGAGGTTTAGCACAATATAATATTCTAAAAATACTGTAATAGAGTTTTCTAAGTTGTACTGAGGAGCTGAAATAAAGGAATATACCTTCAAAAGGTAAACAATTCAACTCTACTTAATTTGAAAATCAAACCCAATGACTTAGCAGACTCAAGGAATCTGCTTTAGTTACATGGCGTTTTGTTTACTACAAATGCAGGACCTGCTCCTCCCTGCCTCTGATCCCTCGACACCATCCAGCAGACTGGACCATGCCTGCTTCAATGAATATGTGTTTTGTAATTGATGGCAGCAACTCTGACCAAGAACTTAGCATTAACCAAGTCACAGAAACAGTATAGGATTTTCCTGATCATCATTTTATTTTTTAAGTTTTGAGCACTATGGCACATAGTTGGTTTTCAATATTCTTTGCTGGATGTTGAATGAATAACACAAAGCTTGAACAGCAATAAATTTAGATTATGTTTTAAGACCTATAAAAAGGGCATAAATATACTCACATGCTAAGGCTAAATGAACTCCAAACACAAAGCAGATAAAATTTTGATATTGGATTAAATGTTGGACATAAAACCAATATCCATGTATTGTAAACAAAAATTAAACATTTAATGTACTGGTCTTGTTAAATTTTATGATGGTTTTTGGTGGGGATGATTTAGACGGTTCAGGTGCCCCTGAAGAGGTGATCTGTCACCTTTTTCTTGGCAACTTTACTTGTTGCAAGCAGACACATGAAAATTTACAGTGCTCATCTAGGAAGTGTGCTCAAGGTAGCATAGGCTTGTTAAAGGCAAGCTGGGAGTTGTTGATATTGATGATATGCCATACACAAAGAAAATAACAAAGTTCCCGATCTAGCTCTGTTGATTACTGGTTATGGAAATACAGACAAATCACCTAGCCTTTCTAGAGTCCATTTCATTTTCTATAAAATAAGAACAATATATGACTTACCGGCCTCAGAGGGTTGTTATCAAATATATGATAAGAGTAACAATGAATTGCCAAGAACCAGAAAAATGTTAAAATAGACTGGTGTAATTAAAAAAAATCTATAAAAGAAAATCAAATGAGCTAGGCCTAACAGTTCTTTTCCTTCCATCTTTCCTAACTCCCAAGTAGCTACAGGTAAGAGTTCCTCAGGATCAGACTGACAGCAATACAATCAGGAACTGTCACTGCTATCTTGTGGCTCCACTGTCACGCAGCGCTGTCGGTCACTGGCCAGCCAAGGAACAAATGGCGAGACCACCATGGATTCTCATGGAGCATCCGATCACCTATGACCCTTCCAAATTCAAACCCAGAACCTCCCATCCTTTTGCTACTAACTGCTATGCTTGCAAAACGAAACAATTTAATTTTGTTTCGTTTTAGGCGTGGCAAATATTTCTTCTGTACTGAAATCATATTCTTCATGACTACCCAAAGACCAATTGGCTGATTAAGTCATTCAAAAATAACAGTATCAGCTAAAGCAACAATACTGAGCACTAAATATGTGCTAGGCCCTTGCTCAGGTACTGAGCAAACAAACAGAAAAGGCTCACAGGATATCACTTTTGTTATTTTTTACTTTATCCTGTGATTCCAGCACTTCCTATTTCAATTGGGAAATTAGATTCTTTGCAGCAGACACTGCGTGCTGCAAGACGGCTAACACGGTACAGGATGGTCTCTGATTACCCCTGCACCAATCTGTACATGCCCCGAGTGAAAGGACAGTGACAGAAAAAGGGGGATCTGGAAGAGAGCCCTGAATGACAGGACCTGTGAGCGTGAAACAGCTGAAGCCGGGACCACTCAAACTGAAGAGCTGACTGACAGTGTATTGGACCCGTGAGCAACTTAGGGGAAGTGGATCATGAAATCACAAAACTAGCTATCAGCACAATAGGAAAGTGTTTCTTGCTATACTTCTCTCCCTTTGATCCAAAAGGCATAACTGGTTGGCTTGGTTTTTGAAAATCATGTTCTTGTTTCATAAAAAGCTATTATAGTAGCAGCATTATTAGGAAAACTAAATGATGATAAAAGGTAAAAAGGAATTTTCAGAGAACTTTACACCTGGGAAGTAAGCCTTCCAAGAATAACAATGAGCAGGGTTGATGAGTTTCTTTGGAAGAAAAAAAGTTCTAATTCATCAATTTTTAAAAAATGCAACTGAATAGAAATGACAAGACCTATCAGTGATAAAAGTTTCTTTTTTATTTTACATAATTTGGAACCACCAGAGACAGATTTAATTTGCTGTTTTAGAATGAAATTTCAATGTCGGCTTGTTAGATGCTACAATATTTTTATCTATCTCCCCGCTGTGTGCTGAAGAGAGGAAACAGGGGTGGTGCTCATAAAGACAGTGATGAAAATTTCTTCATTTAACAGGCAACACGCTGATTACTGGCCACTGGAGTATTAGCGTGAGCTGCGTCACAGATGACTAGCAAGGGGACATGGGTGACAACGTCTGGGCCTCTAATGTCTAATGTGTGTGGTGAACCAAGGGCAAGTGTGTCCACATCAACACTCATCTGAAAATGCTGATTACAAATTAGTCTGATAATTATCCCATAATCACCTATAATAATGATTGGATTTTCTTTGTTATTTGGAAGGAGGTAAGTTAATTTCATAGAAAGCAAAGATCCAATCATGTTGTTTTGAGAAAGGGACTTGAGAATTTTTCATTTTTTTATAACGTGAGGTATTTCAGTAATTGGTTTTAAGGTTAGATTGTCTTTAATAGGATGCTTTATAGAAAAGTTTAACACTTTTCATAGACAGGTGATTTCCAAACCTGTACAGATATGAGACATGGAAAAGTTACAGAAGAAGACAGCACTCACAGAATGCTGACAGATCCCCTCCACTTGGGGCACAGGTTTTACTTCTCCCTCCAGGAGATCACCTTCAACCATGGTGACATCTTGCTGAATCTGTCACCCTACAAAGACCAAGTATTCATCTTTCTCTCAGATTAATGCTGTGAAGAAGCCCATCACAAAGACCTGAAATGATTTTGCTGTGCCCTGAACTCCTAGTTTAAGCCAATGGAAAGAGTAAAAAATGGGAAATTGTGCTATTTCAGAGCTCAGTTACAAGGCCACTAAATCCTAGACGTCTCATACCAGCATCTGAATAAGGGCTTCGATTTTATGTGGCATATATTTTAGAATGCATTCATAGCATACAGTTATAGTTTTTATAGCTTAAGGCAAAGGAAAATTGTAGCTGGAAAATAATCCACATTTGAGATGAAACCACTCTGTTCAGGGGTCTTCTCAGAGACCACGGCCCAAGTACTGGCACATGTGCCTCCCCTCAAGCCCTGTCCCCTCCTTCAGGGGCTACTGACGCTCTGTCGGCCTCCAGAAGCCTTTCTGGACTCTTCCAGCCCTCACTGCCACCTCGCCTCTTGATGGACTGGCACACGTCTAGCCTGCGTCCCATGACGTAGCATTTCTCTATATCCTTCCTTACATTCTTCTTTAACAGCCTTCCTTCCGCAAAGCTAGCTAGGCTTGTCTGACACTGGAAATGGATTAGAGCTTCTTGCAAGTCAAAACGTTACCCTGGGCCCCCTGACACCACACGGTGCCTACAGCAGTGTGATAAGCACGTGCTGGGCATGCGTTGATGGGGGGCATCATCTGCAGGCTGCCCAGAGCTACACGGACATTCGTGGCACGTGGCTCCCGCCCCTCCCACATGTTCACAGCCCCCAGTGCAGGGAGGCGTGGCTGAATTTGGAGCCTGTTCTGAGCCCTGCACGGGGCAAGGCGTGCTGGTGGTGTGAGGACACGTGCCACCTCCGCAGCGGACTGCCAATGACACTGATGCAGAAACGCCCACGGTCAGCAACGCACGTGCAGGTAGTAGCGACATGGCTTCGTTCCTCGGCTCCTGCGGGGCCTCCTTACGCCTCCCCTCCCCTCTCTCACCTCGTCGCTCACATCTTGACAGCGCGGGGCAAGCAGCGGCACCGACGTACGCTGACGTCACCTGCCGCATGATATGCTGACATCCGAGGTGGCAAACAATCGCTCAGCCCCCTGCTGCTTCCAGGGGCTTGGGCAGGCTGCCGGCGATCGCCCTTCCCAGGGGCACAGAGCAGAGTCTACATGGGCGCTCCGTGTCCTCCGCTGGATTCTGGGCTTTGTTTCATGTGGAATTTTCTTAGCAAATAAATGTCTCACAATATTTGTTGGCAACATATTCTTATTTAAAAAAATTGTCAGGTCACTAATATTGCAAATGAATCTTTTCAGGTCGGAAACCATCATTCTCAAAGAGAAGGGGGAAAATACTAAGAATCAGAAAGTTAGCCATCACTATATTGTTCGCAGTAATTCTTTAAAGAAAAAAAAAGAACGCGAAGAGGGTCACTGATAGAAGAACAATTCACTTTCCCTTACTTACTAGGTAATCATTTATAAAGAGTTCATTTATAGGACATTTCCAAACAATTTTAATGTTAAAAACACCTCTCTTTCTTTTGGGCTGGAGGAAAAACCTTTTTTTTTTTTCAGTAGTAGAAGCAGGTTTTGTAGAAGAACACAGCCCTTTACTACAATCTGTCACTTTAATGAAATACAATATCCACTATATATTTTTCTTTGTGGTTCCACATGATGATGATTGGCATATACTGTAGAATTTCCTAAGTTAATATGTAGATTTAGAACATAAGTGATCAAAAGCAACACAGTAGAAACCCCTGGGTTAGTATTTAAGCTCGATTAGTCCTTTTTATGGGGTCTCAGAAGACAAAGCTAAATTTTTGAGAAAATTTGGCATAAATAATCACAGACACTTGAAAGTGCTGTTTTGAATAGATTATTTCATAAATAAAAATGTCATTGTTTTAGTTTACATTTCTCTAGTAATAAAATGGATCATTTTTCTATGATGTAGTTCAGTTCTTCATATATCTTTCAATTGTGTCCTTTTTCCATTCACCTTCTGATATCTTAGGGTTCTCGTATCATCTCGAGTCATATGAGTTCTTCATATATTACAAATATTAACTGTTGTGTATTACATGTCTAGTTCGTAGTTTAACTGAAAATTTTGATAACCATCCTTTTTAATGGTTAGACGTGCTGAACAGATGATTTCATAGGGGCCATAAATCCAGAGCTACTGAGTAGGCTCTTACAGGTGTGCACACGAGAAGGTTCTTACAGGTGTGAAGAGGTGAAGGCTCTTCCAGGTGTGTGCACACGCACGAGAAGGTTTTTACAGGTGTGCGCACGAGAAAGGCACAAGCTGCCCTCGTCCTCGGCCCCCCAGCCTGGCTTCTCCTTGTCTTTACAGAGGGTCACCATCTGCGCCAGCTGTGAAGTCCTCGTTCTCCTCTCCCAGCACGTGGTCAGCACTCCTGCACCTCCTCCTCCCTGTCACACAGCAGTTCACGCTGGGTGCGCCTGCCACCCATGCCTCC
Organism: Mesoplodon mirus; assembly: GCF_964341445.2. NCBI lineage: Eukaryota > Metazoa > Chordata > Mammalia > Artiodactyla > Ziphiidae > Mesoplodon > Mesoplodon mirus. Next base: position 85,694,251 of record NC_138989.1, on the reverse strand, counting down.
CCCTCTCCTTCCTGACTGTTCTTGTTGTTTCCTCGGACTCCCAAAGAGTCATCATCTTCCTTTGGTTTTTTTTTGTTGTTTTGTTTTTTTGCGGTACGCGGGCCTCTCACTGTTGTGGCCTCTCCCATTGCGGAGCACAGGCTCCGGACGCGCAGGCTCAGCGGCCATGGCTCACGGGCCCAGCCGCTCCGCGGCATGTGGGATCTTCCCAGACCGAGGCACGAACCCGTGTCCCCTGCATCGGCAGGTGGACTCTCAACCTCTGTGCCACCAGGGAAGCCCCAGCTCTTAAATTTACATCTTCAATTCCACTCACGTTTTTTGCCTTGGATTTCAGTTCTCAGGTGACTACCATATATCTCCACCTGGATGTTCTGTCTGTATCACAAACGCCCCGTGTTTTAAGCTAAAACTGTATTCTCCCCATCCCACCCCAACCTGAGACCCATATGTGTCCCTCACTGTTATGCAGCCTTGTTATGCAGTCACCAGTGAACACAGGCTCTGGAAGGCAGCTCCAACACACACCCCTGTCCTCCACAGTCCGTCTGCTGCCTAGCCGGCCCTGCACAGGTTCACAAACTACTCCTGTTTTTGGTTCCCATCACTTCTTCACTAAAGCAAGCTTGCCTCTATCTTTGTGTTTTAGAACCTTTCCTAATCACAGCTAGTATTGTAGTATTATCTTTCCAAAACTTGCTAAAACACACATCTAATTATATTATTCCTCTTCTCCTCAAAATGTCTGATGGCTCCTGACTGCCCGTAAGATGAAGCCCAACCACGTCCTGTGGAACCGCATGTCTCCTGCCGCCCGCCCTACTTGCTGGTTCTGGTTCTGTACCTTTGCTAGCTGGCCCCATGGGAGGCTTGGTATTTTTCTCACATCCAAACCTCTGCTCATGTTATTCTATGGCACATATTTCCTTCACCTGTCGTCCTAACTGACTTATCATTCAGTTCATCACTACCACATCTGTGAAGGCTTTAATGGCTCACCTCCCTTGTCTGGACTTCAGATTATACAACCTGATTCGATAAAAATGAAAAGTACATTGTAAGACAAAAGATTCTCTAAGCACAGCCAATGAAGAAGACAGAAATCCTGAATACGTATCTGAAAGTTAGACCTCAGTAATGTTAACATTTATAATATACAAGTTTTACAAATTTACATGAAAATTATAAAAATTCCACTAAGAAAAGGGGGAAAGAATATAAAGAAAAAATTCACAAAAAATCAAATCCAAATGTCCAATAAATATTTTAAAAGATTCTCAAATTCAGTAGTAGTCAGAAAATGCCAAAAAAAAAAAAAAAGTCATTTATTCCACGAGACCAGCATAGATTTCAAGGACAAGGCACATTTTGGTGGCGGGGTCTCTCCCGTCTCCCATGTTCAGCAAGGGCCTCCAGGGAGCTTGTCAATAGGCACATAGCCAAGGAGCCCGCCAGGACCCTGCAGACGTTCATGTTTTCTACTCAAGATCTATACTCAATTATTGATTGAATTATATAGTTTAAAATCTCTACTCAATGACACACTTAAAAGATTAATCTTTCACTTCTAATCTTTATTCATATCTCTTTAGATACAAATTCAGGAAGGAGTTTAAAACGAACCATCTCTCATTAGAAAATGTGTCTGAGACCCTCTGCTCAAAGCCGCTGTGAACAACAGGAGCAAGAAAAACACAAGGACCATAACCCACGTCACCGTCATCTCCTCCTGAGGGCGTTCTAAGCATCTGCCCGAGGTGTGCCACGGCAGTTTGGAACCTCTAGGCAGGGGGCACCTTTGTTGTCTGCTGGTTGGTTTTATACTCTGCACTACCATTTGATTGCTGAAGTAAGTGAAACAAGATTTCTGACCGATCCAGATGGATTCAAGTCACTTCACTTTAACTCGCAGATGTTTTTTGTTGGCTTTGAAACTTATATATAAACAATCATATAAACAGCTACTGCAAGCATTATCCAGACCATCAGCAAAGCCATCAAATGTATCAGAAAGCAAACAAGTTAATTTAAAAACACATAAACACAGGGCTTTCAACAAAAACACTAATTGTCTAAATGGTTAAAATTCTGTGGCATCCACAGGATATGACAATCCTTCTCTGCTTTCTGCCTGTCCAGACTGTTCTGCCCCTCAGAGGTACAGTGGCCTATACGTTAGCATGTAAGCCTTTCTGGAACTGTTCAAAGGGCTTGAACTTGTCAATAGAGATGTTTTCTTCATAGATCATGGGCAAATTCTCAATTTAGTTAATCCCCCAATTTTAAATACTCTGATGCTCCATGTCAGAGGCCTACATGACGCGCAGATGTGACAGAATACAGGTGTGGATGTCTGTCATAATAGGACCACTTAGGCTAGGGATGAGAGCGCAAGACTCTGAAGGGGCTCCAGTGAACCTCAGCAGGAGATTACGCTGAGAGCTATCGGGGGAACATGGCCAGAGAGAATGTCAGATTTCATACTCAGCAGACATCTACCGCAACTGATGCCTTGTAGTCAAAGGCTGTTAAATTTCCTGTGAAGGGTTACCGGCAGCCCTGAATGTTTTTCTCATTGTTTATTTAGTTCCAAAAGTACTTGGTCTTTGTGCTGATTGCCCTAACTGACAGCACAGGAAATCTGGACTTTGTAAACAGGGCACTGCTCTATTGAATTACAGGTTGCAGGTCTGGAGTCAACCTGTAGAGCTGGACTTGTACAAAGAAATCCTTGCCGTGTAGAACAAAGGAGCTTATATAAGCAAAGATCATCTCGAAAAAGATGAATCTGGAAGCAGGGCATAGGGACATTTATAAACTCATCCCTTTGCTGAAAAAGATCCTGATGTGACAGAAAGAGGACAACAGCTTACTGATGAGGAAATCGTTAATAATCACCGGATTCACGGTTTCAAAATGTGGTTATTCCTGACTACAAGATGACCACCTGACATCTGACATCAGTCACTCTGGGATGAGAGTGTGGGAGGCTCTTCTGCCATAAAAACTGGTCCCAAACATGCAAAATTCTATATTATCTACCCTCTGTAAAAGTAGCATAAGCTGAAGTGACCAAAACCAGATATGTACATGTGGGAAATATTTTAAATGTAGCTGTTAATTAAAACACATGAATAAGAAGAGAAAGCTCCTAAGTTAGCAGAGTGGGAGACTCTTTCTCTGTAAGTTGGCATGAGGGGAGGCCTTCCCATCACCACCATCTAGTTCATCTGTGTTTGTGGACACTGACTATAATAACCTACAGTAGAAAAGAAAACCTTACCAATGACCTAAAGATGCATTAGCATCAGGCACCATTTCTTGCCTGAACATTACTTATTAAAACAGATACCATATGTTATCACATTATCGTGCCCCAAAGACCTCCTTTTGCAGGATGAAATTAGAAAATCAAGTTTTCATTAGTATCCTCACCGATGCTGATCATTTTAGGCTCCCGCTTAGAACACTTAAAATTTAATCTACAGGAAAATGGTAGTATCTATAAGCTATTTTTTCCCTAGACCTATTATGGAAAGTGTGAATTATAATTTAATAAAATTATAAAAGTAAACAAAATGTACCACCAGTGAATGCTTCCTTCATTCCTGATTGTTTTTTATTCCAAAGGCTCAAAGTAGAGCTTCTATTAAAACAATGTGTGCTTTTATGAATGACCATCAATCATTGGTAAATACAATTATAACTGACAAATTCTTTTCAAAGCTACTTGGCTACAAGACGCATCTTCTACAAGATAACATATGCTTAGATAACACTATATCAAGCAATTCAGATATACGTACTGTAGAATATTTAAATGCCAAACCACAACATATGGGTTACTGTACAGTTCTCACGGAGCAAAGAGCTCCTATGCAAGCCAAACTCTGATATAACCAGGCTTACGTGGATAATATATCGCCATAATTCGGCTTCGATTAAAAGCATATTTCAGCAGAAGCTCAGGATTTCAGCTCAATGCATTTTAATAATGCCAGCCTACGACTCTGCTTATGCTAAATGTACATTACTCAAATGGATTCAGAATTATGCTTTACATAAATACAGAGCATATTAAGACAAAATCTTGCATAACCTAAGTATATATTAATGGCACAGTCCCAGAATCTGCTGGCTGTCCTACACATTGTGCATACAAATCAGTCAATCGATCTTATCTATGATTTTACTAATATTTTCATTTCAAACTGTTTCTTAGTCTTGTCCTCCCAAAGACAGAAAAGTGTAGAAGCTGAGCAGAAAGGCTTCTGGAGAGTGACAAATTTCACTGGATGTACAATAACCCTGTACATGTACCTTGTGAGCTACCAAGGCCATAATGACTTACACTATACGTTTTAAAGGGACAGTATCAGGAATGCACAACTTTTATTCCAGAAGGAACTGTGACAGTCCTAAATTAGTGTCGCCTCATGCCTAACCCCCCAACTTCTATGTAGGGCATACAAAGATTTTAGAATAGAAGAAACAATCTACGTTCTTATTAGTAGTTTTCACTATGTAAGTTGTAATGAATGTTACCGAAAGGCATAAATATAGCGTCTGTAAATTCTAACACCTAAAAGTAAGGCAGTTTCATATTTAGCATGATTAATATAATCAGGTAAAGTTGCCTAGGGTAATTTAATACTCGGGAAAAAAAAAGTGAGATGTCATTAGAACCATCTTTAAATGAAAAGCAAATTAAACTATGACAATGCCATTATTTTGAAAATCTCTCCTGTTTTAATTCTTTATTATTAAGGTTTAAATAGGTATTAAGATTTCTCAAAACGAAAGGGTTGAACCCTAATGCTTACTCTAAGATGTGATTAAAGAATGATATGACAAGACTTTAAAAGGTGGCAAATCACAAGTATGAAGTAAGCTGTTTGCTACAACAGAACCAAGGTAAATCATTTACTTCACAGGACACACAGGATTCAAGGGCATGTAATTCCCGCCTGACGTTTGTACCGTGTTTTTTGAGAGTATATAAACTCCTTTCATTATAGCTATTAGAAAATATATCTGAAGACTTATATAAACTATGATAAGTTAATCCAACTGCCATGTTACGGGTTGCCTTGTATCCTCCAAAAATCCACATGCTGAAGTCCTCACCCCTGGAACGTCAGAATGTAACCTTTTTGGGAATAGTCGTTGCAGGTATAATTAGTTAAGTTCAGGTCATGCTGGAGTAGGGTGGGCCCTTAATTCAATGTGACTGATGTCCTAATAAAAAGGTGTACACTGAAAGAACACCATGTGGAGACTGGAGTTATGCCACCACAAGCCAAGGGACTAAGAGAAACCAGCAGAGAGTCAGGAACCGGTCCCTTCCCTAGTGACTTCCAAGGAAGCACAGCCCTGCCAACACCTCGATGGTGAACTCCAGGCATCTAGAACTGCGAGACAATAAGTTTCTGTTGTTTAAGCCCCTCAGTTTGTAGTACTTTGTTAAGGCAGCTCTAGCAATCTAATATACCATATTTGTTTCACTTATTACTATAGCTTTTATAATATTAGCAATACTAGCAAATATTAACTGGAGAAGTGCAAAAGGATCTTTAGTTATCAATATTTGTCCCAATCACCTCCAACAGACTTGCGTTCATGGTACTGTGTGTTGAACTGGCACCACCAGGCAACGCTGACAGAAATCGGTCAAATAAGCTTTAGGAAATCAGTTATTGGCGACTCAAAGGCTGATATTCGGTCTCTTCTTGAGTTCTCTAAATTGTGTTTGATGACTGAAGCAAAAATTACAACACTGATAATGTGGTTCTCAATGTATGTAGTTATTATATACAATTAGATTACAATTGAGGGATGGCAAAGGATAGTAAAGGGAGAGAAAGTATCTATACTTCATTCAAACTGATAAAAGGGTGACACCAAAAGACTGATAAATCGTGTATATGTAATGTAACACCTAGACAATCACTTAAACAGCTATTCTAAGTGAAACACTCAAAAATCAAAAGCGGATTCTAAAAAATCTTCAAGTAGATCATACGAAGTCAGGAAAAAACCTGAGAAACAAAACCCAAAAAGAACAGAAAAAATAAAATAAAATGACAGACTTAAGCCCTAACATATCAACAATTACAGTCAGTCTAAGTGGTCTGATACACCAACTAAAAGATATTGGCAAAGAGGATATTAAAAAATTATATCCAATTACATAGTGTAGAAGTATGTATGTTTCACTTCAAATATAATGATATATGTAGGCTGAAAGGTAAAGGATAAACATATACCATACAAACATTATTTTTTTAAAAAGCAGTATTGGCTATGTTATTATCAAATAAAGTAAACTTCAGAGCAAATACATCATTAGGGACATAAAAATAAAGGGTCAATCTACCGAGAAGATACAGCAATTGTAAATGTGTATGCACCAAGCAATAGAGCTATATCATATGTGAAGTGAAGGGAGATCAGGGTCTGTCCTCAGGCAGGGGCAATAGATCAGATTCAGGAAGCTCTGAGCAGACTAGATGTGACTGGTGAAGGTGGTGGCCAGAGCAATGAAGGACTGAAAGATGAAGCGAAGGCCTCTAGCTTCAACAGCTGGGCAATGAAAGCCTTACAGGAGGCATTCAAGTAGATTTATGGTAAAGGGAGACAAGGGGATAGGGAACAAAAATCTTTTGTGCCCTGGTACTGTGTTAAGTGCCTTCACATGTGTTTTGTATTTGGAGGAAGACGGTAATGGTGGTTGTGGATACGCTGGCTGCAGTAGTAGAAATTAGCCAAGTGATGGTACCAGAGTTAGGAGGGAGTGAAAGAAGACCTGGGGATACTGGTAATCACAGTATTTAAAAGGCAAAAAAAAGAAAACAAGCGAGTGAAAGAGACCAAGCGTTAAAAAAAAAAAAAAGGACCTCTGAAAAAACATGATGTCTCACCAAAATAAGTTAACATTTAATCAAAACCCTTAATTAAAAATATGATTGAGAAATACGTAGCACAATCTTTGTCCCCTAGGTCCCAACTTGGAAAGGAGACCCAGTCACAAGCATCAGCTTGGTCCAGGAAGCCTCTTTGGCCCTGTGAGCCCAAGACACCAGGGCAGACAGAAGCATGGGTAGGGGACTCTGGCACACCCCTTCCCCTGGATGACAGCCAGCCTCCTGGCTAGGATACCTGCTGGTCCCTTCAGGCAGTCATAGCAGAGTTAACTGGGAGTTCCAGCAGCATCAGATAAACCAAGCAAACTGAAGTAACACTGCAAAAGCACAAAAATTAAATCACCGTCAGAACCACCACAGCTTACAAAAAGAAGGCTAAGGTCCACACACAAACCATAAACAAAGTAACTGCCTACTAAAACAAACAATGTAAATATGACCTACAGTCTCCTAACATAACAGACGAAGTATCCTGGATGCAATTAAAAACAAAACAAAACAACACTTCTCATACCAAGAACTAGGAAAAGCACAATGTGAATGAAAAAAGACAATTATATCTGATGGCAACACTAAGATGAACCAGACGCTGGAATCATCTGACGAGGATTTTTACAGCAGGTATCATAAAAATGCTTTTACCATAAATTACAAATTCCCGACAAAAAATGAAAAACGAGTAAATCTCAGAAAGAAATAGAAGTTACCAAAAAAAAAAAGAAGCAAATGGAAATCACAGAGCTGAAAAACACCATAAAAAAAATTAAAACTCACTGGTTGGCTCAATCTTACCAAGTGGAGATGACAGAGGATGGAAATCTGTGAACACAAGGAAAGACCCACAGAATCCCCCAACTGAACGAGAGAGAAAAAAGACTGGAAGTGAACAGTGGGGAAAGCCTGAGGGACCAATGGGACAATAACAAAAGACCCACAGTGACACCACTGGAGCAGCAGCAAGAGGGGAGACAGGCAGGGGACTGAAAACAGTGCCTAAATAATGGCTGCAAACTTCTCAAACTTGGTGAAAGACAGATCCCTACAGATCAAGAAGATGAGTAAATCTGAAAGGGTTACCCCCTAAAAATCCATGTGAAGACAAATTACAATTAAAAATTTTTAAATTGAAGACAAAGAAAGAATCTTGAAATCAGCCAGAGAGAAATGACGCATTACCCACACGGGAACACAATTCAAATGAACTCCCACAGTTTGAGAGAGAAGCTCTGCATGATTGCTACGGACCACTTAAAACTACAGCATTTAGAACTTTTAATGTCCTTTAGCCATATTTCCAAAACGGAGGGCATTTTTAAGCGAGATTTATACTTTATTAGAGATTAAAACAACTTACCTTCCTTAAAAAATTGGGGTATTATGTGCACAGTATTTCTAGATCCAAAATAAATATCTCTGAGCCCCACACAAAGCCACTCTAATTCTTTAGGTAGACCTTGAATTTTTTTTTTTTTTTTTTTTTGCAGTACGCGGGCCTCTCACCATTGTGGCCTCTCCCGTTGCGGAGCACAGGCTCCGGACGCGCAGGTTCAGCGGCCATGGCTCACGGGCCCAGCCGCTCCGCGGCACGTGGGATCTTCCTGGACCAGGGCATGAACCCGTGTCCCCTGCATCGGCAGGCAGACTCTCAGGCACTGCGCCACCAGGGAAGCCCTAGACCTTGAATTTTAGCAGACAACTTGGTGATTCTGATATCAGCACTGTGTATACCATACTTTGAGCAATACTGGATATAAATAAGAAGCCTATGCAAAAAGCATGAAAATATTAACCTTCAGCATTTGTTTTCAGAATGCAAACTTAATTAAATGCATGTAAGTGAAAGCCAACAAACAAAAGATTTAAAATCAAGAAACTAAAAAGATGGGAAGATCAAGAGAGAAGCAATTTACTAGTTATAAGATACTAATTCAGAAGAACTTAAAAAAAAAAAAGCTAGGCTGCTGAATCAAACATTTCCGATGCTTTTCCAAAATTTTGTCACCTGACAAAGCAAGATGGATCACTATAGTTTTTTTTTTTATACACAAAAGCAATCCCAAGGTTGCAACAGAAAAAAGTCCTTCTGAACCAATCATCAGATTTTTCTCCTTTCACTTTTTTAGTATTTTTATTGCAAACCACTCACAGCCTTGTTGGAAGCTGGTAAGGTATAAAGTTGATGTATCAAACCTAAGACAGTCAGGTGAGGGGAGGTACATGTGTGGGTGCCCGTGGGCACACAGCCATCTAACTCCGTAACACGGTTCTTCACGAGGACGGCTCCACTCACTAGACTCCTGGTGCCCATCCATCTGGGCACCAGGACCCAATGGGGCTACACATGAAAGTCTGTGACACAGCGAACTCTGCCTCCTGTTCTTGTCTCACACTTAGTGCTCATCTACTTATCCAAGCGGGTTTCACACGGCAGGTGCAGTCAATAAAGGTTTCAGACACTGACAAGTGTGGCCACTGCTGCAAAAGCCATTCTTGTTCCCCGAGGGGGTGCCACAAATATTTCTGTTCCCTCGGGGTCTAGAAGGCAGCTGTAAGTGCCTGGCCTTCGAGGTTGGCTGCTTCTCTTTCTGAGGAGCAATCCAGATTCAACCAGGCATTGGTTATCTTGCTTACGTGTTTACAGGCATGGGATTTTTCATGAAAAGATGGGAGGGATTTCGTAATACTTTTTTATATATAGTAAAAATCTCCAGTGTAAAATGTGCAACGTGTGGCAAAATGTAACTATTCTAAAGCCATTAAAATATAAGCCACCTGACAGGGCAGTGCTGGGCCTAATGGTCACTCTTCCAAGCAGGGCTGTGTTTGGTACCCAAGCTGTATAACGTCTCAAACCCAGCAGGAGTCAGTCAGTGATGAACGTAAAAACCAGATGTGCCGGCCAGAGGTTCCCAGACGGCGGCCCCGACACTCACCTGGCACTGTGCCCCCCTCAACCCCTGCCACATACACAGCTGTGTGACCACAGGCTTCGCAAACAGTACTGTGCTGCTCTCTGATGGCACTGTGATACTGGACACGTATGCTATGCTGATTCTGCCCATTTGGGAAAGCAGCTACAAGGTCACTAAGGCACTGCAGTACTAAGACAGCATAAGTACGTAAATGTGTGGCACATCCAAACAATGGAATATTATTCGGTTATGAAAAGAAATGAGCCGTCAAACGAGGACACGGATGCACACTGCTAAGTGAAAGAAGCCAGTCTGAAAAGGCTATGTCCTATATGATTCCGACTAGAAGACATTCAGAAAAAGGCAAAACTATGGAGCCAGTGAAAAGATGGGTGACTGCCAGGGGTGAAGGGGGAGGGAGGGATGAATAGCCAAAGCGTAGATTTTTAGGGCAGTGAAAATACTCTGCATGACACTGTAACGGTGGATACATATCATCACACATTTGTCCAAACTTACAGACTGTGCAACACCAAGAGTGAACCCTAAGGTACCACGGACTTTGGGTGATGATGGTCACTGCAGGTTCATCAGTTGCACCAAATATGCCATCTGCTGGGGATGCTGACGATGGAGGAGGCTGTGCGTGTGTGGGGCAGGGGCACATGAGAAATCTATGAGGGGGCATATGCTCAAGTTTGCTATGAACCTGAAACTGCTCGAAGAAATAATTTAAAAGGAAAAATAAAAGGTACTTGAAAAATATGTACATAAGCCACCTGAAATTTTAAATATAAATAACATAAACATTGCTTTACAATAATGTGAATTGCTTAAAAAGCTGTATATAAAACCAATAAAATGTAGAATAATTTGCAATCAATTACCATTTCCTCTTAACAAATTGTAAGATTGTTGCATAAATTAGGAGATTTTGCTATAAAATATGGATCCACTACAATGCAGAAAATTCAGAGTACTAGTAAATGTTCTGCCAATATGTAAAAAATCTATTTTTAAAAAAATAATAGTGATTCCTAGTAATTATATCAGGGTTTGACCAAGAAAGATAACAAAGATGTAGGAGTTACTATTACTATTACAATGCTCTGGAAAATGTTACCACTTAAGGGCCGAGTAGGCCTAGAGAACGCTACCAGACGGGGCCAGATGTAAGGGACACTTATATCAAACAAGTAATCACTTCCGAAGTCATAAATGGATTATCACATAGGGGGACACTGCACTGACTTTCATTTTTATCCATATTCCAAACAATGTGAAAAGTCAGCATGGAGTGAACTATTTAATTTTGTAAATCGGCATTCTAAAATGCTGGAATATGTTCAAAGTTCAATAAACCAAAACACTACTTATTTCAGGATTTCTTCTAACAAACTGGATAGAAAGCAACATACATCCCAATGGTTTTTTGCAGTGCTTCGAAGCATTTCATTCAGGGCAGAGAGAAGTAATGAAGGTTAACTGATGGAGATGAAAGAAAAATTACAATTAAAGGAAGGGTGGCTGGCTTTTACAAAGACGCTGGAGTGAAATCCTGGCAGCTCCAAGGACTCTGTAGCTGCAAGACTGAGGGGCCTGGAGTGAAGAGTGTGCCCTCAGGTCACAGCAGGACGAAGCACCTGGTACGAGAACGGGCAGCTGTCGCAGTGCACGCAGGCGAGGGATGGACTGTCTGTGATCAGTAAGATTTCTAGCCACAAACACAAGACACCATCAGTATCCACTCATGAATTTATTAATTCATTCGCAAAACCACTCAACCAAGTACCAGGCCTTCGAAGAGCTTCCAGTAGGAGAGGTGAACGGCTAAATAAGCAAATCGAGTGCGTTCTGGGAAAGGCTAAAGGGAGATGAACACAAGTGCCCTGGGAGTCGAGAGGAGTACCAGCCCCAGCCCCGGGACACCAGGCAGGCTTACTCCCAGAGGTGGGGCAGGGGCACAGCATGCGCGAAGGCCGACAGCCAGGAACAGAGGCACTGAGGAGTGGGCATGGCATGGTTGGTACACCAGGGTGTCTACAGAGGGCTGAAGCTCATGACGCAAAGAAGGCAAGGAGTGATGAGCTGGAGACGGCCGGGGCCTGTACTCATCCTTTCCGACAAGAGAACCTACAGACCCTCCAGCGTCTGCCAGGCAGAACGCTTGCCACTGGATGGATCTTCACAGGTGTTACAGACAAGCAAAGCACCCATTCCCAGGGAACGTGAGTGTCTGGTAGAATCAGAAAGAGTAAGCCTAATGACATGGTATATTATTTTGGACTGTTTTAAAGACATTTGCAGTTTGGTGTATTTGGGGAAATGGTTTAGTCCCTGCAGATGACAACAGAGTGAAGAACAGCAAGGGGAATTTTCCACGCGTGTTTCAGGGACTTTTCAACAGAAAGTACGTGTTGCTTCCTACCACAGAGACGAAATGTTCCTGACGTATAGGACATAGATTTTCAGTAATGAGAAAGACACATCACTGACACCATGCCAAAAGCAAGGAATAAAGAAAATACGAAACAATGATCACCTGCTTAATTGAATGAAAAATGAAAACAAAACATATCCACTAAAGGAAACAGCTTTCCAAGCACGGATGAAAACTAGTTTTAGTCAAATGCAGAAGTTTTCCAGCTGTGTTACCTTTCGCACATCCTAACTGAACTGCTACTCCTCCCAAAACTTCACAGTACAAGTCAGAATCTGATCACAAATACATAAGAATTGGGGAAAGAACATAGAAGATTTGGTGGGTGATTAATTCTGATTTTCAAGAATAGTAAATACATTTTCAAAACCCAACTAAACCCCAGAGAAACCTCATTCGTGGAATCTTCTGAGCACTTTATTGATACAAACTTCTGTTGTGGCAGAAAGCACTTCTCCTCACAGCACAAGGGTTCAGAGCACAAACTCTACAGCAAGACTGCCGGGTTCCCTAAAGCCTCCACCGCTAACTGTGTGATCTGGACAAAGGACCATTTTTAAAATCTTCATGCTTCAGTTTCCTCATCTATAAAATGGAGACAGTAAGAGTCTATAACACAGAGTTGTGAGACATAAAGTGATTCAGTGAATGTAAAGTTCCCAAAAGTTAATAAATGTAAAGCACTTAAAAGACACAAGCCTGTAGAAAGAAGTCATAAAACAGGGAAGATGTCAGGGAGGAAAGTAACACTTGCCAAGTTCCTTTGGTGAGGCAGATGCTCTACCCAGTGCTTGACACTTATTATCTCATTTAATTTCACAATAATCCTGTAATAAAGAGGCACTATTACCTAATGGAAGACAGTACTTATTTGGGGATTTCAAACTTCTGAGAAAACCCACAGATATTCAATTCTACAAAACCAGAGAATAACAAAACCATTAGAATATGGAGTGCAAGCACTTGTGACATCAGGAACTGGTTAAATACGCTGTACAAATGCGCACTGAACTCAGGCCCTGGACTTGCATAAAGAAGCCAGACTGTTGTATACAAACTCCCAACAGAATGTCTACTCATTTCAAAAATGCTCTAATAGATACAATGGCAATTTGAGATCATGAAGCTGTCTTAAATGTCACCATTTCTGTGATTTTGATCATTTCTTGCTCATGGAGAAACCTCGAATCCTAACATTTTCATCTGTATTTTAAGCTTCACCTGTGTATCAAATGTCAGATAATTTATCGGTAGATACCTGTTTAAACCCGGAAATCACAAACATTGTTGAAATCAAGCTAATTAAAGCACAGTCCTGCTGGAGAGATCTTGCCTGGAAGGATAACAAAGGGATTCCCAAGAGAGGAATTTAGAGAGGCCAAAATTGGCAAGTTTTCACCAAGTGGGCAAGATATACAGAAACACAACTTCAAGACAACAAAAGGATGCAGAAATGAATCAGCTTAGAATTCTTCTCAAATGCATGATGGATGCATACACACTAAAAAGGCGAAACTGCCCAGTAAGGAGACAGACGGACCACAGATCTAAACGCACTAAAAGGAAAGTCAGGAGCAATGAGTCTAAATTTATTTATTTTATGTTATTTATTTATTTTTTGTGGTACGCGGGCCCCTCACTGCCGTGGCCTCTCCCGTTGCGGAGCACAGGCTCCGGACGCGCAGGCTCAGCGGCCATGGCCCATGGGCCCAGCCGCTCCGCGGCATGTGGGATCCTCCCGGACCGGGGCACGAACCCGTGTCCCCTGCATCGGCAGGTGGACTTTCAACCACTGCGCCACCAGGGAAGCCCAGGAGTCTAAATTTAAACTGCCAGTTCTCAGGAGAAAGGAAGTACATTTGATTGTGCTGGTTCCTGAATTATTTTAACAACAATGATCATGATGAGGATGGCATAATTTAAATTTAAAATTGACACAAGAGATTTCCCTGGTGGTTCAGGGGCTAAGACTCTGTGCTCCCAATGCAGGGGGCCCGGGTTCGATCCCTGGTAAGGGAACTAGATCCCCCATTCCACAACTAAGAGTTCACGTGCTGCAACAAAGATCCCACACGCCGCAACTAAAGATCCTGCACGTGGCAACAAAGATCCCAAATGCTGCAACTAAGACCCAGTGCGGCCAAATAGATAAAAAAATAAATAAATAAATAGACATGAATCTATTTCAAGCCTTTGTTCTCTTTTTAAAAAAGGCTTTTTACGGGCTTTAAATAAAAGCATATAAATTGACTTACTTTTTGCTTCGGATTCCAACTGGTAGTAGGTTTAGTAAAACCCTGTATCTAGCATCTATATCCGTGTAAAGTGCAGCAATCTTGAACAGTTCTTTGAAACTGAAAGTCTACTTGGGAGACAAGATCCAAGATTCAAATATTTCCCTCTATTACTAAACACTGGGTACTATAATCTGCTTGAGGTTATATAGGAAAGAAGAAAAATTAGACTTAAGAAAAAATAGGTTATATATCAACATTTCCAAGTCTTGGTCTCAAGACCACGGGCCAACCGGGCTTACACCCACAAGCCTTTGGCTACTCCTCCCTCTGCCTGGAAAGCCTTGTCCCGGGTCTCGAGTGGCTGACTGAGCTCAGGTGTCCCCTCCTCTGAGAGGTCACTGTATCCGTCAACTAAAGCAACCTCTCTGGAACTCTCCAGCCCAATCCCTGCTGTCTTGCCTTTAGAACACTTAGCATTATCTTAGCCTAGCCTGCTTATCTGTTCTTGTCCGACATTCCTAACACACATACACACCTACACACACTCAGTAAGGGACCATGACAACGATGACATTCCTCTTTGCTGACCTCTGACCCTGTTGTGACCCCAGCACCCACACGAGTCTCTCACACATAATGAGGGCCTTAGTAAGTACTGGCTATTAAACACATTCATCAATATTGAGTCCTCAGCTCAAGAGCACTCAAAGATGAGACGTGAGCTATGAACCTCCAGACCAGGGAGAGGCTGACGAATATGGTCTGAGGGGTTCGTGGAAGGCTTCAAAAAATACACAATGCTTGAGCTCATCTTGAAAACTGTGTCCCTTCCACCAGGGGACAAGGAGGCAGAGGTGGGGAAGGCATTCTAACTTCTTTACAGAAAACACTGATAAACCTTCCCCCCGCAAACGCTCTCACCATGTCATGTGTTAGGTGCCCAGGACAGGCCAGACGTGGAGCTCCACAGGCCACCTCTCTAACTCCTGAAGAGCAGCGCTAGCACACACGTGCTACGGAGCAGAAGGCTGAGGGCCGGAGAGGTTAAACGGCCCGGCCACCTGTCAAGGCTCGTGCCATGATGGCGCCACCTACCTTCCTCCTGTAACAGAACCCACCTTCAAGTGATCCCGTGAATAAAGTAGGAACCGTCAATGCAGACATCCAGGGAGTTCACTAATCAGGTACTTACTTCATAAATATCTTTATGTTTATACTAACTGACATTTTCAAGTTCCTAATCTTTAATAAGAATAAGAGACTGTAACCCTCTCCTGTTTATTCCTCAGAACAACTTCAAAATTCAATCCCTTACCTAGAATGCCCCACGAAGAAGATACAGAGAGAGGACAGCCAATCACTCCAAAAAAATCAGAAGTTAATACAATTTATACAACACAGCCCAGATAAGCTGGCCCCATGTACCTCCCGGATACAAAAGCATCCACCCCAGGACACTCGTGACGGGGGAGACCCAGGGTGGACGGAGGGGCATTTGAGGTACAGTCTGACTGTGCTGGCAGGTAAACGCTGTGGCACTGACAGGAGAACCGGCATCGCCACGTGAAGAGGACAGCCCAGGAAGGTAACCGCACAGGCATTTAGAGCAGGAAACACAGACCTGGGAGCGTGGTGCTCAGCGGTACCCAGAGTAACAGCATCCTGGGACGGGCCTCCAGGACCACAGCGCCCCAGGCGAGGCTGGAAGCTGCCGAGGCGACTGCCTCAGACGTCACAGCCCAGGCCCTTGTCCTCAAGGCAACCCGGCTGCTCTGCTGCAGCTGTAAACTCACTGAAGCAACACTCTGAGTATGGCTTGGCTTCACGAGCAGGTTTTCTACAGGAAACTGTGTTGATTGCTGACACGAGTATTCCAGTCTGCTTGACAGTACTATATCTCAATTTAAAAGAAAAACATCCTAATTTACATAATTATCTTGCAAAATTTTGTTATTGTGACTGTGTCAGATTTACTTCTGGTTATCGATAAGATCATGTTTTGAGAACCGCAAGCCGGAGGGCCAATCCCAGGAACCCAGATTCGATCCCGCCCTTCAGGTCCTGTCTTGTCTTAGAAGCCCCGACAAGAACGCTGCTTCCCCCTCCAAGCCCTCCCTTCTCCCCAGACACACTCCTTACTGCTTTCCAATCACTGCCCCAAACTCATATCCTCCATCAAACCAACCCAGACTGAACTCACGTCTCCCCTACAGTCACGTCACAATGGTGTCCGCCTGTCCTAGCCTTCATCTTCACGTTAGCCAGAGCTGGTATTACAGGACATCTCCACATCATACATACCCTCTGTGATATATAATAAATCTCTGTAATACATCTGGTACTTAATGCAGTTCTGTATCAGCCGGAGCCAATACAATGTGTGCTGCACATGTTATATAAGGGCATTAAATGTAGGATCACAGTAAACACACTGGGTTTGTACATTGGACTGGAAAAACGGTAAAGCGGCTAATGAAATTTGAGACAGATAACTGTAGTCTTACTTTGGTTTTGGCGTAAAAAAATGAAATCAATACAGTTTGGGGAATACGGCTGGAAAGATTCTCTCTTATGAAGCTCCATATAAACCAA
This sequence comes from Mesoplodon mirus, assembly GCF_964341445.2. NCBI lineage: Eukaryota > Metazoa > Chordata > Mammalia > Artiodactyla > Ziphiidae > Mesoplodon > Mesoplodon mirus. Next base: position 85,677,147 of record NC_138989.1, on the reverse strand, counting down.
CAGAACGGAATGGTTGCCAAAAGCCTTAATACCACCTCAGAACAGACAATGGTTAGAAGCAGGGTCTTTGTTGTTAGCACACACACGGCAGCCTGAGTTTGGGTTCAGACCCCGCGTTAAGACCAGCAGTGACAACTTGGAGAATGCCCAGAGGAATAATGCCAGGCTAGACTGAACCTCTCTCACTTCCCAGGCCCCTTCTGTACTGGCCCCGAGTGCAGCCCCCGCCCCCCGCCCCCCAGACTGCACCGTCCCTCACGTCCACCAGATGCCTTCCACCTCTGCTCCCCAGACATGCCTTAGCGTCTCCTCAGCCCCTCTGCGCTGCCCTCGGTTCCCCTCGCCTGCCCGTCTCCAAGCGACCCCGCTGACCCTCGGCATGACCCTTCCTCCGTTTCAGGAGCCTCACACTCAGGCCCATCTGCACAACGCAGAGCACGGTTGTCCCTCCAGCCTGGCTGTAGCAACAGCACCTACACTCTGACGCTTGGCTGTAACGCACAATAACATCCTCAGGATCAAACTGAGTTGTGGTACTTGGGGCTCCATTCAGACTGGATGCATTACAGGGCTACCTGTCTTTGATATCTGCCCCCCCAAATAATGCCCTTTTCTTCCTCTGCAGCAGTGTATGTACTGGACTAGAATGGTCACTCTGAAAGGATGATGGTGAACATAATGAAGTTCACAGTGGCTGAAATGGGCTGAAGGCAGGCCATTAACAGGACCAACAGTTTAAGATTACTGCTTCCCCTGAGCATTAGGGCGATGTGCTACCGTGCTTTATAATAAATATGCATTTTGTCTTTGTCCCCATTCCTGGCACAGAGCTCCTAAAGTCCTTGTGATTTCCTGAGTGATGAGAGTACTAGGAGCGTCTTTTGGTCCCAAAAGTGTTCTGGGTGGGGTCCTGGATGGGTCCTGGACGGGGCCTGGTCACCAGAAAGACCAAGCCACGGTCAGAAGCTTGGAATTTTCAGCCCTGTCCCCCACTTCTCCGGACGGATAGCATCAGGACGGAGTTAAATTATAGGACACCCCAGCTGGAGTCACAGAGATCTGCTTGGTGTGGGAACGCCTCCACATCTGGTGTCAGAAGTACTGTGAGCGCGGCAGTTGTGTGAGACTAAAGGAGAATCGCAGGAGAGACCGGGTTTCACAGCCAGGGAACATGCCTGGGAAAACGATTTTTCAGCCAAATAATGTCTATTCGGTAAGTATAGTTGCTTTATACACTCGTAGCCAAAATTTTAAATATATAGATAAATATGTGTGTATTTATATTTATAAAAAGAGCATTGATAACTAATCTGGTTAAAACTTCATCTCTAATAGCAATGAAAGTTTCAAATGGTAAAATTAGGCTACCCAAGATCCAAAACAGTTTTAGGACTAGTTTCAGTCATTAAAATATTACTAATTATTGCATGGTTATAATGTCAGTCCTTCTTAAAGTACTGATTCCCTACTAAACGACAATGAAAACGTTCATATTATTTTTCCTTTGTCCAATATTTTTTATTTTATAGCCTAAGCTCAAGGAGGCAAGCTTAATGAAAATATATGTATTGATATAATCATATAGCTATTAATGATAGTTTAAGGATATATAGTAACAACCACATATAAAGAGATAATAGGAATACAAGTGTCTATTTTGAAAATAATTATTCTGGAATAATATTTTGTCTATTTCTCCCAAATAACTGTTTTTGGGTGAGTTGGATTTTGAAATAACATTAAGCAAGTGAACTGATTAAACAAACGTTTTTCTTGTTTGCATTAAACGCTAAGGTTGGCCCCATTTCCTTTTTAAAAAAAGCATTAAGTTGTTTTTGAATCTCGAACATCTTAACGTGAGAAAAGTAAAGAAAAATTAAATCAAGTAAGGCACTCACCTTCATTATAATTACTAGTAAAAATATGTTAAATATATATTTATGTGTCGGTACATGTGTACCCACACACTCACACACACACACACGCACACACACACACACCCTCCTTTCTCTTTCTCTGAGCTTATCTTTTGTTTTTGTCCCTCCAGTTAAGGCCTCAACATTTCCCCAGGAAAAAAGAAGCATAACAATGCCCTCAGATGCACCAGATTTCTCCTGGTGTCCTGGTATGTGTCAAAAATAAACTTCCAGCCTACATAATGACACAGAAATAAGGCATTGCATCTGGGTTGTGAAAGGTACTAGTATACTCTGCCGTCACATTCTTAGGAGGATGAAAACAAATCCTCTATGTTTCTATATACAACTATATTTAAATCTTTTCAATTAAGTACGATTCAAGAACCCTAACAAGAGTTTAAAAGCTCCCTCTTAAATAAAGCGTAACGTGAGGGGCTGTTGGGCAGAATGACACGAAGGTGGGAAGCTGTGTGGAGTCGGGAAGACAACTCCATCAGCAGCTGAACGGAACAGAAGGGAAAGAAACACTCCGCACGTTTAAAAAATCCAAGTTACGGAGTCCAGAGGGCGTCTGCATGGAGATGAAGCAGCAGCACTGGCATATGAACAATGATGCCAAACTAAAGTAGAAGAAGTAGACACCAAAACCTGCAAATCCAGGCCTGGCCTACCCACCCCCTGGCATTTACGGTCTCTGGGCACCGTCAGAGGCGGCCTGGAAGGTCGAGAGAACAGGGGCTCAGAGGCAGACAGGGGTCGCGGCTCAACTCGCGCAGAAAGTGACTCCGTGTTGAGCCGGCCACCTCCACGACCCTGCCCCACGGTCACCACCTGAGCCAAGAACATCATCTCTCCACACAAAAGCCAGACTGATTTTTTCAATAAATAAATAAATATAGGCTCTTCTCTTGCTTGTGCCCCTTCAAAGGCCCCTGTCAGAGTCGGAAGCAGCTCTCCACTGCCCACCTGCACCCCCGGGACCTGCCTTCCCGTCCCTCCCCAGGCCAGCCGCCCACCTCCAACGACCCAGACGCTGCTCTGAGCCACGTTCTCAGAGCTCCGGCCTTCACTTCATTCAGATCCCTGCTCAGTCACTTCCTTACAGCAACCGGGCGGTGGGGATGGATGGGTTGTTATCCGCATCGCACGGATGGTTCAAGGGTTTAAGTCAACTTAACGTGAACTTAAAACATAACTGCCCGTTTTCAATATGTGCGGTTATGTCAACTGTACCACAACAAAACTGTTTTGTAAAAAGTCGTTTCCTTAGACTTTTCCGAAACTTGGTACACAAAACGGTTCCCGGCTGGCCCAGCTCCCTACCTCTCTGATCCAGTCCTCTGTTTTGTTTCTCTTCCTGGCTCTACCCGGCATGGCATGACAGTATATATTCATTATTTATGTGCTTAGACTCTGTCTCCAGGGTCTAGAGCGGTGGCCACTCCCCAGAAAGCACTGACGAACATTTGGGACATAAATGGCTGTGTGACTTTGGGCCGGGTCCTCACCTCCCTGGGCCCTTCCCTCGCAGTAAACCATGACAGCAGAAGAGACACTTTACGGAGAGGGCACAGACCAGACAGGCCTGGCATACCCTGAGTGGGAGACGCGTCTCAGGTACCAAGGGGTTCACAGAGAATATCACAGATGTGACAACATCCACTAAGTCACAGGGTCCTTTTATTTATAATGAGTCAGTCACCGCTCTAAAATGATCAAGTATTTTCTCCCCAGCCTCCCAGGCTGTTAATCACTTAGGTGTTGGCTTCTCATGGATAATCAGGGGTATTTCTCTTGAACAACAGAATCTGGGTAAACTCCTTACGATGCCCTTGTAGTTTCTCTAGCATACTTCCTAGAGTTGTGCAAGGGATAGTTATCTGGAGTGCATCTTTAAATTTCTAACTTCATATGTCTTCATGTGCTCTACTTACTTTCCTAGAACTGCTGTTCGTCCCTGCTGGATCCCCTTTTGTATAACTGCCCTATTCTCCAATTATCCTTGGTACTTCGATTAAAAATTCAAAAACTGATACTCTTAGCAATTATTCGCATTCAGAAAGTGAGCTTATTTCTGAAAATTAAAACTGTAAAGAAAACATACCATGAGAACGAATCAAAGTTAATGATGAGAATAAAACACATAAACTCAGTTAATATTGCAGGTGAAATAAATCTGCAAAAATGAAGCTCAATAATGGAAAAAAAAACCCATGTTTCAAGGTTTTTCTGGTAGTTAAGTAATTACAGGGTAAACTATGATGATAATAAAAGAAGAAATATCAAAACATTGATACGAAGGCATACAATCAATGAGAAGATAAGGTGATCAAAGGCAGAACTGTCAACAGTTAACTTATTGGAAACTCACGCTGCATAAGACATATGAAGTGTTCTGGAGTTTGCCAATTTTCTACTAGATCCCTGTGCAAAACTGTGTGGGCAACTCAATAGAGTGTCGATGTTGACTAAAGCCTCATGAGTAAAGAAACCGAGAACAGAGAGGGAAGAAAGCAGAGGACCTTGGCCCCCGACCGGGGGACACCCTTGCTCCCCCCACCCTTCACTGCTCCTGCCCTGTGGGGATTCCCATTGTTTACAAGTAACAGAAGCAGTGAATGTTTTCTGCTTAAGTCTGTTTAAAACGTCCATGTCATACAGAAAAATGTAAGGCTGGGTAAGTCTGAAAGTTTGGAGACGTTTTGAAATAGAGTTGCTATGGTCTTAACAGAGAGGTAATTCAGGCTCTTGTATTGCCCTGCTGTACATGAGGGAATTAAGATTGTTATTACCCATTATAGTATCTTATATGTGCCCGTTCCAGAATCAGAAAAAGAAGAAAAACAAGGTGCATGTGAAAATATTAAAATCTGAACGGCAGTGGCAAATTTTCAGTACAATCAATTCAGTTCCAGTGAAGGCAGTAGCAAAAGGTCAAAACAAAACCATTAAAGAAGTTTCTGAAGCTTCTAGAAGCCTCATTAGAAACCATATCCTGTTAAAAGTATGAAAACCCTGGAGAGTCAGGTGAGGGAGCATGAAGTGTGTGTGTTCAGAGTATTACCATTAGCAAGAAAATGGGAGACCTCCCTGGGTGTAGAGAGAACTTAATTCCAAAGCTACTTACCAAACAGCAAAAGAGAGAGGCACGAGATGCCTTACAGAATTTCTAACGAAAAACAGTGGCAATGTTATCAGAATGATTTCGATGAAGACTTCAGCAAACATAATTTGTAGGTATCTGTAATGCTAGAACAACTTTATAAAGGGACGCAGAAAACTTTCTCTGTCCGTGGTCAAGAGGAATCCAGAACAAAACAATACTTTCTTCTACCTAGGACTTACCTCTGGCCCAGGTTTTCATACCTTGATAAGTGGGACTTTAGAATGAGGTCTATTCTATTTTGAGTAGCAGAAATAATGGACATAATGTCCACTATTTACTGAGGGCCTACTAAGTGCCTGAGACTGCACTGTTTGTTCCCGTCTTGTTAACTGCCTAATTGCTTCAGACTTTAAAGCATGTAAATATTAAGGTTGGTAGGCAAGAATCCAGGAAGTCACAGGAAATGTTTTCTGGCAGTCATATACAGATGCCTTTAGACAGCAGTGGGCAGGTTTAGAAGACAGGAGCTGTGCAGTCACAAGATGATAATCCCTTACTGCCTTTAGGTCTGACCAGACTCTGAAGAGAGCTCCCTGGCACCCGCCCCGGGCTGCCCACTGCTGCGTGGGCTGCGTCCAGGTGACTTCCGGAGAATGCCTTGTGGTCCATCAGCGCTCCTACCATCCACTTCTCACTGGCCTCTAAAACTGTTCTGCTCCTGGGAAGCCAGTTCTGGCTGGGAGAGTCATTTGGAGCCACCAGCCTGACCATAACTAGTGGGTGGTCAAAAAAATTGATCAGTTTTTTGTTGATTTTTATTCTCTGAATTGACTTGGGGAGGGGAGTGGTCACATCAAACAGATCTAGCACCCCGCCCCCATCGGGGTTGTGCTCTTGCTGTGTGTGCCCTTGTGTCAACCTCCTATTTCAGAGAGATGCCATCCAGGCTATGGGATTTCAGCAGAGTCATACTGTCTTAGTGGTAGGGAATATCACTGTTTATTCAGAGATTTCACAGTCCTTTGTAAAAAAGGACATTTGAGGAGTCAGATTTTGTTCCTGTCTATATATCTAGTCTATATCTAGTCTTCTTAACCTGGGAATCCATAAACCCTCCCTATGGCCTCAGATCCCTGAAAACTGTATGCAAACTTTCAGGGAAGTACCAATATTCTGGGGTTTTGCTTTCCTTGCCATCTAACAAATCTGAATTATGAAAGAGATTACCAGGAGATTAGGACTGTAATCTAGTATTATTTTTAGTTTCACAGAACTATAGCATATCACCCTGGGAAGACCCAGCAAGTTCATCGATTAAAATTTCGTTCTTTATTCTACATTTAATGGTGTGAAAGCAGAGAGGGGTTAAGAGGCTCCACAGACAGTGACACGAGCGGCAGGACTAGATTCCACGTCCACTAGCTTCCAGCTTAACGCACTTTTCATGTTCGTCAGCTTGCCCTCGCTCTTCACAAGGTGCTAGTGGTTTGTTATGAGCATTTGATTTCTAATGGGTGTTTGCCTGAGAGAAACCTATCTGCTGAAAATATCATAAGCGGCTTCTTACGTACTATTTCAAGATTTTATGCACATAATCCTATTTCTAGTTTTCTTCTACTTTGTTCCATCTGTTCTATAAACCAACACAATGGCTAACTGCAGACTTGTTTGATCCTTCTAGAGTTGTTTTCCAACCTTTTGATTGCCCTTTCTTTTCACATGCTGGCATGCTTTCTAATTTGCATGCTGAAATGAAACTGTTATATAAAACACCTTAAGAGTTAAAAGTTATAGCATTTCTTCTTTATTTCTGACTTTAATTTTTGGAATACTCTGATTTGAAATGTGATTTTAAGGCTAACTGTTGTTTTCTCTGATTTCTAATTAAAGGTATCTGCATTTCTACCAGGTCTTCTCACACAAGTCTAAGATGCACAGAGACTTAAAGGTATTGATAGGTTCATCTTAGCCCCCGCCCCCGACATATTCTCTTTAACATTTTGTTTTCCCTTTCTTCTAGAACGTGAACTTGATCTTTCCCCAGGATTGATAATATATGGATGTGATGAGAGTGAGTTATGTTTTTAAGGGATATAATTGTCAAAAATACAAATAAGATATTTCAGAATGACATGTTAAAGGGATAAATTAATTTTACATTGTTGGGAATTCATGGTATACTATATGGGAATTCAGAACTAGACTAATAATTCTGATAAAATTCGAACTTCAAAAGTGATGTCTATGGATACAAAGCTTTGTGTAAGAAGAGAGAGAACAGGGGAAAAGTCAGCTAAAAACTAGGAATCTGGAATATGCTGCTTTGTAAATAAACGGAGCAGTCTGAGTAATGAAGACTAAGTGTGGGTTAACATCGGTGGATACCTCGTATTAACAAGCAGCAGGTTATAACAAAGGACAGGAAGGTAGGTGACGCCCATGGCACGGGAGGTGAAAAAAGCACCACTGAGCAAAAGCTCCCATAAAGAAAATCAGTGGACAAAGGATGATGAAAAGCATTCGCTCCCTTAAACAGTTAAAACAGCATAAGCAGAAAGGAGAAGCAGGCAGGAGAGAATACACCTTCCTAAGACAAAAAAGATCTTCTTTAAAAAGGTGATGGGGAATTCCTACTTCTGACGGGGCTCAAGGTCCGCTGCCCACGAAGAGAAGAGCCCTGGGTTCTCTTATTAGCTGCGCACTTGACTGTTTTGGCTCAGAAGTCTTTCTCTCTTTCCAAATCAGTTTTGTGGGTGTGAATTTACAGCATTTTTCTGTGTTCTTGTGTAAAAGGGACAATAAAAAAGGAGAGGATCTTGTGACAAGGGGCTGAAGGATCATAAGAGGAAAAAAGAAACGAAGAAGGTGAGTAGGAACAAAAGGCACAGGGGAAAGAACCACTAGTCTGGAAAGGGGCTCAGAGCTGTGAGCCTCAGTGGATGAAAATGCTTGGCTACAGACACGGGTCCTGCCTACCTGTCTGTCTGCACGGGGCTTCCTCTCAGCAGTGAGCTGGGCACTGACGCTGGGCCCGGCACTGCTGCCCTGGTTGCGAGCAGGATGCGTCCTTCTCCGAGAGGGGACAGCTGTGGCAGGGAGCTGCGTGTGCGCCTGCGTGTGCATTTTGCTGCTGCAGCCTGTCCTGAGCTTCCATTTCTTTCATATGTCAAAAATCTCTGAGATTTATTTTTTAATTTAAACGACGCCATTTCACATCATACCCCATTGAAGTACTTTATGTACTTTGCCAAGTCCAGCACTACCAAAAATGATCCTCTGAAATTCCCAAACGAGCTGCAATTACGAAACAGCTCAGCTGAGGCTGGCATGGAAAACATCATGAACTTGGGCTTTCTTCCTTAACAATATTTTTAATTCTCCCAGGTCACATGAAACGAGTAATAACTGCAGCTAAAATTAGGTAATACCATTCACTAGGAAAAAGGAAAAGCAAACTATATAGAAGAGTCTTGTTGGGAAGGCATTTTCCCCTCCTCCAGGATTACACAAATGAAGGAGAAAAACACAAGGTGATTTCCTGGAATGGCTTCAGCACAGTCCAGTTTGGGACAAAGGGTGGGACAGGAGAAAATCATCTGTCAGGTGACCAGCAATGACCAAGTCAAACTGACCAGGTAAACCACTGAGACGCCCTTCGAGTACTAAAACAAAAACATGTTTTCAATGGAAAGAAAAAATCTTATTTGAGAACTATAATAATAGTATTAACCAGAAAGCCCTATCACGTCATATGATTAAACTCACCTGAAGAGAATTAATTAAAGTGCACTTTAAAAAGTCTCTCAAAGACAGCAACATAGATTAGTTGTTCAAAGATGAAGCTTAAAAACTGTCAGATTATTTTAGTCGTTTTTCCCAGAATAGTTTGTTGTTACTGTTATTTTTACTTTTTAAAAAATAATCCATTTTTCATCTACCACAATAGTTTCTTGTATTGAATTTTTAATGCATCTCTAATGCAAACCAAATCACTAAAATCATTGTTTTTAGTTTCAATCCAAAAAAGCAAAAGAAAATGAGCCTACGAATTGTTATAAAATATGCATTAATGTTTTCCAAATAGAACTGTTAGAATATATGTTTAATTTAGAAATAAAATATACACAATTAGCAAATAAAACAATTTTAAATGGGGTTAAAATATTTCCTCTCTGATAGCTCACATTTTGTGACAATTCACACAATAAAGTACATCTTTTAAAAAGGGTGAGTTTGATGACTAAAAATCAATAAATCATGCTTACGAAAACAGTGATTCAAGGGATTGGTTTATTCTTTCCTGGGGTGGAGCAGAGACTAAAGGCCACCGTTATGAGAACTGCACAATCGCTCTGATCCTAACAGTGAACCTGGCTTCGTGAAATTTGAAAGTTCCATAGTTAGTCACACTGTTACTCACAAACCTTAAAATGATTCTCTAATTTGGAATAAAAGATTTGAAAGGGTTTTTTTGCTTTCCATTTTAGTTTGTTATGTAAAAGATTTCTTGCCCATGCATTTCATTACTTTTCTGTTGTGTACTCCTCAATAACGCAGCTTAAATATATGATAAATCAATTAATAATCTCATAAACCATCTTCACACAGCCAATACCTTAGGTAATGACTAACCTGGAGGTGAGGGTGTCGTGGACACCAGCGAATGGCCATTGGCAGCGTGTTTAATTTTAGACGTGGAAACGGGTGTTGGAGGAGCCTGTCACTTAGCTGTCACCCGCAGGTTTGCGGTGAGCAGCAAAAAGCCAGCGAGGCAGCCTGAGGTTGGGAGACTACAAAACCCAGGCTGTGCCGAATGAAAAACAACAGTGGAAGAGAGCAGTGTTCTATAGGAGAGGCTGTTTTAATTACTACGTTACTCGTATGAGGCCTTGCCTGCTTAAAAGAGGGGAGAAAGAAGTAGAAAATTAGATTAATGACAGAATCATTAAAAAATCAAGAAATTAAAACTATATAAAGAATCAGATTCATTTGACACTGGTATATTTATGAAGAAAATTTTAACAGTATTATAAATACTAATAAAATGAAGGGGAAATGAAGTCTTTACAAAAATATTTCGTACTGTCAACAGCTTTTAGAACGATTCAGGAGTTTTCTCTAAATCTTTTTTTTTTATTTTTTCAGTTTTAGAGTTTAAGTTGCCATATATTGAAGTGATATTCAAGCTATAAGAGTGGTTTTCTAGGCAATGTATGCTTCCCTTTCAAGGAACTAAAACTCTTTCTTTTCTCTAAATAAGCACAACAAAATGGGGCAAGATAGCAGAAAACTGGTGGGAGAGCTAAAAACATATCTGCAGGACACTCTGCAGTCTACTCAGTTGGTCAAAGTAGATTTATTTTTTTAGCATTAGCATGTCCATTAAATCTTTTGTAGAAATAAATCCCAGCTCCCACTTAAAAGAATCTCAAATATAGGTGGGGAGTTTCAGGTTTGATTCACACTTAGCCCAGGATCTGGGAGGCAAGGGCATGCCTTTCAGCGTGCTCTGGGTTCTCAAAGTAATTCATAAATTGTCTTATTTCACCTATTATATACAGGAAGCTGTAAACAGTCAACTAAGTAATGCAAGTTGTAAGTAGATGCAAGTAAGCAAATGACTAGAAAGAGGTCAGTGTTGCTGCCTGCCAAAGGTTAACCAAGCGCTATACTTCCCTCAGAGAAACACAGATGGAGACAAACGAAAAAACTGTGAGCTCTCCTCATTTCTACCCACAAGCTGCGACTGTTCCTTGGCTGCGTTTGAACACTGGTGCGGCACTCAAACCGTTTCTTTGAGACTCCTTTAAAACTAAACATAGGCTTTCCCCCCTTCACTGCTAATTACATACTTTTTTGTTAAAGAAGCAAGCCCTTTATCGCTCATAATTTCAGCTATCACTTTCTCAGGCATCTTCTCGGATCAATAGCATATAGTTAAGTGGAAGAAAAGGCTAAATGTGCTTGCTATTTGCAAAGCAAGGATTAATTTTTAGTTTTTAAGTGCTCTTGCGTTTCATGTTAAAATATTAAATTCAAGTCACAGGTTCAAAGTAGTTACACATTCAAGCTTTTTGTTAAATATCTGTCATTTAAAAAATCTTGAATACTGGCATAGGGTATAATAAAATTTGTGTGCATTCTGCAATTTAACAGATTCCAGTGCTGGTGGCCATACATCTTTGATGGCAAAACTACATGGGTTGTAGCACCATAAAATCAATAAATATTAACCTTTTCTGGCACTTTGTGCATGGATGCTTCATCAGTGGCTGTCAGGTAATAGAACAGTCAGTGATGAACTGTATTTCTCAGCTAAGGAATCCATAACAAATTTAGAAATCAATGTAGATTAACACACTTTTTAAATAAAAAAAATCATCTACAGATTTTATTTCCCATGAAAAGAATACAAAAGCTGGCAAGCTCACATTTTGAATAGATGCTTTCGGTGGGACATAAACATCAAGCAGCACTGTAACCCAAAGAACTAAATATTATACACATCTCTCAGGTCCCACTTCTATAATTATATGGATTATATATAATCCGCTTTCGAACTCTAGGTAACATGCTAAGTGGGAAAATTTTTATTCCGTTACAACATCCTATTTCATGTCTATTAGCAATCCATGTTTCCAGGTGAGTTACAGATAATACCGAGCACAATCTCACGGAGGTCTACAAGAAAGGGGAAAACTACTTGGTAGAACCGGTGTCACCTGACTTGGTGAGACGCTCCCTAAAGTCACTGCAGTAGCAACCCTTTCCCTCTAACCCCAGGCCACCCGCAGGGCCCACGACACCGTAGGATCCTGGTCCTTGACGACACAGGCTGGGAACTCCCAACTCACACAGCAAGCACTTCACTCCAGTCAGTTTATGGCGCACATTCAGGTTCTCCCAAGACAAACTTTTAGCTTTGTAGTCGTGGGTCAATGTCCCTGAACGGTTTGTTGTATTGATCAACTTAGGTGAATTCAAGTCTCTTAATATGTTGAATTTGATAATTTAAGCAGCAAAGTGTAACTTCTGTTTGCCATCTTGCTCATCAGTATATCCACGTCTCTCCCTTTATGGAGGACAAACAACCTGTGTTTTCATGGTCTAGTTCTATTCAAAAGCACTGTGAAATTTCAACAGGGCAGCAATTCAGACAAATAACTCAATCTGCAGATGGAAAATGAATGCTCTATACATAAAGTCACAGCTGTGAGGAAGAGAACCCCAATGTGCTGAAAGCTCTATTACCATAAGACCTAAAAGTCAGCTGTGGAGAGCAACGAGTTTACACTTGTCATTCTATCAGCGACATCTATATTTTGAACCTCTAGACAACTCAGCATAAGAAAAATCAAAAATCTTAGGAAAATATAAGTTTACTAGAGTTATATGTCTTTGGGTTATAAATTTTAAAAATGACCCTTTTGGTGGAAAGAACTGTAATGTAACTTCAGTTTTGCAATAGATGCCACTGTTAGAACTTACGATTTGCAAAGTGACTGCTTTGGGGGTAGAATGAGGAACACCTCTAAAATAAATTAATAATAGATCTTACAACAGGATCTAATGTCCAGTCACTCGTCAGAAAGAGGCTGGCTCTCAGAAGACGCTGAAGAAGAAAAAATATCAGAATAACCCCAAACACATCAATAAGTCTTTGGTTTGTCCTTGAGACTTGCTGGGGAAAGTCTAAGTTCCACAGAATGGCAAGGAAGCACAGCAGACTCTGCGGGCGCTCAGCTCACCGTCAGGGCAAACGTGGCACCCGAGTCATTGGGGCCCAGCAGTGACCGGCCAAGACGTGCTTCAGGCTCTAATGTCAAGTGCCTTAAAAAAGGCCTGTTCTGAAATGACCAACTTTCCTCCCTCCTTTCCTCCCTCCCTTCCTCCCTCCCTCCTTTCCTCCCTCCCTCCCTCCTTTCCTTCCTCCTTCCTCCCTCCCTCCCTCTTTTCCTCCCTCCCTTCCTCCCTCCCTCCTTTCCTCCCTCCCTCCCTCCCCTCCTTCCTTTAACACTACTTCAGGTTAGAAAGGCTAGGAAGATTTTTACAAACCAGCCAAGGAAAGCTTATCTTTCTGTTTTAAAATCAGGTTTCATTAGCGTCCTGACCCTGCTTCCTGTTTAGCCTCTGACTCCTCATCCATGATGGGGGACGTACATTTCCTGGCCTTTCCCCCACATGTATCACCAAAACTTTAGCTAAGACAAAAAACAAACAGAAAAGTATAAAGTCTTTCTAGATCATCCAAGATCAAGAAGAGCTCCCAAAGGCAAGTGTGATGGTCTGAATTTTTATCTGGAAACAAACATCCATGAGGCTTCAGTACCCTTTCACAGCTTGAAAATGCCCACTTTCATTTTGCAGGGAAAATATGTGGGAAATGATTCAGGTGGACATTAAACCACCATCTCCATTTCCTCTGTAGTTTCTACTAATAATAGCTTATAACCTCGGTGCTCATCAGCCCCATGAAGGATCCACATCCAGAAATGGAGATAGTTTGTTTTGGGCTGGCAGATTTTATTCTAACACTATCTTGCCATCTTGCACTAGCCATTGGAAATGTGAAGAAATCTGTATATGAGGAGGGAAGTTATTCGAGCCCTAGAAGAGCTTTGTCAACTTTCTCTATGAAGAAACAAAATAATCATCAGTAAGTATCACCATAGCCATTGCTGGGGGAATTTCTGTTTTTTTCTGTAGACTTCAGCTTTAAGGCTATGTATTTTCTCTTCTAAAAGCAACTCTCATGTAGCTCTACATTGATATAATCAAACGTAGGCTTCATGTAGTAGGAAATAAATGAGGGGAAAAAAATCCCAGCAACATCATTTAGCACTTAAAGAAGCAAGAATTTAAAGAAGGAATAACTCTGAGCAAGTCTGATTTATTCTGATTTATTACAACGCTACCTGTCTTTGAAATATTCAGGTATTTGCTTACCAATCCATTACAGTACCTGTGTGTGTTTGAGTGTGTCTGAGTATGTATTTGTTTTTGTTTTCCCCTCCATGCCTGGAATACCATCCCAACCTCTCAATCAATGGACTGCTAGCAAGGAAACCTACCAAAAGCTCTTGCTTCAGGAAGGCAGGTCCCTGCAGAGCAAATGCGCTCAAGCACGGTGAGCGAGGCCCACCCCTCCGCCGCCCACCCGCACTACGGCCCAAATGGCGAAGGGCAAGCGTGCGAGCGATGGGCCCACAGTGCCACGGGCCAGGGAGGGCACGGTGCTGAAACACACGTGCTACGGTGACTGAGGACATCCTCCAGCACATGGCCGAGAAAACTAGGGCTCAGATCAACAGGCAAGTAGGGACTGGCCGAAGTCCTCTGTAGTCATGAAATGCGTCAGAAAAATCACCGAATAACGGTTTTGTGAAAAGTAATGGGAAGAAGCTGTATCAACAGAAAGCCCTGACTCACGCAGTTTCAAGAGAGAAGAGATGGTGACAAACCACACCTGGAAGCATCTGCCACCCCTGGTGCCCCCTGCACTGCACGAATTCAGTGAGCACCTTCCCTCCCCGCAACCCTGAGCTAACGAAGGATGTGTCCCCGTGAACGTTTTGAACAAAAGAGAAGTATGTGTATGCACATGGTTCAACCAACCCAATTAAGAAACAAACAACAGAAGAAGATGCAGGGCCCTCCAGCGGTGGCGGGCCTGCTCTTCACCTTCTCCCAAGTAGAGCTGACAGCGTAACCCGGCTGTGGGTCATGAGGCTGGAAGTGAACGGAAGGATCGAGACATGTGCGGGAACAAACCTTTACTGAGTGTAGCAGACATTTGCAAGAAACTTCATCTTTCTCTTACCTTAGTCCCACAAAGCAGGATCGATCATCTCAGTATCTTTAAGACAGTTATAACTTTCTACAAGGCACAAAGCTAGCAAGTGATTACAAATCTTACTGTGTCACGCCTCTGGTTACTTCACTGGCTTCCTGTTTTGCTTAGTCCAAAATCTCAGAGTCTCACCTCCCCCAGGGTCCCTGCACCCAGAGCACCAATGGCCACACTCTCTTCCCCCAGCAAGTCCCTCCCCTGTGCAGGCCCAGGCCCCGGCCCCCAGGATGCCTCACTTCCCAGGTGGGCTTTCCAACGCCGCCGTCCCACCGAGTTCCACTTCCCTGTGGCCGCCCTTGGTCCTAAGAGTTCTTCACTTCAAGCAGGCAGCCCCACTGCTCGTTTAAGTTCTATCTGTACCTCTGGTCACTGTCTGCTCTCTCACTATGACAAGCCCCATATAGGCAAGGGTCACAGTTCAGTCCACAGCCCTCTCCCCCGACCTGACAAGTGAACTCATGTGTTTCTTCTAATATTTACAATCTTAAGGGGAAAGTAGATGACTTAATTGGCACTATTAGAAAAGCACTACAACAGAGACTTTATGTAATTTAACAAGCTAATTCTCATGATATCCATGACTAGACAGGTTCCCAAACCCAGTTTACACATGCAAAGCCTAAAGCTGACAGACCTGGGCTACGTTTCCCAAGATCACACAGCGAGGAAGTACCAGAGCTGGCTCAAAACTCAGCCAAATTCAATTCAGCTAAATTATTTCATTCAGATAATAAAATATTATCTCATTATCAGACAATAGTTTTTTCCACCATGCCATGCTGGCAATCTAGATATAACTGGAGGAGAGGGATCTATTTCCTTAATTTTGATTATTGAGGTCTTTAGAATAGTTTTATAATAGCATTTGCTGCTTTCTCTTTTGATTATTAAAAACAACATATTGTAGAAAATACAGAAAAGCTTGCACCTCTATCCATCAATTTTTCTGAACAGTACATACATTAAAAAATAAAACTGGGGACATTCTCAGCATGTCATTTTAACATCTTTTTAGAGGCTCTTAAATTATAGAAGTAATATGTGTTTGTCATTAAAAAAAAGCCATTGCAATACTGGGTTACATAAAGTAAAAAATGCACAGTATCCACGCACCATCTAAACTTACCTCTGAGACAGCCAATATTAACAGCTGGACGTAGATTATCTGTATGATTCTTTACGCTCAAACAAATATACATGCA
This sequence comes from Mesoplodon mirus, assembly GCF_964341445.2. Classification (NCBI taxonomy): domain Eukaryota; kingdom Metazoa; phylum Chordata; class Mammalia; order Artiodactyla; family Ziphiidae; genus Mesoplodon; species Mesoplodon mirus. The sequence goes on along the minus strand of NC_138989.1, from coordinate 85,661,070 downwards.
AGGACTAACCGCCCCCCGCCCAAACCCCTTTTTAAGAAAGAAATAGTCCTAGCAGGCACATTATCTTGCAACTTGCTTTTTGCATGTAACCACCTATCACAGTCACGTCAATACAGATGCATGCAGCTCATTTTTAACAGCTGCATATTTGTCTGTCGTATGAACAGTCCCATTCTGACAGGCGCTTACATGGTTTCCAGTTCTTGGCCACTACAACAATAACATATCTTTACACACTAGAATATTTATTCCATAAGATTGTTGCTTAACAGTAGAATTGCTGAGTCAAATGGTATGTGCATTTTAATTCCGAACTCCTAATCTGAAATTAGGAGTTTGGGATTAACATATACATACTACTATATACAAAACAGATAAATCAACAAGGACACACTGTATAGTACAGGGAATTCTACTAATATTTTGTAATGGCCTATATGGGAAAAGAATCTGAAAAAGAATAGATATATGTATTTATATGTGTAACTGAATCACTCTGTTGTATACCTGAAACTAACACAACATTGTAAATCAACTATACTCCAATATAAAATAAAAAATTTTAAAATAAGATAAAAATAAAATTTAAAAGTATGTCTAGCTTACTTTCTCAGAGTTTTAGCAACTCACTCTCCCCCAATAACATATGAGATTCCCAATTTTCCAACAAATGCTCCATCATGGCTCATTCTCAACCTTTTAGGTTTCTACCAATGGATAAAAACTGGCATTGTACAGTTTTGATGCACTGACAACTAGTGAGGTTAAACATCTTTGCATATATTTACTGGTAATCTGCATTTTAAAATGCCTATTCAGATTTGTCTCTTAAAAGAAATCAATTTGAGGGAGGTTTCTGTAAATTAGGAATAGCGACCTCCTGTGAGAATACTAATTGTGTATTAATCCTGTATCTGTCTTATGTGTTGCAAATATTTTGTCATAATTGATTGTGAAACTTTGTTTACTTTTTTCCCCCTTCTGTTTCTGTTTTTCATGTCTTATGTAACCCTGAGGTTATATAAATATTATGAAGTTTGTCTCCATCATTACTTGACTATGTAAGAATTTAAAATAAAAATGCAATTCATGTGAATATTTTTAGAACAAAGGTATAATGTCTTTTTATTAATTATTTGACATCTACTTCTTTGCCTTTCTCCTTCACACTTCAATTATTAAGTGTCTGCGGTTGATAAATAAAAGATTCGAGAACACAATTAATTGTTTTAATAGTTCTATAGTGATCTTCTGATGTCAGATTATTACTGAGCTACTGAACATCATTATATCTAAAGAATACTTGTTACTTTATACTTCGTTTTTAAATAGAAAACATCATAGTGATTATCTGTCAATATATAAAGATCTAATTACAATAACAAAGATCAATTTTCTTGTATTTCAACTCCAATTTTTCAATATCTTTACTCTCAAGAGTCCAGATAACAGAATAAAAAATAGTATAAGAGAAATGTGGACTGCGAAAGTCTAAAGGATGTTTTAGGTATGCATATTTAGATAAATGCCTACATACCACAAGCAATAGAAATTATGTCCTAAAGTAACAAACATCAAAAATGCACGTTTAGAATTTAAGATACTTCGTTTACCTCCCCTTCTGGATCAAAAGTATCCCCATACTAGCTTTTATTAAACCCTGGATCATATCTTATCCTGCAATGTCAACTCTGTCTCCATGGTCTAAATGATTATTTTCTCTCCTGTACTTTTATAACTCAGCCAAGGACGAGGGGAGCTAGCTGTCTTTCTTTGGTGGGGTGACTACTACCTACCCCTATTTTGCTTGGTGCAAACACAGGCAAGTTCCTTTGTGAACTTATCATTTTCTAGAGGTCATTCAGACCATAATTTCAGGCCTCAGCCACTATCCTGATGGTCCTTCTTAGGAAATTGGACCCAGTGGGAACGTTTTCTCCCTCTGCTTAGTCCATGGGTCAGCATTTTCCTTCCTTTGTAGTTCTTAATTCCCTTAAGTGGCAATTATTTAAGACACAGTCAGAGAAGGTGCAATCTGCATTCATCCAATAAAACCTAAATATTAAAAAGGACAGAAAAATTCAGCATGGTTACTAAGGATAAATGGGACAGCATTTAGCATCTGAAAGGTACCAATGAAGTGGTACATGAATAAATGCACAGAATTTTTGAAAAATGATTGGAGGTAAAAAAAATTAAGACAAACTAAAAGCGCATACTATGTGTCAAAGAGATGGAGCATCTTAATTATAAGAGGTTAATATCACAGCCAGAGTCAAGAAATAGGTGGAAAAATCACTAATAGATACTGCCTGGAAATCAACCCAAAGATAGCAGACACACAAAATCTAAATTTTAGATTTTTCAATAAGCATATGATAAAAATTAGATTAGTACTGTGGTTCAAAATACACTCTTAACAAAGGTAACTTACTTGTGCTAAAAGCATTATGCTTGGGAATGATATCACCATGCCTGTGGAAAGACATATTAGAAAAATTATGATCACTGCATGGACATAATAAATGCATTCTAAGGTCAAAGGTTGTAAAAGAAGCCAAAGGAGAAAGGAAACAAGTTTGAACCATATGCAGCCCATTCATAAGCAAATGGCAAAATTACTGGAATGGGTAAAAAAGAGGGAATGAATTAAAACGACAAGCTATTCATGAAACAAATACTATAACAGATAAGCTGTACGTCTGTGGAATATAATGCTTCCAGGTCTAGCAGGTATCATCTTTATGAATACACTAATCTTTCCCATAGTTTATACTGAAGAGAAGGTAAATAATTGTGAAATTTTAAGGACTAACTTAAATCCAGTTGCATACTTAAATTTTTAAAACTTGATTTGGTCTTCCATTTAACTGACCATCTCCCTGGTATATCAAAAAGCAGTATTTTGCCAAGAAAATCCAACACGTGATATCTATGAAATACGGTAGATACATTTAAAACTGGGTTTAAAGTGGATATTCATGTATACAACTGAACTCATTCCATTAGGACCACTTTTAAGGTTTTAACTTCTACAATTAAGAATGGTCTAATGTCTAATAAATCTCTTATTCTATAGCACTAAAAATGGTCCTGCTTCTAAGATTAAACCCTGACTGATAAAACACTTTTGGGATCATGATATTTAATCCAAATATCACATATAACATAGTCAATTGTCTAGTGTAAAACAGCAGCATAATAGTGGTTACACTGAAGCCAGGGTTGGCTTCATATTGCGTTACTAGCCTTATAAGTTTGGGTCAGTTATTTTACCTCATTTTCCCCCTCACCATTAAATTGGGAATAATGGTAGCATTGGGCTGTTCTGAAAAGTAAATGAGATGATTCTCTTGAAAACAGCCTAATAATTTGATAAACAGTGAGTGATCATATGAAATTGTTATTATTACATAAAATATGGTCAGTTGTTTAGAATAAAATGGAATTAATTCAATGCTACTTTCTAAATCTTTCCTATGGTCTAGAGAGTAGGAAAAAAATTATTTTGAAAGACCTAATAAGACTAAGTCAACTAGAAAAGAATTATTACAATATACGGATTTCTCAGATTCATTATTTCCCTCTTTCCTGGAGTATGTGTTGTTCTGCTGCCTTATTATGCTCCTTCAAGCCTGAGCTCTCAGGAGGGGAGTCTTTCCTGGTGCCCTACACAGATCACCTCCCAAAACATCTTTGACATTTTCTGTATGGACCTTAGATAGCAAATTGGGTATTTATTTGTGTGGTTGTTTAAGTAATGTCCTTTGTCCACGAAATAAATCATTTCTACTAAGGCAAGGACCACACTCGCACCGCTCACTGTCGTATTTTTTAGGCCTAGCACGGTGCAGTGGGGCACATAGTGGGTAGAGAAAGCCCAACATTTGTTTGGTGACAGTCCACCAGGTCTCAACATAAAAGTAGTTACAAATTCTCAAGCAAAATTTCTAGTCACTTCAGAACGTTTAAAATGTGTTTTGCAGGGCCTCCCTGGTGGCGCAGTGGTTGAGAGTCCGCCTGCCGATGCAGGGGATACGGGTTCGTGCCCCGGTCTGGGAGGATCCCACATGCCGCGGAGCGGCTGGGCCCGTGAGCCATGGCCGCTGGGCCTGCGCGTCCGGAGCCTGTGCTCCGCAACGGGAGAGGCCACAACAGTGAGAGGCCCGCATACCGCAAAAAAAAAAAAAAAAAAAAAAAAAAATGTGTTTTGCAGCACACTAAGAAGCAGAATATCAACGTCATGAACTCAAGGAAGTTTACAAGACCTTCCCCATTTTAAAGAGTTATAAAAGTTACTGATTTAAACTTTTCTATATGATTCAGAAGTCGTCACCAGATATAGTGAAAGTGATTTTCATTAATAATTTGGAACTATTATAGAAAAGTTAGAGTACTGTATTTCTGAAATTGGTTGGCGCCTTGCTAATCTGATTCTACAGGGTAAAACCTATAACTGGGATCTTCATAACACAATTTTTTAGAATTCTATGGCTTGGGGTTTTACATAAGGATTCATATCAGAGACAAGAGCCCTACCTGTGGCTGGCTTAGCAATATAAGGAAAGAGTCCCACACTTGCGGAAACCTTACAGGAACTCCTATTTGCTCAGAAGGTAGAAAGAGTGGTTGGGGAGGATGGTCTTGTCCTGCACTGTGTGGAAGCTCAGGGCTCACTCAGAAGGGCAGTGATAATTCCCTAAGCACACAGAAGTGCAGTATAACCAAATATAAATAGTAGATAAGATGCCTGCATAAATTAACATGTTGTACCTTCAGGTTTAACTCAAAACCTTTAGAACAAGAACATTCAGTTTTATCTGTATCATGATGATAAACTATTGTTTCTTACATGTCGAGTGAAAATGATTATACATACTAATGTAGTAGGTGAATACCCTGATATCTTAATGCCTAGAAAATGAACACACCCAAATGATCCTGCCACAAATAATAAAACTATACAGCCCTGGATATCAAATGTCTTTTTCAAGGTAAAAAAGATGTTTAAAAATTTGATATGTTCAAACTGAGCATAAAACATCTTAAAAATGTCTTTCTAACACATTTTCTTAGACACAGAGAAATTGGGGTGAAAAAAGAAAATATATTAAGTGCTATTACAGAATTATATCTAAAACCAGAATTACTTCTTTGACTGGTAAGAGACTCATGAGATCTCAAAGCATACTTCACAAAAAACTTCTTTTCATTACATACAGGGGGAAAAGGCTAGAAATATGGACAAAGAAGATATATAAGAATAACATTAAAGTAAAGCAAACAAACAAAAAACACCCTAAAGTGTCATTCAGCCACTTTTAAAGAGCTATTCCTGCTTTATTTCTCTTGATTCTTCAGCATTTTACCGCACGTTCTATGCAATCCAAGCTTTCAACTCAATCCCCTTATAATCCACTTTACTGACCCGAAGGGCCACTTCTGCCTCTAGGTGTTCCAGCCTGTCTCTTCTTCCCGCCTCTTTAAATACTCAATTCTTACAAAGTCAAGTACCCTTCAGCTTGCCTTCTTGCACTTCAGATAAATCATCTTTGTTGACACTTGAGTTGCAAAACTTACAGCCACCTTTCCACCCCTGTAGCAAACACTATTTCCAACACTCGTTTTAATAGCAAGAGCGCTCACAAGTCATTAAATAACACTATAATTAAATGTGCACAAGAGGGACCACATCTGGCACCTATTCTGTCCCTCATTGAAACATGAAGCTTGCTCTGTCTGAATATCAAGGTTAATCTGACAAACCTAATCCTATCCATGGGTTATTTGTAAAACACCCAAGAAATACCCTAGTTCAGTGTTGACTGGATGCTCTATAAAAATGTCAATAGAGTCAACAAATACTTCTTTACTAAGATAAAGAATGTTAAAGTATGATACTTAACTGGGTGGTAAGCGGGAAATGTCATGAGGATGGAATCTTTTAAAGAAAATAATAAACTTTAAGAGAAACTAACTGTAATACCACCAAACAGTATTCTAAAATTTCGAGAGAACTAACTGGGCATTTTCATGTCTCCTGTCATTTTACACCAACCAAGTCTTTAAAGCAAACAATCTATTTATTAGAAACAGTCTTTGTTTCTAATCAAAGGATAGGACAGGATATATAAACATGAATACGCAAGTGATGCAGGTCACTTTGTTCATATAAAATACAGCTCAGAATATCTATTCTTATCACTCAAGAGCAACACCTACTGGCACAATTAAAAAGAACCTAGAAGGCATAGAGTAATTTCAATTCAATATTTTATTAATTAAATACTTATAGAGCACTTAACATATGCCAGGCACTACTTTAAGTACTTTACAAATATTAACTTATTTAATCACTCCAAGACATTTATCACTAGAAGAGATTAACTGACATAAACCTTACTTCAAGATGCAAAAGGATCTATTTCATTACTTTGAGATACAGATTCTATTTAAGCCAACAGAATCCAAATCTGTCCTTGCCAACATCTGGAAAGAAACTGGTATTATAATTCATTCTAACTTAGTGAGCCAGACAACCAACGTGGAGGAAATCCTGAAACGCAGTTCCCCCAAGAAGAGTTCTCTCCCCCAAAGAAAGAAAATTAAATTTTATATTCAATGCAATGTTAATAATTTATACTAATTGCAAAGGAGTCTTGCCTTTTCCTTTATAAACAGGAAGTCACTTATGCTAGGTTTTTATTTTAAGCATGCATTAAAATTATGATTTTTCACAAGATGAAAGAATGCCTCTGCCAATCACACTGACATGCTACTCACAAATGGCACTAATAGCTGTGACAAGAGTGAACTGTCTGAGCAGAGCTTTTTAAGAAGGATCTAGACCAGCCATCAAAACCACTACTTTACCTAGATGGGCCTATGCTATATTCTGCTGCAACAAAAGCTATTAGGTGATTTAAGTGACTACTTTATTATGATGGAATTTCATCTATTAAAAGAATGTATTTAAGTGTTTTTAATCTTACTTAGATATAGAAAAAAATGGAAAAAATAAGAAAGTACAAGCATGTCTATAAGCTAAAATATTTTGCTCCTTCATATTTTTCCTGAATAAATAAACTTTGCAAATTTATTCAATCGTTTATATATTTCAAATGCTGATTAGCATGTATCATAAAACATCTTTTTGGTCTACTTAATTTTACAGTGTCAAGTCGATTAGTATAATTTCTGTATTAACTTCCCAATTTTCATTTTCTCCATCCCAATCAAATTCCTTCTCTAAAGACCCCTCACCAAAAGAGATACCTATTTAATATTTTCTAATATGGATATGTGCACAAAATATACAAGATAAGGGTAACTGGGGTTTTTTTATATTTGCAATTTAAAAATTTTTAACTTTGGTAAAATACACATAATATACAATTTACCATGTAAGCCATTTTTGAGTGTACAGTTCAGTAGTATTAAGCATATTCACACTGCTGTACAATCGATATCCAGAATTTTTTCATATTCCAAAAGTGAAACTCTGTACCTACTAAAACAACATCTCCCATCCTCCTGTCCCCCAGCCCCTGGCAACGACCATTCTAATTCTTGTATCTATGAGTATGACTACTCTAGGGACCTCATATAAGTGCTACCCTACAGTGTTTGTCTTTTATGACAGGCTTGTTTCACTGAGCATAATGTCCTCAAGGTTCATCCATGTTGTAGCCTGTGTCAGAACTTCCTTCCTTTTTAAGGCTGAATAATATTCCATTGTATGCATGAATCACATTTTCCTTATCTATTCATTCATTAAAAGACATTTGGGTTATTTCTACCTTTTGGCTATTGTGAATAATGTTGCTATGAATGTGGGTGTACAAATACCTTGAGATCTGCTTTCATTTCTTTTGGATATATACCCAGCAGTGGAAATGCTGGATCATATGGTAGTTCTATTTTAAATTTTTTGAGGAACCACTATACTGTTTCCATAGCAGCTGTGCCTTTTATGTTCTCACCAACAGTGCATAAGGATTTCAATTTCTCTACACCCTTGCCAATACTTGTTCTTTTCTTTTCTTTCTTGCCTTCTTTTCTTTCTTTCTTTTTTTTTTTTGATAAGTGTCATCCTAATGAGTGTGTGGTGATAGAGCAAATTCTTTAAAAGTAGATTTCTTAGCTAGTAAGAAAATTATGAGGAATTCAAAATACAAAATTGGTGAGTACTATTTAAAGTGATGGCAAAGCTAACCAGAGAAGAATCATATTATAAGCAAAAAGTGAAAGCCTTTTCTTATTTATCAATATGAAGGATTAAGAAATAAGAATTTCTGGTCACTATATTCTGAATATAAATATGCATATCTCATTTTATTTGTTCATAAGGTTTTTGAATGATTGGTTATAACAATTATCAGGTACTGGAAGCTCTCCTCAGGAAGTCATTCAGGAGCAGGACAACACAGTGACAAATCAGACAGATTCTCAATGAATTTGTATTACATTACAGAGCAATGAAGAGATGGGGTACATAAAACTGAAGGAAAACACATGTACCCAATTATGGGAACTTAAGGATAAAATTTAAAACCCATGTATGCTTAATTTTAGAAACTGCTATGGTAATAGAGAGGAAAGAGATGGATGCAAAGAAACATTGCCAACTGATTTAACAAAAGTGCAAAGAGAGTTCTACAGAGAAAAGATATTGTTTTCACCAAACATTGCTCAAAAACTGACACCTATAAACAACAAAAAAAGAACTAACCTATACCTCATGTTATAGAAAATTGGAGTCAAAATAGATCATAGACCTAAATATAAAATGTAAAAGCACAAAGCTTCTAGAAGAAAATACAGGAGTTAATCTTGGTAACCTGAGTTAGGCAAATAGTTTTTAAATACTGTAACAAAAGTATAAACCATAAAGGAAAAACACTAATAAGCTGGACTTCATGAATATTAAAAACTTTTGCTCTATGAAAGATACTGCTAAGAGAAAAAAAAAAGTCACCACCTCAGAGAAAGTATTTGACATATATCCGACAAAGGTCTCATATCAAAAACACATTAAAATTTTTAAAACACACTGGGGAGCTTCAAGATGGTGGAAGAGTAAAGACGTGGAAATCACCTTCTTCCCCACAAATACATCACAAATACATCTACACGGGGAACAACTCCTACAGAACACCTACTGAACGCTGGCAGAAGACCTCAGACCTCCCAAAAGGCAAGAAACTCCCCACATACCTGGGTAGGGCAAAAGAAAAAAGAATAAACAGAGTCGAAAGAATAGGGACGGGACCTGCACCAGTGGGAGGGAGCTGTGAAGGAGGAAAGGTTTCCACACACTGGAAGCCCCTTCACTGGCAGAGACGGGGGTGGCGGAGGCGGGGGAGCTGCGGAGGCGGGGGAGCTACGGAGCCGCGGAGGAGAGCGCAGCCACAGGGGTGCGGAGGGCAAAGCAGAGAGATTCCCGCACAGAGGGTCGGTGCCGACCGGCACTCACCAGCCCGAGAGGCTTGTCTGCTCGCCTGCCGGGGTGGGCGGGACTGGTAGCTGAGGCTCGGGCTTCGGTCGGAGCGCAGGGAGAGGACTGGCGGTGTGAACACAGCCTGAAGGGGTTAGTGCACCACGGCTAGCTGGGAGGGAGTCCGGGGAAAAGTCTGGAACCGTCTAAGAGGCAAGAGACCGTTGTCTGGGGGTGCGTGAGGAGAGGGGATTCAGAGCGCTGCTTAAAGGAGCTCCAGAGACGGGCACAAACCGCGGCTATCAGCGCGGACCGCAGAGATGGGCATGGGACGCTAAGGCTGCTGCCGCCGCCACCAAGAAGCCTGTGTGTGAGCATAGCTCACTACCCACACCTCCCTTCTGGGGAGCCTGTGCAGCCCGCCACTGCCAGGATCCCGTGATCCAGGGACAACTTCCCCGGGAGAACGCAAGGCGCGCCTCAGGCTGGTGCAACGTCACGCCATCATGCAAATGGAAATCAAAAGAAAGCTGGAGTAGCAATTCTCATATCAGACACAATAGACTTTAAAACAAAGACTCTTACAAGAGACAAAGAAGGACACTACATAATGATCAAGGGATCGATCCAAGAAGAAGATATAACAGCTGTAAATATTTATGCACCCAACATAGCAGCACCTCAATACATAAGGCAAATGCTAACAGCCATAAAAGGGGAAATCAACAGTAACACACTCATAGTAGGGGACTTTAACACTCCACTTTCACCAATGGAGAGATCCTCCAAAATGAAAATAAATAAGGAAACACAAGCTTTAAATGATACATTAAACAAGATGGACTTAGTTGATATTTATAGGACATTCCATCCAAAAACAACAGAATACATTTTCTTCTCAAGTGCTCATGAAACATTCTCCAGGACAGATCATATCTTGGGTCAAAAATCAAGCCTTGGTAAATTTAAGAAAATTGAAATCGTATCAAGTATCCTTTCTGACCACAACGCTATGAGACTAGGTATCAATTACAGGAAAAAATCTGTAAAAAATACAAACACATGGAGGCTAAACAATACATTACTTAATAACCAAGAGATCACTGAAGAAATCAAAGAGGAAATCAAAAAATACCTAGAAACAAATGACAATGAAAACACGATAACCCAAAACCTATGGGATGCAGCAAGAGCAGTTCTAAGAGGGAAGCTTATAGCAATACAATCCTACCTTAAGAAACAAGAAACATCTCAAATAAACAACCTACCCTTATGCCTAAAGCAATTAGAGAAAGAAGAACAAGAAATCCCCAAAGTTAGCAGAAGGAAAGAAATCATAAACATCAGATCAGAAATAAATGAAAAAGAAATGAAGGAAATGACAGCAAAGATCAATAAAACTAAAAGCTGGTTCGTTGAGAAGATAAACAAAATTGATAAACCATTAGCCAGACTCATCAAGAAAAAAAGGGACAAGACTCAAATCAATAGAATTAGAAACGAAAAAGGGAAAGTAACAACTGGCACTTCAGAAATAAAAAGGATCATTAGAGATTACTGCAAGCAACTCTATGCCAATAAAATGGACAACCTGGAAGAAATGGACAAATTCTTAGAAATGCACAACCTTCTGAGACTGAACCAGGAAGAAATAGAAAATATGAACAGACCAATCACAAGCACTAAAATTGAAACTGTGATTAAAAATCTTCCAACAAACAAAAGCCCAGGACAAGATGGCTTCACAGGCGAATTCTATCAAACATTTAGAGAAGAGCTAACACCTATCCTTCTCAAACTCTTCCAAAATATAGCAGAGGGAGGAACACTCCCAAACTCATTCTATGAGGCCACCATCACCCTGATACCAAAACCAGACAAAGATGTCACAAAAAAAGAAGACTACAGACCAATATCACTGACAAACATAGATGCAAAAATCCTCAACAAAACAGTAGCACAAAACAGAATCCAACAGCACATTAAAAGGATCATACACCATGATCAAGTAGGGTTTGTCCCAGGGATAAAAGGATTCTTCAATTTTGTCTCCTACCTAAGGAGACAAAAGACCTGTATGCAGAAAATTATAAGACACTGATGAAAGAAATTAAAGATGATACAAATAGATGGAGAGATATATCATGTTCTTGGATTGGAAGAATCAACATTGTGAAAATGACTACACTATCCAAAGCAATCTACAGATTCAATGCAATCCCTATCAAACTACCACTGGCATTTTTCACAGAAGTAGAATAAAAAATTTCAAAATTTGTATGGAAACACAAAAGACGCCGAATAGCCAAAGCAATCTTGATAAAGAAAAATGGAGCTGGAGGAATCAGGCTCCCTGACTTCAGACTATACTACAAAGCTACAGTAATCAAGACAGTATGGTAGTGGCACAAAAACAGAAATATAGATAAATGGAACAGGATAGAAAGCCCAGAGATAAACCCATGCACATATGGGCACCTTATCTTTGATAAAGGAGGCAAGAATATACAGTGGAGAAAAGACAGCCTCTTCAATAAGTGGTGCTGGGAAAACTGGACAGCTACATGTAAAAAACGAAATTAGAACACTCCCTAACACCATACACAAAAATAAACTCAAAATGGATTAAAGACCTAAATGTAAGGCCAGACACTATCAAACTCTTAGAGGAAAACATAGGCAGAACACTTTATGACATAAATCACAGCAAGATCCTTTGTGACCCACCTCCTAGAGAAATGGAAATAAAAACAAAGATAAACAAATGGGACCTCATGAAACTTAAAAGCTTGTGCACAGCAAAGGAAACCATAAACAAGACAAAGAGACAACCCTCAGAATGGAAGAAAATATTTGCAACTGAAGCAACAGACAAAGGAGTAATCTCCAAAATTTACAAGCAGCTCATGCAGCTCAATATCAAAAAAACAAACAACCCAATCCAAAAATGGGCAGAAGACCTAAATAGGCATTTCTCCAAAGATATACAGATTGCCAACAAACACATGAAAGAATGCTCAACATCACTAATCATTAGAGAAATGCAAATCAAAACTACAATGCGATATCATTTCACGCCAGTCAGAATGGCCATCATCAAAAAATCTACAAACAATAAATGCTGGAGAGGGTGTGGAGAAAAGGGAATCCTCATACACTGTTGGTGGGAATGTAAATTGATACAGCCACTATGGAGAACAGTATGGAGGTTCTTTAAAAAACTAAAAATAGAATTACCATACGACCCAGCAATTCCACTACTGGGCATTTACTCTGAGAAAACCATAATTCAAAAAGAGTCATGTACCACAAGGTTCATTGTAGCTCTATTTACAATAGCCAGGACATGGAAGCAACCTAAGTGTCCATCGAGAGATGAATGGATAAAGACGATGTGGCACATATATACAATGGAATATTACTCAGCCATAAAAAATACATGAAATTGAGTTATTTGTAGTGAGGTGGATGGACCTAGAGTCTGTCATACAGAGTGAAGTCAGTCAGAAAGAGAAAAACAAATTCCGTATGCTAACACATATATATGGAATCTAAAAAAAAAAAAAAGGTCATGAAGAACCTAGGGGCAAGATGGGAATAAAGACGCAGACCTACTACAGAATGGACTTGAGGACACGGGGAGGGGGAAGGGTAAGCTGGGACAAAGTGAGAGAGTGGTTGTGTATATATGGACATACATACACTACCAAATGTAAAATAGATAGCTAGTGGGAAGCAGCTGAATAGCACAGGGAGATCAGCTCAGTGCTTTGTGACCAGCTAGAAGGGTGGGATAGGGAGGGAGACACAAGAGGAAAGAGATATGGGGATATATGTAAATGTATAACTGATTCACTTTGTTACAAAGCAGAAACTAACACACCATTGTAAAGCAATTATACTCCAATAAAAATGTTTAAAAAAAAGCATATATACTAATGCAATTACATTTATGTGAATAAAGGATAGTCAAAATTAATCTATGTTGACAGAATTCAGAATGATGGTTACCTCTGGGGAAATGGGGCACTGGTATTAGGAATAAGGAATTTCTAGGGTGATGGACATGTTTTATACCTTAATCTACATATATACATATATGTATAAAAATTTATTGAAAAATTAATAAAAAGGAGAGAAACATAAAAAAAAATTCTTAAAACAATAATCCAAGGGAAAAAGAGGCAAATATTTCAAAAGATACTTCATCAAAGAAAATAGAAAGAAGGCAAATAAGCATTGATAATCAACAACATTAGGAATCAAATGCAAACTGAAACCATGAAATCCCACTGAATTCCTATTAGAATGACGTAAGCAAAACTGACAATAACAAGTGCTCACAAAGACGTGGGGCAACGGTAACTCTCAAACAGCATGGTGGGAATATAAAATGTGTAGATACTTTGGAAAACAGTTCAATGGTTTTCTTTAGAAATTGAATATATACGTACCGTATCATCCAGGTATCTCATTTCCAGGTGTTTATTTACCCAAGATAAATGAAACCTTACATTCACACAGAAATCTACATGTGAATGTTCGTAGCTCCTCTATTCATAATTGCCAAGAAGAGTAAATGTGGTATTCATTTAAGGCCCATCACTGTTGTTTTGATTTGCATTTCCCCAACAAGTAATGATGTTGAGTATCTTTTCATGTGTTTACTGGCTATATATATATATATATATATATATATATATATATATATATATATATTGTTTGGAGGAATAGCTACTCAGATTCTTTGCCCATTTTTTAATCAGGTTATTTGCCTTGATATTGTTGAATTACAAGCGTTCTTTATATATTCTGAATACAAGTCCATTATCAGATAGATTTGCAATTTCCCTCCCCATTTTATAGGTTTTCCTTTCATCTTCTTGATGGTGTACTTTGAAGCACAAAATTATTTTAATTTGGTAAAGTGCAACTCATCTATTTTTATCTTTTATTTCCCATGCTTTTGGTGTCATAATCAAGAAAGCATTGCTTAACCAAAGGTCACAAAGATTTGTTCATATGTTCTCTTTTAAGGATTTTATAACTAAGATAATTTATGTTTTGGACAAATAAAACAACGTATATTTATGGGAATGCAGGGGTTAGTATGCACACAGCCGTTTCCTAGTTCTGTCTGTTGAGAAGGCCAAAAAGCAAAGGGTGCACAGAAGCAATGAATACATACGGTATATATATCATGATTTCTAAATACCAGTAAAAGGAACTAAGGCTCCTGAAAGAGAGGTTGATTTTACCACCAGGGGAGGGAAAACCACCAGATGAACGCGGATCACATTTTGGTGCCAGAAAGTAAACAGATGCTCATAAAAGCATGAGGGCACATCAAAGGGCACAGGAGTCCACCTGAAAGAGCTTGCAATGGCCAAAGCTGAAGAATTGTGAGCAAGAAAATAAATAACAATGATATAATAGAATTATAAGCCACAGAGTAAAATAAGTCCATGCTGGTAAAAATTAATAGAACAAAAAATAATTGGAAGAGAAGGGACAGATATTCCTTAAAGAAAAATTCCAATTAAATGTAGAAGGAATGGGGAAAAGAGAAAATGACCATTAGAACTCCACAGATCTTGTTGCAGTCAAGATCCACTAATGAATGTCAAAATTAGTGGTTAAACGCTTAAGGAGAAACAGGCTATTGGCATAATCTGAATGTATCTCCCCTGAGATATGTATTAATTAAAAAGGGGAAACAGTAAGCTTGTAGTGGAGAAATACAGAGACGCCATCTTACTCAACTGGTCCAGGCTACATCATGTGCCCTACCGTACCCCTGATACACTCCACATCTATTCTGAGAAATTCTTAAAAAATCCTCAACTGAGTCATGAGTAAACATCAGACTAATGCAAAATAAAGAATATTCTACCAAATAGCTAATCCATATTCTTTACAAATGTCAAGGTCACATAAGACAATGAAGCACTGCCATGGACTGGAGAAGATTAAGGAGACACAACAACAGAAGGGCATGTTGGTTTCTGAGCTGAATTCTGGAAAAGAAAAACAGCAGAATGGAAAACCTGGTGAAATCTGAATAAAGAATATAGTTTAGGAAACAGTACTGTGCTAATGCTAATGTCTGGTTTTGGTAATTGCACTGTGGTTATATATAATGCTAACATTTGGGGAAGCCGCGTAAAGGATATATGGGAACTCTCTGTACTATTTTTCCAACTTTTCTGCAAGTGTTTTCAAAATAAAAACTTAAAACAAGGAAAACTTGCTAAATGGTAATTTTGCTTGCTAAAAATAGAAATAAGTGAAATTGCAAATGAATAATAATATGCATTTTTACATCTTCAGAACTAAACTTCAAAGCTAATTAAACAAGATACCTCAGCTTTCCTCATAATTTGAAAAACCTGTGATGCTATTCTTCACTAAATGCCTTTGCTGGAGACAGCCACCTGTGATGCAGCATCAGCAGTAGGACCTGTCACCACCTACCTTGTTTCCTCATATAAAACTGCATTTTAGTTGGGGTCAAGATACGTCTGGGAAGGTGTGTAAATTTTTAAAATTTATAAATTATATTGAATTAATCAGATGATAAAAGGTCTCTATAAAAATAAAAGCCACATCAATTACCTGATAAAATCATACTGCCCCTACTATAAATTTCCACAATCAGTTTTTTTCCCTTCAAAATTTTGATAAATGAAGTTGTCAGGGGGGATAAGATCACAATTTTGCCTGCTGATGAGGTAACCATACTGTATGTGCCTGTATAGCCTGTGGCAGCGAGGAAAGCAGCCTAAAAGACAGTTTCAATGTGGCTCTGAATTCCACAGGCTAATTACACTTAGCGGGCGGTGGGGGGGGCACCCAAGAAAGACAAGGATAGAGGTTTTTTTTTTTCTGGAAAAAAAAATTAAACATCACTTTAAAACTTCTCTTTAAGATTATGTAGTTAGGGGATGAGACTGAGTGCTCTTAAGGCTTGAGATCCATCAAAAATGATTAACTAAATGGATTTACATGAATTTTAGATATTTTCAGTGAATTCTATTAGGTATTACTAACAAAAGCCATCTTTTACTTGTGTACTCTGACTTTATTTTAAATGTTGTGACTTTATTTTAAATTTAAATGTTTAAATTTAAATTTAAATTTAAATGTTGTGACTTTATTTTAAATGTTTATTTAAATGTTGTGAATGCCATTAAGGACTTCAGTGCCATTTAAGAACATTAAAATATACACTAGAAAGGACATTATTTCAAGATCATATTCGTTTTAAAAATATAGTACGCAACATACAAAGAATAAAAATAATTCAAATAATAAGTCTTTACTCTGAAAAAAAAGTTTTATATAGACCTTTTCTAGCCCTAACTTTGGATATATGCTCAGACTGACATGCTAATATATGTGTCACACACATAAAACATACACACACATATATAATTATGACACTCATTACTCTCAATAACAACTTCAAATAAATGCAAAATACATTCCAGTCCTCTCCTACTACTTTCTTAGTATTAAAACAGCAATAAAAAAAGCCCAGTACCTTTATTTCTACAGAAATCTCAATATCAATGATAACTTTCAAAGCTCTTTCTTATGTATTTAATTTGAACCTCATATTCAAAGGAAAGGCTAAACATTGTTAGTCATTTTGCAGCTGAGAATACACATGTAGAAGGTTGAGAGACTTGCTTAAAGTCACACATCTCACTGGCAATAAAGTCAGGACACTAAAACCTAGTTCATTTGACTCCACCCATCCACCCATCCATCCATCCTCCAAATTCTGTACCAGGCAGTAGAAGTACAACTGTGAAAACATTTACCCTAGTGGGTTTTTTAAAAAATTATATTATACCATGCTACTTCCTAGTACACGTTTTCAGATTATCTGATGTCTTAAAACTCAATATTAAGGCTTCCATGATAAGAATTTCATTAACCCATAGATGCTGATTTTTTTTTTTTTGGCAGGGGGTATACTATTTTATTAACATTTAAATTTCACCAAGAGTTCAAGTATATGCTAGCCATTTGTTCAGATTTTTTAAACAAAGACAAAATGGGCAAACAGCTTTAAGGGTGCAATGTATTTAACACTGCACAATATATTCACCAACGAGACAATCTAAGGGGTGGTATAACTATACACTTAGGAGGACCAAGTATAGGAAGAAACCGTGGAACTGGAGGAAAAACCCGCCATTCAGGACTGAACAGAGGTCCTTGGTTGCTGACAGAATCTCCCCTTGACTTCAGACTTGAGACAAACCGAGGGAGTCTGTCAGTATAGAGAGACCACTGCCTTCAGGACAAACAAACAGTAACAGGATGGACTGGCCAGAGCCAATTCAGACTGTGGGGACTGGTGTGAAGCGAGCAGGGTCGGCTGGAGGCTGGAAATGTCGCAGCTGAAGGCCAGCATCGGCTGATGACAGCAACCACCTTCTAAAAGTCGCTGACTTCTCCACAAGTTCCTAATGCTTTTCCCAGACAGGGAGATTTTTTTTTTTTTTTTAAAGCTCCTGGATATGCAGGATTATATCATTGGAAAATTCCTGAAGACAAACAGGCATGGATTTCAATCAGCAAGTTAACCTCTTGAAGCTTCTTTTTTCAAATCATTAAATTGGGAATAACACCTACCAAAGAATTTTGCTTTGAAGATTTAATAGCCTAATGAAAAGTTCAGCACAGACACTATTACTAGCCTTCCTCTTTCTTTCTTTGTAATTAAAAAGGCAAAACGTGCAAAATGATAGAGTTCTTTAGTTCCCCATACTAATCATCTGAAATAGGAAGCCATACATATTACAGTTTGGAGGACTGTGGGAAGGAAATGGCAGAAAGTGGACCAGAGATACACACGGGGCAAATATTTCCTTAAGCCTGCTCCACAGTGTTAAGTAGATAAAGGAAGTTTTTAGACATATACTGAAGACATGTTAGAGAGAACATGTTTATTCTTCAGGAGATTAAATTTTAAAATATTTAAGAATGTTAATTAGAAAGTTTTGAAAAAACCTATATCAGTATATTACTCAATGTATCAGTATATTACACCAATAAAAGAGAAATGGTGATGAGCTCAGAGTCAGCTTAACTCACCAGTAAAACAGCACATTTACTGACAAATGAGACCATCCTGGAGAGCGATTATATTACTGAAAAAAAGGAGATTGATGGAAAAATAGTGCTTTGACATTACTCACCCACTGACTACAAAGAATGTAAGATAGTCCTAAACTTAGGAATTCCAACAGGAGTGAGAGTGTGAGAGCACGGAGAGAGAGGCCAATTAGCAAAATACCTAATCTGCTGTGCCATGATGGACAGAAGGCACCAGACTATGTAGATAGGGCTTTGAAAGAAACAAAGCCATTTAGCAGCAGTTACGAAAAATAGTAAATTAACCCATGGATGATGTCTGAGGTTAAAGAATCAAGTTGTTGAACTGTTAATTATTTTAGGAGGTCTTTTGTTAAGTGGTGAAGTATCAGGAGACTGGAAAACAAGGACTCCAGTCTGAAGGTTAAAAAGAAAAGAGGGGAGAGGCTGAAAATTATAGAGCTGTAAGTCTAACATCTATATTAGGAAATAAATTTGAGATGATACTTATGGATGAGCTTAATAATACATTTGGAGAAGTACAATTTAATAGGAGTGAGTCAGCATGGATTTACCAAAGGCAATCATGTCAGAAAAAATTTCGTTCCTTTTTAAGTTGAAGTAATAATTGGTTTATGTAAGGGAGAACCAATGAGAAACTGTCAGGATTTTCTGAGATTTTTGGACCTTTTCATAAAATGAATTATTGTACAAAATGTCATGACATGTGTCAGGGCACCCAACTAACAAAAGGGGATGAAAGTAATGGGGTTAAAAATAGAGGGCCAAAGAATTTGGGAAAAGACTGCGTTCTGCAAGGCTCTCTATATATCAGAACACTGATGTTTTTAATTAATGATGAAGAAAACCTTTTATACTACGAAATCTGAATATACCACTAAATGAGAGGGAATGGTTAAGAGACAAAAGGCTATGGCTGTTTTATCTTAACCGTGACAGATTAAGCAAATGGGCTCAGAGGTAGAATATGAAACTTAATCTGCCTAAGTATAAAGTGATGCACTTGGAAAGAATTAAGGAATCAGTTAAATATAGTTTAAATGGTACTGAACTGGTTACTCGTTACCATTAGAAAGAAAAAGGATTTGGAATTTTGATAAGAGTCAAATTTTCACATTCTTATTCTTATAACTGGGTAAGAGAAATGCTATGGAATGAAGTTAAATAATACATGTCCTAAAGAATTTAAAAACTGACTATCTTATAGGAGAATAAAAAATTCTAATCTGTGAAGGGGGTTTGATAGATTCATGTGCTATCATCCTGCACAGGCAATAATCTAATGTATATTGTAAATGATTAAGTATTGATATATATAAGAACTAATGAAAATCATATCAATACAAATATGATGAAAAATATGACAGTAGAAAAATTAAGGAAATTAGGAAAAATACCGTCCCATCAGTTAATGCTTAATTTCCCCTAACAAGAGAACACCATTTGATTATTACCTTTGGAAAAGGCAGAAACATTTACTACATTTAAAGTCCCAGCTTCTCAGATAGAATATGGAACAACTAAGCCAACCTCCAAGTCTCCACGCAGCGCTCATCCTGCGGGAATGTGGCCACTCCACGCCTGGGCCCTCCGGGCGCATCTGTGCAGGTGCAGGGAGCATAGCTTCAATTTGAGCCGTGGAGGCATAACGTGGAGTCTGTCTCTTGCAGTTTGTGAGAAAAAACATCTTCTTTGTAGGCACAAGCAGCAGAGCCCTGGCACACCCCCTCCACTCTCTCCTTGGCCCTCTCCATCTCAATCCTCAGGTTATTTTTAAAGTATTCTGAGATAGTACCACCCAAGTCCAATTGAAGGTCACTTGTACTGCAAACATAAAGTGTGTGTAATTCTTTCTCAAGGTGTAGTGAATGAACACAAAGCTTATTCATGGATAAGAGAGATGGGAGAAATACAACTGCTAAAACTATGAAGCTCAAATAAAGAACACTTTTGAGATGAAATGGATTTCACGTAATAGAGAACAAGTGTAATGTACAATGACAGAAAAGATTCTGGCCACTTGCAATCTGACGTCAGTTTTGCGGGACTAATGTGATTGTATAATCTCATCATATTAGATCTAGAGTGGACCTAAATGAACCTCTTTAGAAGTTTAGGGGTCAAGGGAATCCTGTTCTTTTAAAAAGAGAAGTACCTACAGAAAAGGGTACAACTCAGAGAAGGCTTGAGGAATTTTCCCCAACTGAACACAACCGCGTCCCAACATCAGGGATAAGAAGGAGAACCAGCCCCGCCTCTCCTCATCCCAGGGACTGCTGTCCCCAAGGGGAAACAGACCCTGGTCTCTACACCACAGATTAGTCTTGGCTGCTTTTATATTTAATAAAGAATGAAATCATACAGAATATACTCCTTTTTGTTTGGCTTAACTTCATCCAATGATACGATTGTGAGATTTATCCACATTGTCGCTTTAGTTGTAGTTCAATCATTCTCATTGCTGTAGAGTATTCCATTAGGCAAATAGGCAACCTTTCTACAGTCTCCTTGATGGACATTCGAGTAGTTTTGGGTTTTGACTATGATGAGTATATCGATTATCAAGTATAAATGATAAAGTAAAGGACTATTTCAAGTAAAAGATTAAAGTTGTCACTGCAGATAAAAGAAACGAAATGCAGCTATATGCTGTTTCTAAGGCAGCTGGTACAGCTGTACAATAGAAAACACAGAATGATGGCGACAAGTATTACTGCAGATAAAAAGGAACATTTCACAATTATAAGAGAATTCTATATTTTTTCTTTATCTTCGGTGTGTATGTGTATAAAACAAACCTAAAGTTCCAAGTATCCAGTGATTTATCTTTAAAATATGTAAAGCCAAGATTAACAGAAAAACAGACAAATCCATAATCATAGTGGGCAACTTTAATATACCTCTCTTACCATAGCTGATAGAGTTAGCATAAAAAAAAATCAGTAAGAATACAGACAATCTGAACAACACAGTAAAGAAATGAGGTACGTGACATATAGGAAACACAGAATACAGCACCAAACAACACCGATATTTCTAGTATGTCTCAAACATTTACCAAAACTCACCATATGCTGGGCATAAAGAAAGTATACACAGATTCTGAGGGATTAAAATAATTCAGACTATGTTCTGTAAGCACAGTAGATATAAGCTAGAAATCAATGTATATTACTGTTTCAGTAGTTAACAAAAAGATAATTAGAAAATCCCCAAATGCCTGGAAATCAAATACGTTTCTAAATAATCCACTTTTATTAAAAAAAAATGACCACTTGTATCTTGTTTTTCAACAAAAGCTACAACCAAAATTAAAGCTCACATATGGCCTTTAGTTTTCAGGAGTATGAAACGGAACATGATATCAAAGTCATTCTTCTAGTTCCCAAGAACAGTTGAGAAAGAAGACAGTGAATCATCAACGGAAGCCAACAGAGAAGAACACTGGGCAACAATGGATGCTAAGTATTATCACGTCCGACAGTTTACATATTGTACCATCTCGGTTAGATCGTATGAAAACTGTGCTGTAGGCATCACTGCCCCCAGCTTACAGAGGGGAAGACTGAGACCCACAGAGTTAAAACAGGATTTCCAAAGTCATTCAACAGGGGAATGAGAGCTGAAGTTAAAACCCAGCCTGCCCTGAAGGCCATGCACACAGAAACACGGGATGCTACAGTGAGGAGGGACCTCAGAGACGGCACGGGGATCACTGCAGGGCCCCCAGGGGAAGCACAACCGCAGGAAAACCACTTTCTGCAGAACTGTTTTCCAACAACAACAAAAATTAAACACCTTATTTTAACATAGACATTTCCAAATATCATCCTAACTAAAATTTAAAATACCCCAAATGACATTATTTACAATCTTTTCTGTTGCTGTTGTTTAACGTTTTCCTTCTCATGAGACCATTAGATGTTTGATCTACATGGGAGAGCCAGGTCAGATCCAGAGTGGATCTGTTTATTTGTTCTGGGGTAGTTTAAAAGAACTGCTTCATATGCTTCACTGAATTTTCGATTACAGATTTCTCAACACATGAATAGTGTTGATAGCAGAGAAGGCAGCTGATAGTCACCGTCAGGTCTGGGCCATAAACCACTCTGAAGATTTCAGGCCACCTCCTAACCCCGCACAGTACCGTCCATCAGGGGTTCATCCACTGTGCTGCCTAATTCCTCTACCGGACGGCATGGAAGGAAGAGCCGCAAGAGCCCGCTTCACTATCTCACTTCACACGGGGAAGGCGCGTTCCACACAGTCATGAAGGTATTACAGGTGACTCAGAATTACAAGGTGAAAAAGTCCATCTAAGAACTTTGCCGTTTTAAAGTTTCCTCTTAACTGAGCTAAGTTTATCAAAGCCAATATATGACTGAAGAGAGATCTTGCCTTGCACGGGGGGAATAAACAAGTGACACCCCACATGTACCACATGGATTTCGTTTGTCAAAATACCGAGGAACGCTACTGTCATTTTTATAGAAAAAGGTTCCAAAAGGATCATAAAAATACAAGCAGAACACTAGGATCCTATGCACAAGAGCATCCCACACATACACAGCGAAACCAGGATAATTTTTCTAAAACAGATTTTATACAACTGGTATCTCAGAACAGGACTCTCAGCGTCACAAGAGCAGCAATGGCGTAAGCGACGCGTCTGTCCTTTCTGTGCAGAACGACAAAAGGCATGTGTTTCTTTGGTCTGCGGTTAGCTTCCTCCCCCTTTCTTTGCTGCTTACTTCATTTAAGAGCTAGAGGCACCTTATTTTAGGAAAATAACCTACTTTTAGTGTCTAACTGGTGCAATGGAAGAGAGAGACAGAATGCGTCAATATTACATCTTGAGAAGCTGAAATAGTGAAACTACCTTGAAAATGGTACTCGGCTGACAACCTACCATCAGTTTAGATCATTTTGCTTGGCCATTTCTTGAAGCACCAGCTTTCAGGCAATATTTCTGACATCTGCATTGTCATGCACTCGTATTAATAAAGAATCCATAGGTACTCATGGCCAGAAGATACTTCAATTTGACTTTATCTGTTTTTGTGAACTAAAGCTGATCAACTGTCTAGTTCAAAACCTTTTCAGTAACAACCTCACCAAAATGCAAAGAATATTGACCCCCAGTTTTCTTTTTCAAAAACAGACGTGGGTACAACAGAGATGACTACATCAGATGTTTTACCATGACTTTAAAGAGTTGATCTGATGAGTATAAACAGAGAAATTTGAGAACACATCAGCAGAAAACAAGTAATAACCTTACATGCAGTGTCAAATGGATTAGGACTATTATTCTACCTCAGATTACTCAACAAGTCCTGTTTCTTTCACTGTAGACATTACATGAACCAATGTCATTTACATATTTTGCAAAGGCAGCCTTGCATTGGGCGTGGGATTTCACACAACTTTCAAACACTAGTGTCACTTCGCCAGCATCAGCACCAACACCCACAATCCTCTGCACTGATCATTTTCGGCACGAGAGCCCTGTGCTAAGAGCTTCATAGCCAGGATCTTTTAAATTCTCACAACAACCCTTTAAATAGATCCCACCACATCGATCTACGTACAAGAAATCGAAGGTGATGAGATGAGCCTGCCTGCAACCCACACAGCCAGGACGGGGAGGACAGTTTAAATACAGCTCCAATTGCTCCCAAAGCACCTGCTTGAAACACCCCCTGGGTCCTCTGGCGTTCTTTAAATAAAGTCCTGCTTGGGCTGCAGTTGGAACTTCCGGCAAACGTCCTGCAGGGGAGTACCTCTTCCGACGGGTCCCATACTCACCACCAGCCACCTGGCTACCCTGCACCTTAGCACTCTGCACTCAGACCCCCTCGTGCACTAAACAAACGGCTGGGCTCCAGGGGTCACTGTGCTGAACCCTGCAGTTGGCGCTGCATCTCTGATACTTCCACAGCATCTGACGGCCAGTCCAACAAGGCCAGAGTGATCTCAGCGGCCTCTGCCGTCACCAAGGTTCCCTGAAACCCGTGTGACGGTCCCTCCTAGTTTTGGGGACACGTGCGGCACTCTGTTACCCCATCCAGGTTCTCCTGCTCTCCTCAGTCACATTCGTCTCCTTTCCAGGTATTTACTGGAAATCCATGGTACGAGCAATAGGGCAGGCATAACATTTTAAGTCACAAACATTTTTTGAAAAAAATTAAAAACCGTATCAATTAGCCAAAATACAAAGCTCAAACAACTACTACTGTTTCAGCTCAACCGTGGTTTGAGTATTTGCTATTAATAACTCTGCTGTCCTGCGATGATTATTTCATCATATTTGCTCTTGATGAAATATAATTGAAAAGACCTGTTTTTATAGCTGAGGGGAATAAGACCAAGTGTTCTTTTTTATGTCTTGAAGCAGATACTATCACACATGCTACTACATTTAAATAAATGCTGGTAATGCACAAATAGCCTAATAACTATTGTGATGAGTGAAGCATTTTATATAATAGTTTCAGTTTCTTACCAGCGTGCAAGTAGGCCAGGTCAGGGTTTTCGATGTCAGGATGCTGTTCTTTCAAGTGGTTCCGGAATTCCACAGGGACGTTGGTTCCATAGTCACACTTGGGGCAGTTGTACATCTTGACCCCTTCATGTTTGCCCGTATGTAGAATGTGTTTGCGGATATTTTCAGCACAGTTTGACCTACCAAGTAAGAAAGAAAAGTAAACGGAATTAAGGTCAAAGCAATAACATGAGACCACAGATCATGATGGCAGTGACCACTCATGTAGACCTCCCAGGTGTCAGGTGCCATGTATGCTGTAAGGGTTGTGCTCTGTAAGAGTTAACGTGAATCCTATGAGGCTGGGAGCTTTTGTAACCTTGGTGCTCATTTCTAGGTTGGCTTTTACCTGAGCGATTCATTTCTATGCAGAACTGGAAACACAAAGTCCCAAGTTCTGTGATTTTAACATCAAATTATTCTGGTACCACTTGAGGGCAGTGAAGGAGTTTCCTTAATCCCGAGAACACACCTTGTACCACGGAGTACTGATACCAAGGCAAGCTCTGTCACTCCACTGAAATTGGAGCACCAAGGAAAAAAAGATGCCTTGACTTTTAGACCTGTCAAGTGAGCTGCTTCTAAGTAAGGCTCTAAGATAGTCTGACGATAGAAAAGTAGCTGGAAACAGCCCCTCAGCCCACAGTTGGGCAATGTGCGAAGTTCCAGTGAGGCTCCTTCCTGTACTGGTGTAGGTTTTGAAGAGGGATGGACTGAATAAGTACAATTGAGGGTCTGTATATTTCCCACCAAACTGTCCCTGAAAATAGGCTCCTCTCCCACTGCTTTCCTGCAGATGCAGAAATGCAAGGCCTGAAATGACC
This sequence comes from Mesoplodon mirus, assembly GCF_964341445.2. Taxonomy (NCBI): domain Eukaryota; kingdom Metazoa; phylum Chordata; class Mammalia; order Artiodactyla; family Ziphiidae; genus Mesoplodon; species Mesoplodon mirus. The sequence continues at coordinate 85,635,137 of NC_138989.1, read as the reverse complement.
AGAACCCTGGGCACAGGGAACTGCTCATGAGGCAAACTGTTCACCGCCTGCTCCCAGCCCTCTCAGCACAGGCACTGCGACTGTGCCCCCAGACCCCGTCCACACGTGTGTGCAGCTGCTTCCCTCCAGTCTCTGTCGCTGTTAGAACAGGAGTAAAAGGCGCCCAACACAGATTCAAGCAGGGGTGCGTGTGTGTGTGTCGGGGGTGAGGTACTCAACCGGAAAGAAACAAAGAATCAGATGGCCTCAGATTTCCAACAGAGCGAAATGAAGTGCCCAAAGAAAATCAAGCACTATGTTTATCAGTCTTCCCTGCAGGTATTGCTGAGGGACAAAATCCTGTAGGACGATGTCTGAAGAAAAGGTTCCATGTCCAGAAAAAGTCAGGACATGGTAGGTATTTAGCAAACGCATCTCACGACGCACTGATTCAGATTATGAGGGCTACCCAACGAAGCTTTCTGTGGCTCCGCACGGCCACAACCCTTCTAAGTGGAATTATGCTTCCGTGTAATACATAACTGCACCCAGGAACGCACCCTGGGAGCACTGGTGAGAATACAAAAATGGTTATAACCCCAAATTTTAGAGTAGCTATGGTGTCACTCATACGCAGAGGCAGCAAACAACTTCAGAAACCCAAGGACTTGGTAGACACGTTAGCTGTTCACTCAGGACCAGAGGAGGGTGGAGCAGTGTCATCCAAGCAAGCAGCGTTCACGACCGTGGCACTGGGAACAGTGCCCCATAGGGACGGCCTTTCCTTCCAGCACGTGGATGGGCTGATCTACAAACACCTTCCTCCTGAATGGCGGCCTACGCTATGTTGACAGTCCTATAGCTGGACCTGAGACACTCCTTTGGAAAAGCTTCTGCTACCTACCCCCATCCCCAGGCAGGGCCTGACATCAAATGTACACATCGGCTCTATATGGGTAGGAAGATGAAATCAGACCTCTGTCAGCCTAGACTAGAAAGAAACACACCAGGACACTAATGCCCGATGCAGCAATGCCCATTTCTTTTTTTTCCAAACATACTTTAATGATTTACATATTAATGTTTACATATTTTTCAAAAAACCTAAACAACACCAAAGAAGATGGAGGAGGAGGAAGAGGGGCGGGAGGGGCGGGAGGGGGAGGGGGACGAGGTGGGGGGACGAGAACGGGCGCAGCACAGGTGTTCTCAGCTATGTGCACTTTGCCCTTGGCAAGGGCTCTGTCAAGCTCTGTGTTAAGTCTCTCTTAGAACTTAGACTAAATCTGCATAAGACAGTTAGTGAACATATGCATGTACAACTTATCTCTTTCTTGTCACTACTGAATTATCAAATTTGCTTTTTATATAAATTCCCTACTGTTAATTAATAAGCACTATAATAGGGTAATGATAGGTAAGAACCTCACGTGTTCTGTGTGCCTGCCACTGGCCTGGCTACTTTGACACCGTCCCAGGACCCCGTGGCAGAGACTGTTGAGGGACCATCCCGGAGATGAGTATCAACGGCTACAGGGCTAGAAAGTGGTTAAGACAGAATCTGAATGTTGATTTTCTGTGCTCATGGGCAGGGCATTTCAAGCACACAACAGCCCTCCTTCAGTACAGTATTTACAGATCAAAGGTACTGGCACATTCTAAGAAAAGGGTGGGGTTCTAGAGTCTCTTAAGTGTATAAATATTCTTAGAATAAATAACATAACAGCTCTGCATCAAGTTGACAGAAAGTAACACAGAAAACCATCTGAAGGCAGATGAGACAAATGTCCACTCTGTGCTAGTGAAAAGGAAGAGGACCAGGTGGGGAACTCACTGGGTGAACTGTTCCAAGTCATTCTCTAAGTCAATGGATCTCCCAATTGTTTTCCACGGCAGCACAGACACCCGCTAAATTCACCACTGTTTACTGACATCGGGGAGTGAGAACAAAACCTACTACTGTACTTAATTATTACTGTCTATTAGGACTGTTGAGTCTTTGGTGCCACCTATATTATTTCCTTATGGAAAAAGCTAGGCATAAAGAGTCATCAAAGACAATCACTGATCAAGTGAGGAAGTTAAAATTACCAAAGTACACACATTTCAGTGTATGATGCCTACTTAAACGGGGGACGATATAAGCAACAAATCCTAACCTTCAGTGAAGGAAGAAAGAGATGACTTTGAAAACTGAATACTTTGTTTTTAAGAAGTGTGTATCTTGGATAAAAATAAAGCAATATCCCTTAGTGCATCAATAGCACGTGGAATCTAATAATCAGGGGACTATTACTGAAGCAAGTGAAAGTGGGGTGGGAGGATTAAAAAGACGAGAGCCTTCTTTTTATTTAAAAATATAGAGGGCTTCCCTGGTGGCGCAGTGGTTGAGAGTCCGCCTGCCGATGCAGGGGACACGGGTTCGTGCCCCGGTCTGGGAGGATCCCACATGCTGTGGAGCGGCTAGGCCCGTGAGCCGTGGCCGCTGAGCCTGCGCGTCCGGAGCCTGTGCGTCCGGAGCCTGTGCTCCGCAACGGGAGAGGCCACAACAGTGAGAAGCCTGTGTACCGCGCAAAAAAAAAAAAAAAAAAAAAAAATATATATATATATATATAGAGACTAAAAACAAGAAAGAAGTGGTGTGGAACTTGGTATTTCAGGTTAAGGATCGTTTCATACATATATTTTATACCTATTTATTTTTATTTATGATATATATACTATTTATATCTTTTATGTAAAGAATACATCTGTGTGTATACATATAATTCTGTTTTATATACACATATAAGAAACATTAAATATATGCAAACAAGAAGAAAAAATAGTCAATGTCTGTCTGCAATAGAAAAGATACATTTCATCTATTTCGTTGGTAATAGCGTATTTGTGTACTATCATAATTTGTCCTGCATCTAATGTCATGCAACATAAAATTTTTAAAAATACTGAGACCAAAAGGAACCTTTCGCACCTACAAAATCAAACTATTTGAATCCAAGCCTAAAAAGTAAAAGCTGTAACATATTATATCAACATCATTTAAAGCAGAACACCTATAGAGTAGGGGCAGACTGCAGTCCCTATACTTGAGACTATCCTAAAACAGGTAGCTCACTATGGAGCAACGTTATAAGATTCAGTGAACAATAAGTAGATTGGGTAACTTTAGCCACAGAATTCTGAATGACATTGAGCCCCAAAATGATATTCTTCCCCAAAACAGAACTTCCAAGTAGTAATTAGAATGGTAAGCTGAAGAGGGACAAATGAAGAGCAGCTCAGGCAGGAGAAGTAAGGATGTCCTAGGGGCTTCCCTGGCGGTCCAGTGGTTAGGACTCCACGCTTCCACGGCAGGGGGCATGGGTTCGACCCCTGGTCAGGGAACTAAGATCCCACATGCCATGTGGCATAGCCAAAAAAACAATAAAAGAAAGTAGAAAAGGATGTTCTAAGACATTATTTCAAGCAGGGTCTGACCTAGACTGTCAGGAATCAACAGCAGTTAAACCAAGCGGGCATACAATCATTAGGAGTGGGTGACTGAATATGTCTTCAGTTGGACATTGATTTCTAAGGTAGAGAGTCCCATGTTCATAGATTGGAAGACTTAATATTATTAAGATGGCCATACTCCCCAAATTGATATACAGATTCAGCGCAATTCTATCGAAATCTCAGCTGGATTTCTTATAGAAATTGAAATGCTGATTCTAAAATTCACAAGGAAACGCGTGGGACCTAGAAGACTCAATACAATCTCACAAAGAACTAAGTTGAGGACTCACACTTTCTGATTTCAAAACTTATGAAGCAACAGTAATCAAGACAGTTCCATGGGAAGTTAGATGCCTCAGCGCAAGGCTGCAGGCTCCTTGTGGGGAGCAGGGGTTCACGCCGGACTTGCTGCGCCCATGAGCGCAAGCACTGGGTTTACGAGGAAGGCATTCTAAATTATGAGGACATTGCAAATGAAATTTTGAAATATGACACGCTGAAAATCTTGAGGCAGCTTTAGATATATGTACATATGTACGTGCATAAATATATAAAGTGTGGGCTGGGCAATTAGCAAGGACCAGAGATGCGACCTGACTAATTTTACAGCTTCTTAAAAAATATGTAATAAAGGAAATATTTTATTCACTTCAAAGCAATGCATTTTAAAATAATAAATTAATAAAATAAACCACAAGTGCTTCTAGAACGTCACAAGATTATGTCAGTACTACACACTCACTGCCTATTAACACAAAAGCAAGTTAAATTTATGTTATTTAACCTAATAAGAAGGAAGCTTAAAAAGAATCCTAGTGAATATTTTTTCCTCTTTTGATGCACATTATTTCAGTTATTATAAAATAATGCACCACTGAAGTTGAAGAAACATACCTTCACGTATTTCGAACATCAAACAGTCTAGTGATAGACAGATAGAGTAAAGCCTCCTCCGGCTCGGGTGGATCACCCCCACCTCCACCAGGGACCCGGGATTCCTAACTTCTTATCAATCCTTTGGGAGAATTAAGAATGACTTTTCCAATCCACAAACATACTGTACCTTCTTTTCTCCCCTCTTGTTGTATGTAAATCTGCTGGCATAACACGTGTCAGCAGCACCTTCTTCCCCCTAACCACAGGGCGTGGGGATGTTGTTTCCACGGGACTATGTAAGAGCAGAGGGTCCTCCTTCCCGATGCCTCCTCTACCCTCCCCTACTCCCTCCCTCTGCTCCGCCTCCTTTCCTTCCTTTGTTAACAGCCAGGCAGTATTTCCCGGTAAGGACAGAGAGTATTATATTTAACTGACCCTCCACTGATGAGCATTTAGGTTGTTTCCAATCATTTGCTAGTATAAACAAGGTTGCAATGAATCATCTTGTGAAACACTTTCCACTTCTCAGGATGCCAAGAAAATCTCAGGATGCCAAGTGGAATTGCTTCCAATGGCAATGGGCATATGCTTTTGTAATTTTGATAAATGCTGCCCAACTGCCCTCCAGAGGAGTTGTAGCAATTTACACTTCCACCAACAATGTTTGAGAGAGTCTGTTTCTGCACATTCGTGCCACTGTAGTATGCTGTGTTACCAAACTTTCAAATTTCTGCCAACTGGGTGGGTAAAAAATGGTAGCTCACTGGGGTTTAAATTTTTTTTTTTTTTTTTTTCTTTTTGCGGTATGCGGGCCTCTCACTGCTGTGGCCTCCCCCGTTGCGGAGCACAGGCTCCGGATGCGCAGGCCCAGCGGCCATGGCTCACGGGCCCAGCCGCTCCGCGGCATATGGGATCCTCCCAGACCGGGGCACGAACCCGTATCCCCTGCATCGGCAGGCGGACTCTCAACCACTGCGCCACCAGGGAGGCCCTGGGGTTTAAATTTTTAACCTTTAAAAGTTTTCATCTGCACTTCTCTTGTAACGAATAAAGTTTCTTCGAATATTGAAATGTCATATGCATTTTCTTTTCTCTGTACTGCTTTTCCATATTTTTGATCAGTTTTTTTCCTAAGAGTTGTTAGTCATTCTCTTATACATAAAGGAGGTAGATACTTTATGACAAAAGTAACAAATATTTCTTCCTTAGTTTCCTTTAGACTTTGCTTACAGCATCTTCTGAAAAGCAGAAGTGTTTTATTTTGTTCAGCTTTTGTCCTATGGCTTCCTTACTTGGAGGTCATAAAAGGACTGTCCCAAATTTGGTTCTAGTACTTGAATAGTTTCATTATGTTCCACTAAATATTAGATCCCTTTCAAAATCCTCCTAGAGTGTGGTGTGAACTGTGGATCCAGACTGCTAGCCAGAGCTGTCAAGACAACATCTTAATAGTCTACCTTTCCCCCACTGACTTGAAATGCTACCTTCATCAATATTTTATTTATCTGAAGCTAATTCTGGATTTTCTATCACAGTCTGCTGGTCTGTCTCTGCCTGCGCCCTTCTGTTACAATGAACCAAGCTGCACAAGGCTCACATCTGGTAGAACTCATCCTTCTGCATTGCTCCTTTTCCTCCCAGGTCACAACTTCCCACCCAAGCCATCAGGTCGCCAATCACAAGACTGTGCTGGTGAGCTGGTGTGGCAAACATCCTAAGTTAACTACGGAAACAGAGAGAATAAAGTAGTGTCACTAAGACACAATCAGGTAATTTCTATGTATTTATTAACACGTACTGGTAGTACTGTCTTACCGATAAAGAAAAGGAAATGCAGAGAGAGCGGGCACAGATGTCACGCGCTAACGTGCACACACATCCCAATGAACATTCCTTTCCTAGTTCCCCAAGGGAAGCCATGTATCTGCCTCAATACTCCCAAACTCCTGTGTGAAATTAAAGACTGTCTTGGTCTACTGCTAATAATCTGACAGGTTGTGTATGTAAATGGACATTAAAATCTTCTGAAAGCTCTACTTAAAGAACTGTGTTAGCTTTCTTTAACATTCTCCCTTCCACACTTTCTGACCATGGAGTACTTTGTTGTTGTCGTTGTTTTATGGGAATAATATATGTATCTCATAAGGCTGTCATGAGGGTTAAGGTAAATGATATTAAACAAGTTCAGAAAATACAGGAGGTACTCAGTTCGCTTTTGATTACTATTGCTAGTCTTCCTATTAAATGCAGTACAGTTCAACTATCTGGATCATCATTAGCATTTTTCTCACTGTATATGAAAGGCAATTTCAATTCGTTTGAAAAAGATTCCCCAAACAGTTATATAGTGCATGCATGCATATATGTTTAGAAATGCGATTTCTTTCTCTGCCTGTTCAGAATATACTTTTTGAACTAATACCCTTGAAAAGAATTACTCTGTAGTTAAGTTTGCACTGGAACAAGTGTACTATAGTACATATTTATCTAAAAGTTCAGTTGAAAGAGGCTTCTACTGTATCTTTAAAAGAGTAATCCAAAATGAATAAAGAATAATCCAAAGGAAGTCTTTTTGTAAACTAAATTTAAGAAGTTTTCACATTTTTTTAACCAGTAGTATTTAATTATAAATTCACTGAGCAAAAACTGAGTCTAAGAAAGCCTGGGAAATCTCCAAGGGAGAAGAAAATAAAGCTGCGAATCACTGCAGGTGGCAGGCAGTAACCAATACAGCAGCTCAGGGTTTCTTCCACAATTTACATAACACAGCCCAGGATACAGTCCTCTGCCACTTATGTCCTCACTAAAGGACTCATAAAGAAAGAGCCTGGTAATTTTAGAGTACTAAACATTGTGCTGGTTAAATTTAAAATTGGTTAGAGGGTACAAGAATAAAGAAGTTCATATTCCTCTGGTTAAAATGGAACATTTTATCAACGATGTTTAGCAAACAGATGAATGTCATTGGGAGTGTTGAACGCAATACATCACCAGGACAAAGAACACAAAGACCAATGTATACAAGGGATAAAGATGTCATTTCACATCAATGAGGAAATGACGGGTTATACAACAAATGGTGTTCAGTCAATTGCTTATCACACGGGGAAGAATAAGGTAGACTCTTGTGGTCTTATACCAAGCAAAAAAAATGCCATTTGGACTTTAAGATTAACCTAAGGACACTAAATTATAAACGTGCTAGAAGAAAATACAAGAAAATACTTTTATAATCTTGATTTGAAAGAGCTTTCCTGAATAAAATTCAGAACACAAATGCTATAAAAAGATGAAGCAAAAACACTTCATAAAACTTAAAACTGCTATATAGCATAATAGTCATAAATAAAGTTAAAAGACAGGGCAAAGAAATGGACAAAATATATGAAACATATATAAAATGATTAATATACAGATAACAAAATGAGTACCTATGATTAATAAGAAAAAAGATAAAAATCTTAAAAACTAGATAAAAAACATAAGCAAAAAATTCCTAACTGGAGATCTACAAATGGTTATGTAAACATTAAATGACTCTAGTAACCAAGGAAATACCAATTAAAGCCTAAGTTAGGGCTTCCCTGGTGGCGTAGTGATTGAGAGTCAACCTGCCGATGCAGGGGACGCGGGCTCGTGCCCCGGTCTAGGAAGATCCTATATGCCGCGGAGCGGTTGGGCCCGTGAGCCATGGCCGCTGAGCCTGCGCGTCCGGAGCCTGTGCTCCACAACAGGAGAGGCCACAACAGTGAGAGGCCCGCGTACCACCAAAAAACAAACAAACAAACAAACAAACAAACAAAAAAACCCTAAGGTAACAGAAGGGCAAAATTTAAGAAGACTGGTAGCATTAATGAATGGTAAGGGAAACGAATGGCACTGGTGTCAGTTAGCAAAGGCTTTGGGAAGACGTTTGATGATAGCCTTCAAAAGTAAAATACAGGGCTTCCCTGGTGGCGCAGTGGTTGAGAGTCCGCCTGCCGATGCAGGAGACATGGGTTCATGCCCTGGTCCGGGAAGATCCCACATGCCGCGGAGCGGCTGGGCCCGTGAGCCATGGCCGCTGAGCCTGCGCGTCCGGAGCCTGTGCTCTGCAAGGGGAGAGGCCACAACAGTGAGAGGCCCACGTACCGCAAAAAAAAAAAAAAAAAAAAGTAAAATACACACATACTCTTGGACTTAGGAGTTCATTTCTAGAAGTTATCCACAAGGAGAATCATTAAACCGTTATTTATGGCTAAACACTAGGGGAGAATGTGAAACTAGATGTTTGCTTACAAAGGAAATGAGTTGTTAATTTACAATGATCCACACTATGGATTTCCATACAGCTGAGAGGTAAGGGTTACCCTGCATGCCTGCTTCCCAGAGGAGGAGCTGGTCTCCTACAGAGCTCCATGGAAGCCAACTACATCCTGGTAGAATGCTGGGAGGGCACAGCCTGATCACAGGAAAAGCAAGGGTACCCCCCAACCATAAGTGTTCATGTGGTGCCAGAACAAGGCAAGCGACCTGGTAGGCCAGGCCACATGACTGCTCCCACACAGCCCTGACCTCACGCCATCCAGGGTGGACTCCCCAAGCTGTGGAGCTGACCAGTTCCATGGTGCCCTTCCCAGTCTGACGCCAGGCACTGCAACGTCCCTGAGTGTGGGTCCAGAGAACCACAGATGTGACAGGTACAGAGACAGGCTGAGAGGAGGAGTAACAATGACATGCCTGTCTCTGAATCTCCCTCAAATGCTACGGAGGAAGCCCTGGTGTGTGTGTGTGCAGCTCATCACTCATCCTTATTTGTTGGACAAAAGCCACTGAACAAAATAAGGTACACCTTATGTACTGCCATGGAAAAACTTCCAAGACACACACTGTTAAGTTAAAAAAAAACAAAGCAAGTCCCAGGTAAATACATATAACAATCCTTTCAACTTTTTAAAACTATACAATATACTCATATAGGTATACAAATGCATTAAATGGGTATTAAAAGAAAGCCTAACAAACTATTGATGGTAATTATATTTATGGAAAGGTTTCCAAGGCAGAGGGAACTTCTACATTTGCTCAGTATATTTTTGGATCACTTGGATTATTCATGAGAACATCTTTAAGTTTTACTCATGTAAAGCAAATATGATCAAAACATGCAGTTTAAAAACAACTGGGTTGGATAGTATTATACAGAATGTAAATGTCATAAACAATACAACAGTATAGCTGACATAAGTTGGTAATAGAAATGAAAATCAAGTGTAAAGATTCTCATGCTTACATAGACATAATTCAATTTGATGAATCAAGTAAAAGATTTAAGTAAGGTAAGTCAGGTTGTAAAGGTAATCACTTAGAAAACCAAAATGAATACAGTAAAAAAAAAAAAAAAATAGGGGAGAGAGGAGAGGTGTAGTGGTAAACCGGGTACTTGAGCTAACTTCCTGATCTGTGACAACAACCAGATGCTGCCTATAAACCAAGAAACAGAGAATCAGCAAAGTGTTTAGGTTATCTCTAGCAGGACAAAAATATGAATGATCACAAGTGGTTACATCAGGAGAGCAGGGCATGAAGAGGACCTGGAATGGGGCAGGATAGTAAGACTCTGACTTTTCAAATGATAAAGTTCAAATAGTAAAAATAATATACAATAACAGTAAGTTTTATAGGCATCTAAGTAAAATAGATACTTAAAAATAACAGTATATTTCATTACTTACAAAATTATCCAAAGTTTCTTTTTTTGTATAATTTTGTAAGTAATGAAATACACCATTTCTATAAACTCTAAGGCAAAAAGAATTTATAGAAATCAGAAGTAAGCACAAAACACAATCTTCTGAACATTTTCTGCAATATCAAATTTTAACTGGACAATTTCTGGATCACCCTGTTCTAAATTCTACGAATTTTCTTTTTCTTTTTTCCTAACTGGTGGCTAACTATTAAATAGGACAATTCCTATCAGGTCACTTCTCATTGTTTCCTGTTCTTCATAAATCCCAATTCTTTGAAATCAATTGCTGTGACAATAAAAACTGATGTACATTAATTTTTCTCCCCATTTCTCAGCTATAGTTATGTTAACATGTGTTATGTGATATAAGGGGATGTGCGTCATCCGATGATAACACAGAACAGTGTGTCACAGGAAGAAGGAGCCCGTGAGTTAGCACAGGAGTGGATGAAGACGGTCACCTGATTGACCGTGCTCCATCCACTGCTCTCCAGTGGCTGGAAGGATCCAGGTTCTGGGCTCTGCCGCTATGTTGCTGTCAGGTATTCACAGCCCCGTCCCAAGTGCAGCTACCACTACCACGTGCTCATGGAGAAGCCGCCACACGGCAGCCACAGCGCTGGTCCATGTGACCCACGCGTGGGCTCTGCTCACCCGTACATCTGGGTGCTGGTCTAAAAGCCATAGGGCAAGGCCAGCCTTTCAGACCCACTGGGAGGTCTTTCAGAACAGAAGTAATTTAAGCCTAATTATCGTTATGATTTCCATGGGAAGTCTATGATTACAAGAAAAGTCTATTTTCGTAGGTATTGATTTATTATTTTCGAAATGAATTTACTCAACAAATATTTATTTAGTGCCTACTACATTAAAAGAAATGTAAAAATGAATCATTTTGGTTATATCCTCAAAGAGAATGCAATGTGATAGGAGAGATGAGCCATGTACATCAACAACCATAACAAAAGGCCATGCTTCATAAAATGAAACTTAATTTTGTTTATTTATTTATTTATTTTATTTTTTTGCGGTATGCGGGCCTCTCACTGTTGTGGCCTCTCCCGTTGCGGAGCACAGGCTCCGGACGCGCAGGCTCAGCGGCCATGGCTCACGGGCCCAGCCGCTCCACGGCATGTGGGATCTTCCCGGACCGGGGCACGAACCCGTGTCCCCTGCATCAGCAGGCAGACTCTCAACCACTGCACCACCAGGGAAGCCCGATACTTAATTTTGAAACAGGGTTGAAAATTCCACCTGTCTACTTACAGGACTGCCACGCCCCCTTCAGTGACATCTTTAATTGAGAATGGCCTAAAATTATCTTGTTTCCATGCTATTCAAAATGCCTGACTGACTTCAACTGACTTCAAATAACACTGATTAACTGCACACTTACCTATGGATAGGCCACTGCCTTTGACAGGATTTGCACACTGCTCTACCGCTCCTTCTATTCCCAAAAGGAGGTAGAACTTCCCATCTGTTCTTCACCATTCACGTTCCCACATTTACATCCACTTAAATTACTTCTCTATTCATATCTCTGCTCGTTTCGGTTTCTACAACCAGTAAGAGGAATAAGCTGCTTTGAATTTAACAACCTGCTCCACTTTCCACTCTACTGGAGAACAATGAGATTCACAAAGAAGAAATAGTAGGAAGTGACAGTAAGCTCTGTCTCTGTTAGAAACCCAAATTATTTCATTAGCATTTAACGCTTCAAGAATAGTCCCACTCACACAGTTTGTGTGGTTGTAGAACAGGAGATTGATTTAAACACATGGCCAGACGTGGCTTGTCCTCCGTGGCATGTGCAGGGAGGAGGGCCACCCACCAGTGCAAGCCCTATAGAACCTTGACTTCTCCTTGGTTCTTCTTTAGCCCAAAGAGGAAAAGACACTTATAATTTCATTAACTGTTCACTTCTTAATACACTGAATATATATTCTCAGTCTAGAAGAAGGTAACTTGCTTTGAGAAAAGTGCAACCTAGTAGACTTTCATCTGCCATGAAGACAACAAGCTATAAGTTTATATAAGTAAGTTTAAGTAATTACCAGATGCCATATCCTACATGCTTATGAGAAAACAAATCCCCATTCTCTCAGGTAAAAACGCATAGCAGACATTAATGGTGGCCTATCCTTTAACAAAACAGAAATATTCCAGCATCCAAATTAGTCCAGCACGATGCCTACAGGGCTTCAGGGAAAAGGCCTTGGTGGCCAACGTTTCACATATTTCAGTTACACACAAAATTATATATATAATTTTGTGTGTAACTGAAATATATGTATATATATATATATTTTAATCACCAGCTTGGAATTCTTTTAATACCATTGGAATCTTTTTTTTAAAAATATTCATTTATTTTCTTTATTTTTTCTTTTGGCTGCGTCGGGTCTTCGCTGCAGCGCACAGGCTTCTCTCCAATTGCGGCATGCAGGTTTTCTCTCTCTAGTTGTGGCGCACGGGCTCCAGGGCGTGTGGGCACACGGGCTTAGTTGTCCCACGGCATGTGGGAGACTAGTTTCCAGACCAGGGATCCAACCCGTGTCCCCTGCACTGGCAGGCAGGCTCTTTACCACTGGACCATCAGGGAGGTCCCTGTGTATTTTTCTTTACAGCAGGAATCCTGTGAGTCTTTAATATGCTGTTCATTATGCGTCTGAGGAAGGCGGTGCAATACAGAGAGTGTTTCTCAAACTAACTTGACCACAGAGACATTTTTCAAGGCTGAGCTAACACCGCCGCTTGAAGTCTGTGACTGGCGAAATCGGAACACCACGTTGGCCGTACCGGTTGCTCGTCTTCCCGCGCGTTTTCTGCACGGCTGCAGTGAGCGCTGGTGGAGATCCTTTCCGCTGTTATCTTGCCACTCTTTTCATACTGGACCTTTGAAATAAACAGAGTCCCCACTCCAGCTTTTCATTTCTACAAACCTACGTCCTTACAGCACAGTGTTAGTCTCTCCTTTTCTGTTAACTAGCTAATTTAGCAAAGTGAAATGCTGTGAAACCAGGAAAGGCACGTGGACGAGAGGCCTTCCGAAGAAAAGGATCTTTAATAAAGTTTAGGCAAGTGCAGGCTGCCCCTCCTGCTAAGTCCAAGCAGTCACTGGAATCGTAGTTGTAGGGGAGGCTAAGGAGGGCAGAGGGGCGCACAGAGATGCTCACCAGGGCCTGAACTACACGCAGGTGTGCGCTTACCGAGCTCTGGCTTGAGATAGTCAGCTACAAATAATACTGCTTTACAACTGAAGATATAAATATATGTAGCAGTTTACTGTAGCTTTTCTAGTTGAAAGCTTTTCAAACTTAAGGTTATATAAGTAAAATTTTTACTGAACCAAAAATACATTTCACAACATTTCTGAGAGCCTGGGCCACACCTGATTTTACTTGGAACAATCTTATAATGTCAAAGAGACAAAAAAAAAATTAAAAGGCTGGATTTAAAATACCCACAGCTTCTGCACACATGAGTAAGAGCACAGTTCACTGGGGAGGTATGCAGACCTGATCACAATAATTCACTACATGCCCACAGACTCCCTTGGCCTATTAGGGGCACGGGAGGGGCTGCGATAAAATTTTAAAGACTTCTCAAGTGGCTGAAAGGAGAGTGCATCCCTCACACCTGGTATACTGGAGGGGCCTGGCCAGCAAGCCACCAGGATTAGAGCGAGGAGGTGTGGCAAATAATAAGGCGGAAAGTTTATTTTCCGGCCACAGGAAACAGTGAACTTCCCTGTCTTTGAAAGTCTCCTGAAAGGCTCTTTCTATGGCTCTAAGTTTATTCCTTACAAAGCTCTCTGAGTTAAGTGTATACTTAGAGTAGATTTAAAATGCGTACTTTATTTTGTAAAACTGAGTCCTATCAAGGAGCGTTTAAACCTTTTATAACTGTAAAGTTATGTGATCACTTTTGAAGAAAAACTTAAGTGAATCACTGATTACGAGGGGCCAGCGAACTTATCTAATAATCTACGTCCATTTTTACAGAAATGCTCCAGGTAACCCATTTAACAATCATAACTGGTTCATTTCAGTCACTGCACACAATGCTTCCCTTTGTCCCTTGTAAGTCTCTCAAACGTCTTATTTTAAAGGAATATACAGTACTCCCGGAAGACATTTTCCCATTTCTATTCTCTTCGACTCCTGCGAGCCCTTGTTCTGTGTGATAAGGCAATCTCCTCCGGGATCGGAGCTGTGTAGTTTCGCACCACGAGTGACAAGGACTCGACTTGAATAACTGCTGTGCGCAGGTTGTAATTATGTCAGCTGGAGTGTTGAACAAGGGGACTGATTAATGTGCGCCCCGGCCCAGGCGCAGTCCCTATCAAAACCTCTGCGCAGGCCAGCAGTGGGGACGGGTTAAAGCAGAAAGACAAAACATGCTGTATCGTCCATGATGGATGAATTGCTCCAACAGTCTTCAGGCAGATGTTCCAGGACAGTATAATATACAATTACTCTGCCTTATCACTTTCCCAGGGACAATAAAGCTTCCTCCTTCTATAGCTCATGTGAGTGAAGGCAAAATTCGTTTTACTTTTACAGCACCGACTCACTTATCATGGTGCCTTGATTGTGCTTTTACAGCTAAAGCAGACATAGCTTCCAGTTTTAAACTAAAAAAGAAAAAAGAAAACCCTTAAAAATAAAACTGGAGCCTTGCTCTGAATCTCTTTTACATCAGAACCCACAACATTTTAGAAGATTGTTGTGTTAAAAAGGGATGCAAGGAAGGTAATATGTGTGTGTGCGTGTGTAGTTAAAAACAAGTACACATAACAAGAGGTAGGATTTGGATTCTGTAATCATTACATTCATAACGTCATTTTCACAGGCCATACAGAAATCATTAATTGGAAGGAACATGTAATTAGTTTATATATATATTTTATATATATATATATATATATATATATATATATATATATATATATGCATGCTGATATCGTCCATATATTTCCCAGGCACATAGCTCCTTGAGTCTGAGGGTACATTTCCAATGACACACTTATTCACTGCCATTCCTAGGTGGCGTCTTTGAGAGCCTTCTTCCTTAAGAAAGCTGTGTTAGCAGAGAGAGAAAGGAAGCTGCCCCAACTGTTTTAATAACACCTTGCAGCCAATGCTAAAATGAACCTACCTTAGGGATGCTGCGGTGAGTATTTCTACTCCCTTTATTTGTACTCATGGAAATGGTGCCAAAAATTTGTTACGAGATGTACAGAACTATCTCAATTTGCAAAGGGAAATCTGCTTTTCATTTTTAAAGTTGAGAAACAAGCTAAAACCAAAATCTGAGAGGCAGCCATAACCGTCTTGTGGTAACCGTAATTTATAATGAAACAAAGCAGCAAAAATTCCAATAGAATCAAAGGAAATCCATACAAAATGCTAGTGAATGCAAAAGAAAAGCATACATCAACCTGTGGGGCAATATATATGACTTATTTCCACTTTTTAGTGGTTTAGGACAACTGACACCAACACTCAGCAGTTATAATATACCTTAAGTCATGAAAACAAATCATGTAGCCTACCTCACCCTAAGGAGTGATATATTTGCTTTCTCTTTTCGTACTATACACACACTAACTCCAGTACCCACATGGTCCTTATTATTAACGTTTCTCTTGGTAGGAGCATTCCAGTAGAGTATATGTTTCTAGAAATATGGCAATTTGAAGAAGGCAGGGGTCAATCTAAAACGGTGAAACAGAAGTTTTAGTACAAATGGACATAAGAAGTATAATTAAAGCTGTGATTGGTAAAAGAGTTATACCATACCTATAATTATTTGGAAGAAGTCACACAAATGAAAGGTAGGTAAAACAAACAGCAAGGGTTGTAAATATATATGGGGGTCAGGTGTCATCACAATAAACGTCTGTGAGTTTCCACTGGCTTATGATGTCACTAGAGGGGCCCATGAGATTTACTGGTCTTAGAAAAACCCTAAGACATTAGCAAAAATTGTTTAGAATAAGTCATAGAAAAGATGTCACACTTTAAAAGATTACATTTAAGATGAGTGTTTGTTAAATGATTGCCCTGAATTGTTTGCTAGTGCCAAGCAAATTTTTGAATTATGTATAACAGTTAAAGTAATACAATCTTTTGCGGAAATAAATTCCTCATAGAAAGCAAATAAAATTCCAGTGTTTGAATGTGTATGTAGGGCGGGCAGAACAGTCCCATTACACAGTCTCTATGTCCTTTGATTCAAAACTTTGAACACAGCAAAGGTAGAAGTTGGTGCTACGCAGTATTCCCAAACTGTGGGAGGGTAAACATTCAGAGGTTTGAAGCTGTAGCTCTCCATCTCGAGAGGTCCCAAGGTGGGAACAGGGAGGCACTGCTGATTCTTCAAAATCGTTATCAGCATACCTGATGCGTCACAAAACCCTCACCTGACATGCACCATCTGAGCCCTTAGGTAAAAGCACTGTTCAACTTCATTATTTCAGCTGGCTCTTTCACCTCCGCTTGTAAGCATTTTAGTAAAATTTTAAAAGCAATCTTAAGCAAACAGATGAAAACAAACACACAAATACAATGTGCATCCAGCTCTCTGTGCATGCAGCTATCCCAACTCCCCAAGCGTCTTCAGGAAGCAGCCTTCAAGACACTCCTTTTAAGACCAGCTAACAAGTATCCTCACCACGTCTTCACCTCTGACCCCTCGCGTGCTTTCTGCTCCTACCCCTGTGCTAGGACCGGGCTTCCCCAGAGAACCCGTGCCATCTGGGTGGCTGTGGTGGGTGCACTGCCCTGAGTGCTGCCTGCCTGCTGCCTGGAGGCCCCTTCCATATCAGGAGGCTACTTCTCAGTCTCTCTGACACTTCTCTTTGCCCCCTCTGCTTTTCCGTTCTCCACATTTTCCAAGGGAAATGCCAATCGTATCAATGCTTTCAAGTTCCACATACACCAGCACTGACCTACACATTTACTGGCACATTTCCATGTGGCTGTCCATGGGCACTTCAAAGTCAACGCATCCAACCCTCACACACCGCCATTTTGCTAAAGGGATCTCTCCTCCGGGAGTGAGGACCTTGTGAATGGCACCGCCGCTCACTCAGCAGCCCTAGCCTAGGCATCTAAAGGATGGCATGCATCTTTCTGTCACCCTGTCCCCAAATTCATCCATTTGGTCACTGTGTTCATTCATTCTACCTCCTAACAAGCACTGGAAGCAGCCTCTCTCTATATCCGTCGTGGCTACCGTGTTAGTTTATTTAGGATTAGTCACTTATTTCTGCCTGCACCTTTGCAACTGTCCTTTAAATGCTCTCCCAACTCCTGCTGTGCCCCTCTCTGCCTCTTCATTTGTACTGCGCCAGTGATCACTGCAAAGCAAAATATGAATATGTCAGTTCCCTCCTTAAAATTCTCCACTGGCTATGCACTGCCTTTGGGGTAAAACTCAAACCGCCCAGCATGGACTAAATGGCCCACAGGACTTCTGGCCCCCCTTCACCACATCATCCCATGTGCCCTGCGATCCAGGCTTGCTGACATGAGAAGATAACTT
Source organism: Mesoplodon mirus (assembly GCF_964341445.2). Classification (NCBI taxonomy): domain Eukaryota; kingdom Metazoa; phylum Chordata; class Mammalia; order Artiodactyla; family Ziphiidae; genus Mesoplodon; species Mesoplodon mirus. Next base: position 85,617,499 of record NC_138989.1, on the reverse strand, counting down.
AAAATCGAATGAAAAGTATAATTTGGGAGTGGAAAGTGGGACAGAATCTTACTTTTAATTAAAATTAAAGGTATCTGAGGTTTTTAGAACAAAACAAATTTCTCAAATTTAAGTGTCAACCATTTTTTACCTCAAGTAATTCAATCTAAGAGATTAACTGATTTAGTTAAGCATAAGCACGAAAAGTTTACCACATTTTCTCTGTATGGGAAAATTCTGATTTGTTTTATGACATTTCATTTTCATTTCATATTTCTTAAAAGTTGTAATTTAAGATGAATAAAAACCAAAACAATCAGGAAAGATATGACCGAGTTCAGTTAATCAACATGATTCAAAACTTAAATAGTGAGAGATCCCCAAACAGAGTCACAACTGATATAAAAGATACAGAATGAGAGAGTAGGGTTGTTTAGCAAGATGCAAACCCAAAGAATTAAGAGGAAGGAACTAAAGTTTAAGGGGTAAGAGGAAGGTTAATTATTAGGTTAAAATTCCCTGTAGGGAAAAGTATCACATCACATATTATGCATATTATGTTACTGAATAACAGATTCCGGTTTATTTCAAGTACAGCTCACTATGCAGGAAGGAAAGGCACAACACCATTTTCCAAAAAAGGAAAACATTCGGGAGTACTTCTTGTTATAGAACTTCTCACAAGCACAGTACTTCTCATCAATAGGAAAAAGTCAACGAAGGGTTTGTGCTACATTCCCTTAATTAAGAAAATAAAGACGTGAAAGTGAGAAAAGATGTAATCTTGTTTTTACAAACATTCTTAACCTAAAGCCAAAACATACACAGGTGCTACCAGGAAGGCAGCATCTTATTCCACTGAAGGGGTCTGAGGTCTAGAAGGCACACTGATAGAGAAGCTGTCTCATACAGACCATTGGGTCCCCACTACCTAAACATTCCAAGGTTTTCTCTCCTTCTCCTTCCTTCTTCCAGTTTTTTACAGGCCCCAGAGAGGCAATACTTCAGAACATACTGAAACAAAGGATCCAAAAACAAAATGAAATAACTAAGATCTTAGCATTCTCACTGAACTAATGACAGGTGGTCAAACTTTTATACACTTCAAAGGTATTATTATTTCTCTCAACCCCACATCTGACCTTGTGAAATTCAACCATATAACCAGAAGGGTGTGCCTGATGCTCCACTGACTGTTGTTCTAGATAATCCTGGTAATTACAGAGTTTTCCTAATAAGCTACACACTGTATGAGCCTCTAATGCTGGGAGATATAGATAGTTACATAGTAAAGTGTATTGTTGTGTAATAATAGCTCTAGTGTCTGAGGAATAACTTATTATGCAAGAGACTATTGCCCAAAAATTTTTTTTCTCTTTTTTTCATCTCTAAGGCCTTTCTTTCTACCACAATATATACAGATTTATCTAACTACCACCCAAGGGACTGTCCATAGTAATTCCTTGTAGAAAGACCATCCCCAAAGATAGTGCTGGTCCTTTTATAATGACTGGATTTGGGACTCAACAACAGCAGGTTAAATAAACACGTTTATCTAGATTCTACTTTAAGAGATAGCAAAGGGAATGTATGGTCACTTTGTGTTCAGAACGGCTCTTTTAATGAATCTGTGATCTCAATGACGATTTCAGCTACATCAACAAACAATTTACTTATAGTCATATACAAATTATCTTAGATTTTTCTCCCTTTTAAAGACATATGAACCAATTTATAATTTTTAATGCTATGGAATCTATTTGTTTTCAAGTCTACAGATTTTTTTTTTTTTTTTAGTTAACTAACTTTTGTAAGATGAAAATTTACCAACAGTAACTAAAGGTCTGCCATAAGTACTGTGCTATATTAGCACATGGGCTTAAACAAAACTTTTTAAAAGTCTATGTGCTTGGGTGTCTCAGGGCAGAGAAGAAAAGTATGAGTAAAATATGTTACAAATAAACATAACATTAGACATATATGTTATAGAAAATACAAAACTAAATCAAAACCACAATTAGAATTCCTGAGATTTTTTTTTTTGAAATTCACTAATGATCAGAGAAAATTAGGAGATATTTGTTCAGAAAGAATTCAATTTCTGCTGAAACATAAACGTTAGGAATAAAATATACACTTACATACAGTACAACTTTCATAATTAGGATAGAAAAACCTGAAAATACAATTATGTTTTTTGTTAGGGAACCCCTCAAAAGATCCCATGGAAACTTACCAGAAACATCTACTCTACGTGAAAGATAGTACAACTCCATAAAGTACCATCTTGACACCTGCTAGGAGAATCTTCTTAAGCAATATTTATGCAGCCAATGACCAAACACGGTTCCACAAACCAGCCACGATACTGACATCTACCTGTGGCTCGCTGAACTGTGTGAGGGTAGCAAGCAGGAAGGGGCCATCTACCCGGACAAGTACTACATAGTACAACAGACACATCTGCCTCCCAGAAGAAACTGACCACAAACGGAGGAAAGCCTTGGACTCATCATTATCCCAAGAAAAGTTTGCAAAGTAACTGGGCTTCGAGACCTTCAAACTAACCTTTCAGCCTAGGACATGTGCTTTTTATTCCATTAACTGGATTAGCAGTTAAAATAGAGTAGAATATAAACAATAACAAACAGACTTGATATTAATGAAATAATATTGACTGGTATGTTTTACTTGTTTATTTGTGGGTGAGAATAGTTAAGTTCTACTCTCTTAGCTAATTTCCAGTATTCAAAACAGTTCATCAGTGAGAGTCACCATGTAGTACATTAGCTCTTCAGACCTTACTCATAATTGAAAGTTTGTATCCTTTTACCAACCTCTCCCTGTTTCCCCCACTCCCTGGCAACTACTCTTCTGCTGTTTCTATGAGTTTGACCGTTTTGTTGTTTTTGCTGTTGTTTTTGTTTTTTTAAGATTCCACACACAAGTGATATCATGCAATATTAGGCTTTCTCTGTCTGGCTTACTTCAGGACAAGAAGTTTTGAATTTAAATTTCATTCTGATATAACTAGGCTTGTGGCATCAATCAAATTGCTTCAAATATAAATTAATATTAGACATTTTCATTTGATTATTTTTATGCAGTGTCATTACTCTTCAAGAACTTCAAAATCACCCAAAAGAAATAAATGCTATCTTTGATTCTTCAGAAAAAGAAATGTGTGCTGTTCATTTCCTTATGTATAATTTCACTTCTCTCTCAGTATACACGATGTTCTGCTACAAAGACAAAATCTGTTTTTTCTCCTTGTTATTATTCAGGGCGAACCCAAGTTTGATCCATCTATTGCTTCTCCTGCTACAACCTGTGAACCTGCACAGGAAGCCAAAGGAAAGCGGGAACCCTCAGGGGAGATCATCCACAGGGAGGAAATTATCCCCTGCAGAGTCAGTCCCCAAGTCAGGATGCCGCTGAGACAATGGAAGATAGAACAATGATCCCATCGTATACTGAGGCCTTGGTGCCTTACTGTTTAGTAAAGCCTAATAAACATAAAATGTTTATACAGCAAAATTATGTAAAAAGGCACACTATTATCTAAGACCTGAAAAAGTTTTCGTTAACTGAGACACTTTATAGAAATACGTATTTGAGAAACTCATACAAACTTTAAAGGGAAATAAAGATTTATTATAATTTATTTATCATTACATCTTAAAACTATCCTAAAAATGCTTCCAGCATCATGTAAAGTTAAGACAGAATTCAAGTAAATTAAAACTATTCTTTGACAAAAGTTTTCTAGGATACACACACACTCACACACACACACACACACACATATTTCAAATGCTTGTGACAAACACTAAATTTTCCCTAGTCTAGTCACATGCGTAAAAACTTATCAAATCTGATTATAAGAAATACTAAACAAAATATTTAGAAGAGTGATAAAGGAGACGTTGGGGAATGACACAAAAAGTACATTTTTTGTTGAGACTCCACTACTTGGGTCAAAGGGTAAATCAAATATTCTTAGCCTCCCCTCATCTAAAAGGAATGAAAACCCTTCTTGAGATCAAAACCTCGTGCATTAATGATTCTATGGAATACACTGGCCAAGAGCTAAGTAAACCATCAAGTAAGGAAAAGAATCAGTGTATTTCCAAGTTCAGCAAAACAATGGGGGTAAATCTTTTATATGAGGCAGGATTTATAAATTTTATTCCTCAGCTCTATGATATGTCATATTTCTAATTAGTTATAATTTCAAATAATAAAAAAAAGAATAGTGAATAAAATGAAAAGTAGAACAGTAAAAACAACTTTTTAAAAGAGTGTGTGTGGGCTTCCCTGGTGGCGCAGTGGTTGAGAGTCCGCCTGCCGATGCAGGGGACAGGGGTTCGTGCCCCAGTCCGGGAAGATCCCACATGCCGCGGAGCGGCTGGGCCCGTGAGCCATGGCCGCTGAGCCTGCATGTCCGGAGCCTGTGCTCCGCAACAGGAGAGGACACAACAGTGAGAGGCCCGCGTACCACAAAAAAAAAAAAAGAGTGTGTGTAACATTGGCAGTACTAAGGCAATTATGCAGTTGAGCAAAAATCTCAGTCTTAAGGAACAATGAATGTATTCCAAGATCAATAATAGGGACGCAATAAATAAATGATCAAACTGCAGACTTTGGGCTGAATTTTAGTTTTCTTTGATTTACTAAATGACATTTAAAGTGTCATATAAGATTATCCTTAATATTTTTAATACTGCAGGTAGAATTTTGTGTTACTTTTCATGACTTATCAGTGGTTTACTGTTTAATATGCATTTATTAACCTTAAAAAATGGAAGCCAATGAGAAGGTGAGTTTCACGTAAAAGAAAGCCCAATTACAGCCAACTTTAGGGCAAGTCATCTAATCTCATGTGAAAGCCAGTGTCATCAGTGGAACAGAGTGCAGCTTGATATTAATAAACTCCATGGGGAAATAAGGATTTACATTATTAGAAAGGGTACTTACTATAACATATTAAAGTTTTTTCTATTTCTCTCCTTAATAGAGAAGTGACAATTAAAACATAACAAAAAAATAGAAGTATAGAAAAATGTTAGATTGTTTCCATTTTAAGGTAGAAAAAAAATCTAAAGAATTTGCTGCATAAATAATATGGTAGGACAGCGTGCTATGAATCTAAATTTATGCTTCGAAATTATAATGAATACTAATTAATAGTGAAAAAGTTTTGGAGCAATGATGGAATATACTGATCTATAATGGATTAGAATTTTGGATATTTTAGACAGTAAAAGCTTAGGAAAAGGGTACACGTTTACATCTAAACAGAATGAGATGTCACTGCCTAAATTAATAATGCAAACTTGAAAAATAGCCCCAGGTTCAAAAGACCAATTATAAAATTCTTTTGTAAACAAATCTATATTCACATTTTTCATGAATAATTATAACTACTAAAATTTCTCCACTAATGTTCAATTTATAAAATGAAAAATATATTTTCAAATGAAATTTAAATAATACTTCAGTTTCTAATGATGGTAATTTACCTGCAAATAAGTGTTAATAATGACAACAACAGGAATATTCTACAGGAATAATGTTTATCTATTTATATTAAGCAGACAAAAATCTAAATATGAAAAAAGTATTTCACTATTTTAAGCAATAAAATATTATGGAAAGATACTGATAAGACAAATATGAGCATATTTTCTCAGGAAATATGTGATCATCTTATACATACTTTTATTCTACAGAAATCACACCTACTCCAATTTCTTTACCTTGTGAAAGGAGATACTTTGTTGTTGTCAAGGTAGATATGGTAAGCAGTTTGTTCTTCCCATGCTATGCAACCAAAACAAGCTTTATGAACTTAACTATCTGCTCCCTTAAAAACCTTATTCTCCTCAACAAGAAAACGAAGGTATCCATTGAAAATTCTACGTTTCATTCTAGTCACTAACTTTAGGAGTGTTCATATCTTTGGAAGTTTTTCATACTCCTGGTCAAGTTAACTTGTCTTTTGTTCATTAGTAAAAGCAAACCCAACCTTGTATATACGCGGAATGATACAACTGTCCTGTGAACAGAAAGTGTTCAAACTATTTACTTTCAGTAATATTCAAATTATTAAAAAGGCTTAAATAAAGATAAAATCGCCCTTTTATCAAGGACTTCAAGCATTTCAACAGGAGATTTGATAGCAATCACTAGATGTCAACATCCTGAGTATTACTTCACAGGAGAGTGACACCAGTCTGAGAAAACACCAGCTGCTTTTCACGACAGTGCTTCACCGAGGTCTGATACAGACGGGATTCGGCTGGATGCAAACGCACTGCTCAGCGGACATGATGCTACTTCAAGGTGATAACGTGGATAGGGGACAAGTAACATGACCTCGACCTTCGCAAAAGTATGATACAATTTCAAGCCCAGAAAACCTGAAATACTTAGAAATATGTTCATGCATACAGAGACTTGAGTGTACCAAAACATAGTACTGATCAGCCAAACAAAATTCACATCCCAATCTTTGTAGTAGTACTATTAATAGCCTTAAGTCAGACTTCTATGAATTTCTTCCAAAAAAATCAGGGACACACACAGAGATTTAGGTAAAAGTATTTTTGGAGTAAAAACCTGAAAATGGCATAAATGTCTAAAAATTTAATAAAGTTATTATTGTTTATCAATCTAACTAGAGGCCATGCAAGTATTAAAATTACATCGAAGAAAAGAGTGGTTTTCAAACTAGGCCTTCTGAAACTCTAAGGTATTTCAGTAATTACCTAACAATTGATTTGGGTTTTTTTTTTTTAACAACTTCAAAAACTGTAAAAAAAAAAAAAAAATCCATCATGGCATGTATTATAATTTTCAGACACTAAAGACCTTCAAGGCACTGAAACTCTTGCATTACCTCACTGAACAGTACCTTGAGGTTTGTCAGGTCAAGTAAAACCTACAACCATCTGAAGTCCTAACCTGAGATGAGAGTGAAAACAAGGGCTGATGTGCACAGCCAAGCTCTGGATAAGTGATCTAGTGTGTTCGTCACCATACGTCAGCAGTGTTCCTGAAGTTCGCACCCAAATCATTTGTCTTCTGTAAAAGAGGAAGAGGCTGAACGGCTGCAGTGAGCCTCAAGGGCCTGAGCTCCTGACGACCCGCCCCTGCTGAGCGCTCCCTGCAAAGTCATAAACTGGACACCAAGGCTAATCCAACAGTGACTATTAGCAAGAACTTCTCCCACTTGAAAACTTTTTGCTTGTCAAACAGTCTTATATGATATTCGTTAGTGTTATAATAAGTGACTTACAGACTGTAACTCTGAAATCTGTAACTGGTAGATACCACTTTTATCTATTTTATACATGGGGTCTGTACAAGATCTTGTTTGAAGTAACAGTTCTACGACTTAAAAATTATAGTTTGAGAACCACAGTTACACAGGATTAATGACATAAGGTGGTTATACAATCTGTTAAGTGTGAAAAATAAAATTTATAATGAAAGAAACCACCAAAAAAACAATGATTCAAAACAGGCATAAAATACAGACTGAAAGAATATAATCCTAACAGCTAAGAGTGATGATTAAGGGAAATTTTTATAAATTTGTAACTGTTTTCCTGTGTTTTGCAGGGAAGGCAACTACAGTATGACCTCTAATAAGGAAAAAGAGCATTCAATAACGTTTGTTTTTTAAAGAATTCGTATTATCAGCTCCTTAGAATTTCTATGTCTACCTCTAATTGGATCACCATTTTATTAAATCTCAAAGAAACACCAATCTAGTGTTAGGCAAAGACAGAACTGAGAAAATGTGGAATGAATGAATAATTGATGAATGAAATATACCCGTAATATGTCTGTACTATTAGATGACCTTCAACATAAAACTTAATGCAATAATGAGGAAAATAATAGAGATTATGGCAATATATTTACTGAATGCACAGGCTATATCCACAGGAATACAAAACTCTATTTTTCAATGAAGGCTTCAGGTTTAAGGTATACATTCTGATATGTAACAAAGGCAGGCTGCACTGAAGAGCTACCCTCAACGTTTCCACATCTTCATGCACAACAGGGCCCATGAGACCTTCAGCCCCACAGTTGGGCTGATCAAGGCCCTAAGAAGATGCCCCTCAGCTGCCTGCGCATCCCATGGTGTCTCACAGACCACAGTGAGCTCTGAACTCGTGCTCACAGGCCCCCCACACAGCGTGATCGAGCCGCAACCTACAGCTGCCTTTCGTTTTCCACCAGGCTCGGGATACGCAGACCTTGTCACAGAATAAAACAGGATCATTCCCCACGCCTGCTTCTCTGCCCCTGTGCTTTGCGGCCTCTGTGAAGTCACTCTGCAACCTGGCAGAGGTCACTTAGCCGCTGTGGCCTCCACGAGTGGACGGAGCACCCATGGCCTCCAACCTGCTCTCAGCACAGAAGTGCCACACGCTGCACCCTCACAGAACACACACGTGACTGAGAGCTACCCATCTTTTAAGCCACGCTGACAGGCTCTCTCCTCTAGCAGGACTGATCTTGTTCTTTCTCTTTGCACTACCCTGGCATGTTCAAATACCACTGATATCTGTACTATAAATATTTACTAACATTACCTTTACAAGTCACCCATTATGTTACAATATCCTTAAAGGCAGGTAGCATTTCTTACATTATCTTCATTGTCTAAATGAGTGACTCACTCATAGTAGATGAGATGCCATATGCATTGAATAACTGATTAATTGGATGGTTCCTTACAATCACTTGAAAGTCAGGTGCACCAATGGATTATAAAACCTAAATGTGGGACTTCCCTGGTGGAGCAGTGGTTAAGAATCCGCCTGCCAATGAAGGGGACACAGGTTCGAGTCCTGGTCCTGGAAGATCCCACATGCCTTGGAGCAACTAAGCCCATGCGCCACAACTACTGAGCCCACGTGCTGCAACTACTGAAACCCGCATGCCTAGAGCCCGTGCTTCGCAACAAGAGAAGCCACCGCAATGAGAAGCACGCGCACCACAACGAAGAGTAGCCCCCCCGCTCTCCACTACTAGAGAAAGCCCACGCACAGCAACGAAGACCCAATGCAGCCAAAAAAAACCCCACAAAACCTAAACGTTAAGATTGTAAAAAATGGAAAAGTATTTCACATTTTTAAAAACAGTCACCAAAATTAGGTGGTGTAATAAACTCCCACTCCGAATATATGAATCATGCTTTAAATCATGCTAATTCACGTTAATCAAAAACACAATTCATTTATGGTGAGTTTAACAGGATTTTCACCCACCATGATGACCCACTTGATTCCACTTGCTTCATAATGGATCGTTACCTGTAGTCACACCAGGGGCACCTGTAGGGCTTCTCTCCTGTGTGTACCCGCTTATGCCGTGTCAGATGAGATTGGGTCGTGGAGGCAAAGTTACACTCATCACATTTAAAAGGTTTTTCTCCTGAAATATATCAAGAAGAGTTGTAGATGAATAATTACAAATATTGGAAATGAAGGGCTTAATCTGTTATTAACAATTAAAAAGACACTCATTTCCATGAAATTTTAAGACTACACGTACTTAGGATATTTGAATATTTATTCACAGAGTGAGAAAGTTAGAAGATACCATTGATTTTTATTTCTCTATGAGAACAGAAGCAAGATATACATTTTGCAGTTCACGTGTCACTTATACAAACAGGATTCTAAATTATCTAATCTAAACAGAAACACACAGTGAAGCACTCATCCAGATAAAAACATAAATATCAGCTTTGGTTTAGCACTGTATTTTGAGTCATTTAACAAACTGTTAGATTAGGGCCATTATAAAAATCTCAGTGAGGTTAAAACCATGGAAAAGTATGTAACAAAGATATACTTTGAACACACGGTATAAAACTTATTAAAATCTTAAAGTTAAATATGAAGGAAAAAATAAAACCAAGTGATAAATTGACACCAATTTAAAAAGTGTTAGAAGTAAAGAGAAATTATAATTCACTAAGTTGAGTAAAAGGTAAAGAGCCCTCAAAGAAACATTTGAAATAATATTTAACAGCCCTGTAAATTCCATCTCCCCTGTGTAGATACACCTGATCTCTCTGCACATACAGCTCACCCCTGTGCTGGTTCAAGGACCTACCCAGGACTCACGGCCCTCTGATCAATACCTTTCTCTCCTTCACACACAAACTCAAAGAAATCAGGTCTGACTGGTTTTTAATTCCACTAGCTGCACTGGCTGGTGAGCACCTGAGATGGGGTGATTTAATTTTAATTGATGTAAATTTAAAAACTGATACTGAATTCACCTGTTGAAAAAACTGTTTAAGTTTAGAACAGCTTGGGAATGAGAATCTACCTTTTGACAAGTAAATTTTATCAAACCTAAATACAGATCATGAATTACAGATAAAATATCTGGCTTCTGTATTGAGATGTGCTGGAAGTGCAAAATACACACCAAATTTTAAAGTCCTGGGGGCAGGAGGGGGGAGAATAAAATATTGGTAATAATGTTATATTGACTTCATGTTGAAATGATAATAATTTGTATGTATTTGTTTGAATTATCTATTTATAAAAAATAACTTCACCTATTACTTTTTCTTTTTTTTAATATGGTTACCAGGCAACTTAAAATACTTGTATAGCTCACATTACATGTGAACTAGAGAAAACCTCACCACCTCTTCCTCAAAACACAGTTGTGATATACAGAAATACTCTTGTCAAGAGACATTTTTCCTGAGAAATTTTACACATAGGACGGATTAATTTTACATATGTAACTCCACTTTGTTACTTATTTCCCATGCTTTTGTAATAGCTTTATAAGTATACTAACATACAGAAAATGAGGGATGAAATATCTTGGTTTAAAATTACATCTAGGGGCTTCCCTGGTGGCACAGTGGTTGAGAGTCCGCCTGCCGATGCAGGGGACACGGGTTCATGCCCCGGTCTGGGATGATCCCACATGCCACGGAGCGGCTGGGCCCGTGAGCCTGCGCGTCCGGAGCCTGTGCTCCGCAACAGGAGAGGCCACAACAGTGAGAGGCCCGCATACAGCAAAAAAAAAAAAAAAAAAAAAAAATTACATCTATTCAGCTAGCAACAAAACTATGTCTGCCCTGAAAATCAGAACGTTTAGAAATTTGTCCTACATTCTCTAAGCCTGTTTATATGGCTTTGCCCATAACTGCAGTAATATTTACTGAATGCATAGACATCTCATCTGATGGCATTTTATCTGTCATTGCAGCCCAGGGCAGCAGTTAGAAGAAGCCAAAAGGACTTCAATCCCAATCCAGGTTTTGCCATATTTCACTCCCTACCTGGTAAACCCCTGAACAAGATCAGGAGGATAATACACCGAACATGGAGATAATTGTGAGGATTAAAGCAGACAAGGCATAGGTAAGATACTTCGGAGGGTGCCCAATAACCAGTGCTTCATTATTATGGGGACAGGACTGCCTAAACACTGGAAACTGCAAACTACTCTCACAAAGATAAAAGAAGCAGCACACAAATGGCTCTCATCAAGAGCTCATAACCAATAACAAAGTAAAAACCTATAATATACATAAAATAATTAATGGCTTCACAAAGTTAGTGAACTTGACATAGAGGTATCATTTAACAGATCCTACCAGGGAATATTTGACTTATTCTTGTAAAAAGAAGACCGTATACAAAGCAGAGTAAAAATCTTGGAGTTGAGAGGGGTTTTTGTCTCTTTTAGCCATTTCCAATATATTACACCCCAATCAAGTGGTCACCCAGAGTCAGCCTAAATAACTTTGTTCTCAGTTTCTAAACTGCTGGTCAGGTCACTTAAATTGCTATAGACAGCTCAACTGTACTGAACTGACTTATACAAAAAATAACTTTCACGATGATGGCAGGTTTTGCTTTTATTTGAGGGATAAGACATGATCTTCGAATTGCATAGAGTTAAAATAAAATCGCGCAATCTCTTCACATTTGACAGTTAAAATAAAATGGCGCAATCTCTTCACATTTGACACAGGAATATTCTATGTCATAGAAACATATAAACCTTCATACACAAGCATATCTGAAAACTTCCTCATTCATTATAAAGACTGAATTGCTCATTAAATTCAATTAAGAGTATCTTAACTGTACACCGATGTCAAAGAATAGTTCACATGGAAAACAGAAACACAAAGGGAAGCACTCACCTGGATGAAAACACTCATTATTAATTACTTCAGTGACTTGACATCACCCGTCTAGACCTGACACAGGAGGCAGAATGGCGCTCTCACCACAATCAAAGTAACGAACATAAGCACCACCACAGAGGTGTCCCTGTGCCCTGTCTTTCTTCTGCTCGTTCCATCCCCAAGCAAATGTTCATTGCTTTCTTTCACTATGTATTAGCTAGTACTTTCTAGAAATGTACACACATGGAAACATGCAATATGTACTTCTCTTCTGTCTGGCCTCTTTCTCTCAGCTTTATTTTGTGCTTCACTCCCGTTGCTCCAGGTATAAATACTTGATTTACTTTTGCTGCTGAGTTGTAGAGTAGTATTCATTATGTGAATGCCACATGTATCCACTGATATGGTACGTACATACGTCATTTTGTAAGAAACTGCCACACTGTTTTCCAAAGTGATTTGACCATTTTATATTCCTACTAGTTGTGCTTCAGAAGTTCCCATTGCTCCAAATCATCACCAACATTCAGTGTGCTTAGTGCTTTCAACCTGAATTTCTCTAATGATGATTTGAGGACAGTTTCATGTGCTTATGTGCCATGCATTTATATTCTTTGGTGAAGTACCTGGTCAAATATTTTGACCCTTTTTTATTTTTTATTTATTTTTATTTATTTATTTATTTATTTATTTTTGTGGTACGTGGGCCTCTCACCGTTGTGGCCTCTCCCGTTGCGGAGCACAGGCTCTGGACGCTAAGGCTCAGTGGCCATGGCTCACGGGCCCAGCCGCTCCGCGGCATGTGGGATCTTCCCGGACCAGGGCACGAACCTGTGTCCCCTGCATCGGCAGGCGGACTCTCAACCACTGCGCCACGAGGGAAGCCCTTGACCCTTTTTTAGTTGGTTGGTTTTTTAAAACTGTGTTCTGAGAGCACTTTATATATTATAGATACAAATCCTTTATAAGGGTTATGATATATACATATTCTTTCCAGTCTGTGGTTTGTCTTTTCATTCTCTTCAATGTCTTTTGAAGAAAAGTTAATAATTTACAAAGTTTTCAAGTTCTCCATTTATAATTTTTCAAGTTATGATTCTTTTCATTTATGAATCAGGCTTTTGATGTGCTCGTATCTAAGAAATCTTTGATAATCCATGATCACAAAGATTTTTCCCCTAAATTTTCTTTTAGAATTTATATAGTTTTAAGTTTTATATTTAGATTGAGTTCATTTTTGTATATGACATGATATATGGATCAAAGTTTATTCTGATTGCATATGGATAGCCAATTGTTCCAGCATTATGTATTGAAAAGATTAAACTGTCTTTGCTCTTCTGTCAAAGCTCAGTTGACCATGTAGGTGTGGGTTGTTTTGTAATCTCTATTCCATTGCATTGATGTATTTGTTTACCTTGGTGAAAACACCAGAATGACTTGATTATTGAAGCTTTCTAATAAGTCATGAAGTCAGGTTGTGTAAGTCAAGTTTGTTCATCTTTCTCAAAGTTGTTTGATATTTCACTGTTGCATTTCCATATGAATTTTAAAATCAGCTTGTCAATTTCTTTAAAAAAATGCTTGAGAGATTTGAAATGATCAATGTGAGAGGAAATAAAATCTTAACAACATTGAGTCTTCCAATCCATGAACATGGGATATCGCTCTATTTAGGTCTTCTTTAATTTCTCTTGGCAATATTTTAAAGTTTCCAATGAAGAGGTTTTGCACAACCTCTGTTAAATCTATCTCTAAAGGTTGTTTCTTGGTCAAAAACAATGGACAAATATATGCATGAGTCTATTCTGCTCCCTTGATCTACCTGGAAATCTTTATGCCAATACAATACTGACATGACTATTGAAACTATATACTAAGACTTCAAATTAGGTAGCTTGAATCTTCCACTTTTAATATCATGAATCTAAGGGGTCAAACAATTTAAAGATGTTTTTCGTTAAGCAAATTCACAAATATATTCCGACATCTCCTTACTCTATTCAAACGAAGTGTTTGAAAGTACGTTGGCATCAGACTCACTGCTAACTGGTTTATTCTTTTAGCCTTGGTAGACATCGTTAATCTATCCATTTTTCATGGATCTGGCAGGAATCTAGAGGGGTAACATTATGGAGTCATTGTCTGAGTCAGTGATATAAATAAAAGGTCATCCAAGCTCCTCAAGGTTAAGTTTCTTGGTGAGAAGGTTTAAAATAAACACTTAAAAAACATGGTAAATGTATCAATCTTATTTCATTTAAACTTTTATGGCATTTTTATGTGACACAATTTAAACTTAAAAAACACTTTTAAGGAACAATGTCATTTAGATTCTCTATAACTCTAATAATTTGAAGTTCATGTCAAGCTGACATCGTATTGCAATAAACTATCAATTGTCATTTCATTCTTAACTTGACAACACAACAGATTAAACTATGTAGTCTTAAGAAATTGTGAAAAATCTATAGGCTGACAGAGAAAAAATATAATGCTACCAAAGTATGCTACATACTAAGCTACCACCACTAAGTAAAGGAAGGCTCAAGCATGTCTGGGCCCTTGATGGAAAAGAACTCTGTGTCAACTTACACAGACTACAGTTTATTCAATCTGTGCATAATAGTTAATTTGTAACTCAATTCTGTTACATGTTCAATACTATTGTTTGAATATGTTCATCGGTATCTCTTTTTTATCCAGAAGCGATCATTTCTTCGGGAAATTTCAGGTAATTTCTTCAGGAAAATACACTTCAGAAATACAGAAGTAGCTCTTGTTTGTTAGTCTCAATATATAGCAAAATAAATCGATAAATAAATAACTTCTAGATTGTTAAATTTGAAAGAAAATCTTAAAAATGCTAAACAAGAATTTCAGTTTCCTAATATTTGTTAACTGCATGAAATGAGATAGGTGCTACGTGAGGAGGTGTACACACTTACTAAGGAAAAATTTTTGATGGAGTGATCAAACTGATTTGGTGCATTGGGAACAGTCCTTCTGAATTCTTTGTCATTCTAAAGCCAGAAGGATGAATAAACCTATGAGTGAGATATTAACTACACTTGAATAATGCTATCTGTAAGTCAACAGGGCTGCCTGCATACACCCTGCTGGTGAAATTTCCTTTTTGCCTGTTTCCCTCACATAAGAGTATACAGTAGCTTAAATTGTGTTCTTCATACTTTCCTTTTCAAGTGGTAATCTTGGCGAAAATAACCACTGAGGAATATTCTGCACCTGAGGTCCCCGTGACAGAAGAGTAAAAGGAAGCCAGAGGAGGGACACCAGCACCAGCATGGCTTATGGACAGAGAGAGGTGCCCTTTGTGTGTCAACAATCTGTCAGACGGGCCAAGCCCTTCTCCTGGAAGCTCGCGCCGCATTCCTTTGGGCGGGCTGGTGGTCATTAAGCCGGCCAAGGCTCTTCAACTACACGTGAGGATTTGCTCCTGTGCCCTTGAATCAAGGGTCTCTGACAGGTGACCCTTTTACCAGGTAAAAGTAAATCTTGAAGTGGAAGATGTTTTGTGTCAGCCCCCTAGACAGTCTGTATTGCAGTGGGGAATTATTTACGCCATTTGGAACACTTTTGATACCTATCTCTTTCCAAGCTGATTGTAGTTTGGGTGGGCACTCTGTAGTAGAAAGGTAAACCATGTCAAAGAGGAATACATCAGAAAAACACAGATTTCAAATGAGCCAAACAAATCTGGCCTTGAAAAAAAAAAGTTATGTGTTGCTTAAATATTATAAATCCAGCATAAAAGCTAAGGGCCTAGACTGAGTTGTACTAAGCTGTTTGGCTTAGTACTCTTTGGCTAAGCTGTTTGAACTGACTTTGGTATTAAAGAATCATGTTTGATTTGTGCCACAGAGGCAGATAAATGCCAAAAAGACAGATGCCTCTGTCTGTGAGACATTGTCCTATATGGTATAAAGTTAATAGCAAAGTAATAAGGAGCCTCTGGACCTGACATAAAATATAAAGTTGTGCCTGCTCGATGCAGGTTCATGATCGATCACCTGTAAATGCCTGTGATCACAGCATTACCGGCCCCTTGGCAGAGGGAAGAGGGAGCACGGCCATACTGCCAACGGCGGCACCGGGGAGTCTGCTGACGCCCAGGGCCATGCCAGGGCAACACCATCTGCATGGCAACAGTTTGGGCATCAATAAACTGAAACATGAAGAATCAGAAAACCCCACATGAACACACTTTACCACACATATTCCCAACTTGTCCAACATAGTAGCAAAGGATGACCGACATCCACTGGGCTCTTCTGCCATCTCTTACACCGAAACTGTAAATCACTGGATTAAAAAAAATGTGATCACAGGTTGCTACTACAAACTAAAAGAGAGTTTTATGTTTACCAAGTTTGAGTTTTCAACATTATATTAACATTGGATATTTCTTGACTCAATAATAATCCTTATCCCATATAGAAATCTGAATCATAAAAACTTAAGATCCAAAAGGAATGGCTAGCATTAATTTTCACTGATCATATAAATACCATAATGGGCATTAAAGCTCCTTGTAGCTAAGCACTAAATATAGCATATCAAGAATCAAAATGTACCATAAACAACATATGTCATGTATTTTACCTTTATGCCATTTTGAGTATAACTGCCAAACTCAACTATTCTCACGGAACCCAAGTAAAAGTCTAACAATGAGTTACAAATTCTGTTACCATATGATTTATCACCTAAACTAGAACACTTTTTAGGGTAAAAATTGGTTCTATTAATAGTTACGAGGAACATCACCAAAAATCAGCACTGTCCCAGGCATATGTAATTCAGAAGTTAGAGTAATTACTTGTAAGACCTATTACAGCATATCAATAGGTAATCAACTTTAATAGATGTTTAAAACTTTTCATCCTTATGTGTTCCTAACCAAGGTATCTAGTCTATTTTGTTGAATCACCAAGGATGCCCATCATGAAAAAAAAAAAAAGGATTCTCTTCAATATCCTTATCTGCTTAACTTGCCTCTTCACTGCTTTCCATTCTTTTTTTTTTAAGATTTTTTTTTGATGTGGACCATTTTTTTTTTTTTTTTTTTTTTTTTCGGTATGCGGGCCTCTCACTGTTGTGGCCTCTCCCGTTGCGGAGCACAGGCTCCGGATGCGCAGGCTCAGCGGCCATGGCTCACGGGCCCAGCCGCTCCGCGGCATATGGGATCCTCCCGGACCGGGGCACGAACCCGTATCCCCTGCATCGGCAGGCGGACTCTCAACCACTGCGCCACCAGGGAGGCCCCGATGTGGACCATTTTTAAAGTCTTTATTGAATCTGTTACAATATTGCTTCTGTTTTATGTTTTGGTTTTTTGGCTGTGAGGCATGTGGGATCCTAGCTCCCCGACCAGGGATCAAACCCACACCCCCTGAATTGGAAGGCGAAGTCTTAACCACTGGACCACCAGGGAAGTCCCAACTGCTTTCCATTCTTAATCGCAAAAACACCTGAAGCTGCATTGAGCTACAACCACATCTACTTGGTTCCAACCCACAGAGGGATTGCTGGCTAGAGAGTCAGGTGGTTCCGGAGGCTGAGACAAAGATGGGAAGGCAGGGCTGCTGGTAAGCAGGTGAGAAGCAGCTAAAAGGTGGTGTGAGCAGGAAAGGAGACGGGGAGGGACTGACTAAGAGGAAGGCGGGTCCCCCAGCTTCACCACAGCTCACGGACCACCCCCAAGGCAGGGCTCTGCCACAGAGAAGCAGCTGGCATGTCTGCACACAGAAGGCCAGACCCTGTTCTCCCACTGCTTGACACGACTTTACAGGACACCTGATCCATAAGACATGCAGCAGGCTTACTTTATAAATACGTAAAAGCAGACGAATTAAAATCTTGTATTATTCAAGCATGATTTTCCGTAGACCCTCAAGTGCACAGAGTTTACAAAAATCGAAAAGACAGGCAATCCCGGGCCAAGAACGAATGTGGGGGGCCCCCCTGGACTGGCTGCCTCCTGAGCAGCAGGCTGAGGGCCGGGGGGGCTGGACTGACCTGTATGCTGCCTGCGGTGCTTGGTGAGGGCGTGCCGGGTCCCGCCAGCAAAGCCACACAGGTCACACAGGAACGACTTCTCGCCTGTTGCAACAATAAACAGATGAGGGACTGCAGAGGTCACAGATCATTAAAACATATCTATCAAGGCTTTCAGGGTTACTAATTCCTCCAATCAAATGTTTCCATGTAAATATGTCAAATGGGAATGAAATTACCACTGCGGTTTATTGACTGTGATAAAATCTGAAAAGCACCACTGAACATAATTACATACTTGTCAGACCCATAAAAATTAGCTTTATTATCAATGGAATGGTTTTGTACAACTTCATTTCTGGTAGATGTCTTCCAGATGGGGCTGCTTTATGCACTTGAACAGTTTTTATGCATATCCTGATTTTTTACAATTCCCATACATCTGGACTTTCTGAGCTGACTAAAGATTGCTTGGAACTGTTAATATACAGTATACACGATTCTGCTTAAATAGAACATACTGAATTTTCTAACAACTGAAGGATATTGAATCGGTTTTACCTGATTCTATCAGCATCTTCTTTAATAACTTCCTACTTAACAATATGAATGAAACAGTTTCCCTGAATATACTGAAGATCCCAAGTAACAATAAAATCTACGTTACTCAATTCAGTGCTGTTTATATTCCTCAAACTTTCATGGTACAAAAAAGGAAGTCTAGGGATTGCTAAAGAAATTGTATAAAAACTCCTATTATTCATCTTTAGTGATAACTCTTGACTGGAAAACTCTGCAACAATTAGAGTCAGATTTGGCAGACTTTGTTAAAAATGTTTAAATGCTCATTTTTAAAAACATTTTTACACAAGCTAACATTCTGCCCTACAGTTTATAAATGCAATCTCTCTCTTTTCTACAGCATATTTGGCCAATAAGTGCTGGCACCTAGACAGTTTATCCCATAAGGCTCCCAAAGAAGAGAAAAGGAGAATAAAAATGCTAACACCTTGGAGAGAGTCAGTGAAATTATAAAATACTTTTCAAAAATAAAACAAACCATTTTATCTATCTTTATCTACTATACTCATGTGAATGTTTAACGCAACAAGTCTTTCAAGGGTTTTTGCCCATGTCAGCCTGCTCTGTTCTAAAATGTTTAGGTGTATCACAATAGAAATTTAGCTTGAGGTGTTGTGGAAATGGTAATTGCCTTTTTAAGGTTAGAAAAAATAGTAAATATAGGAAGGCAGAGTTAACTACCGTAATCAGAAAGAGTCTTCCCTTTACCTGAGAGCAATACTAGCTTCTCTAATTTAAATGAACATATTAATAAAGAGAGTTTTAACCAAATTATGTTTAATCTTATTTCCCAATAGTACGTTAAAATGCTCATTATTATCATTTATAAATAAAGCTGAATTTAAGTATTTTTCCTATCTTTACTTTCCTATTTTGGGGTTAAGTTCACTCCTTGGCATCATTATATCAATACAGAAAAAAAGAATAGAGTAGATGGGCTGTGAAGAATAAAGTTTAATTACAATCACTCATTTAATTATTTAATCAATTTGAAATATAAATCTTTCTAACTAGCTGTATTATCAATTAAATAACACTGAAAGTGGACTTTTTAAAAAATCTCAAAAGATAATTTGCTCGTTAATATTAACATACTATTCTGTGTTGAGACAAAACTGTTCTCTACAATTTATTCATCACCACAGCTTTGTGGGCATTAACCCCTTCGAGTGCGCGGAAATGTGTGTACTGTGGTCCACACATGCACACAGAAGATCACACACACCTATGCATCTGGTGGTGTGTGGTGGAGAAGAGGTTGGTGCTATGCTACCCAGCCAGCAAAATACCTGATGAGGAAAGAGTATTCTTACTATTTCTGGACTCAAGCAGACTATGATTCCTTTCCCTCGTTTACGAACTTCTTTACAATCTATATCTGTCTTGTAAGATATAAACATTAACAGACAAATCCTAATGAAATTTATATTTTTTACAGGTATATGTGCTGCATGTAATGAAATTTACATTTTTACAGGTATATGTGCTGCATGTATATACTGAGTTTTATTCCCTTTCTTATTTTAAGATATGCATAGGCACAAAGACAAAATTATCAATTTTCCATGTGATTTGGTTCTAGATATATTAGTGACCTTGATATTCTGATGTGCAGGATTTTTATCTAGGATGTTAGTCTGCAATGTATTGTATGTCATATTTACCTTGGTGGCTTGATTTGTTTGTCACTCTAAATTCAATTTTCACTTGCCCTTTTTTTTTTTTCCAAGGGGGTAGGGGGAGTTAGGGTTGGATAGTGGGCAATTGAGTATTTTTCAAGAAAAAAAATTTTAAGAAAAAACGAAATGTAATATACTCAATAAAAAGGGGGTTCACTTAACATGCCATATTTATATGATAGCAGAGATATAATAGGAGACTTTTCTTAACAACTTGAATTAGTTTCAAGTGTGCCATTTTGCTTTCAAATGTAGAAAGACACGGAAACCAATCCTTTATTTTCTATTAGAAAACAGCCACTGTCCCCTATCTCTCATTATGGTGCAGACTACAAGACCTAACAACAAAAATCCATATTATTGATCCAGCCAAGTCTCCACAATTATTCTTTAGAAGGAAACGCCAACGATAAATTACATCTGCACTGGCTTTTCATCTGCTGTTCGATATAAGTGATCTTTCAGGGCAGGCTGGAGACCTTAAATCGTCAACGCCCTTGTCAAGGAAGCTAAGGAGGCCTGGGCTTCCCACAAACTGCTTCAGAAGAACTTTTAACCTATAATTTCTAACAATAATACAGGGTTCTTGGCAATCAGAAGAACATTTGGGAATGCTGATTAAAATTTAGTTTTTCCTTGAAACAAAATACTTTCTGAGAGCTGTAAAGAGGAAGAAGACCACAAAACACCAAATAGCTCTCAGTCATCTCGCCACAGTGAGATAAGCAAGCACTCGACTACACACTTGTAAGGAGTTTAGGGGCCCTCTGTCCTTCGATAATGAAAAGCAAGTCATATACACTGAACAGAACCACAGGGCAGGTAGGAGAAATATGTTCATGAAGGTCCAAACTGAGAGGTCTCAGGACCGTGCCTAGCACAGATGTATTCTGTGTGCTACTTTTACTATCAGTTGGTTTAAATTCTAAACAGTCCACTAAATGTTTTGATCCAAAATGTATGTGAATTTGTACTTTTTCAATTATCTAAAAAATTTATACTAGCTAAATTCAGTTTAGTCTCTTTGTAGTAATTTCAAAAACTCTTGGATCTGATAGTATTCTCTTAAGAGAAATATTAAATTGATTTTAAAAATTTCAAGTGGTACATATAAACCAAGATTCAATAATGTTCAGAAACATTATGGCACGGAGTCCATATCAATAACAAATATAAGACAAGTTCTCTATGAAAATGTAATCTCCTCAAATGATCTTCTATAATGATCACACCTAAAAAGATACCTTTAAACACATACACATATATGTACCCACACACAACATAAATCAGCTTTGAAATATGAAACTTATTTTATGTGAACACATGCACGTGTGCACACGCACACACACACAAATATTAAAATGTCACTTAAAAATTATGCTGAGCATCATCAAAACACAAAGAAATGATGCCATGCCTTTTAACATGTAATTACCACAAATTTAAACTCTTCAAACAGGGATTCCTTTCTACGGACTGCTGCTGAGATGACCACCCCCCACTACCACCGCCACTGGGCCCCGGTGGACGGGCACACCTGTGTGCGTCCTGTAGTGGTCCTTCATGGCGGAGGCCGTGAGGAAGGAGTAGTGGCAGGTAGGCCAGGTGCACTTGAATGGCTTCTCCCCCGTGTGCAGTTTCATGTGGTTGTTCAGGGCCCACTTCTCTGTGAAACTTCTATCACACAGGCGGCATGTAAATTTCCTGCATGGAGTGGACAGAAAAGGATGCAAATATTACCCTCAGGGGAGCACCTCGGGCCCAGACAGGTGCCGCTCCAGCCCTGCAGTGTGGCGAGTGCAGGGTGTCGCGAGGAGAACTGCGGGCCTGGTCTGTCATGTCTGTATAACCAGGCATTGATTTTTCTGTCCAGGCCTGGCACTTCAGCCATTTATTCTCTGCTTTGCGGTTGGGCCCAACGGGTTTGAAAAATTCTGTTACAGTCCAGTCACCCCTGAGGCAAATGTGAGAATAGATTTCACCTGTACAGGCCTACACCACTTATCCAGGGCACGGGCTGTCAGAGCAAAGGCTAAATGAAAAGCTATCCGTACTGAACTACTCCGACACCCCTGCTCTCTGCCAGGCGGAGGCAGCTGGGGCCGGGCGGCACTCAGAGCCCAGCCCGCCTGGAACGGCGCACACCACACTGCTCCCTCGGAGGAGAGGCACACTCCAGGGGCGTCTCCTTTCTAACAAGGTGTCCTTCTGGGTTACCACACAGGTACATAAAAAGTTCCCTTTGATAAGAATAAAAATAAGATTATAAATACAACTTTTCATAAAGTATGCCTTTGAGAAAAAGAAACCTCAATTATTTCCTGTATGGGATAAAAACTGAAAATAACAAAACAATACTCAGGTCAGAAAATATTTCAGCCCCACAGTTCCCAGTTAAAGATCTCTGAATACCTTTACTAATCCAGGCAGCATGAACCATCAACAAAAAAACTTTAATACTTTCTCTGGTCGAGCTTCTGTCCCCTGTCACTTGCATTCAGGAAATCACCACTAAAATTTACTTTTTATTTCTAATACAATTTAGTTTAAAGCAATCCCTGTGACTAATAAAGCAGTGTCCAGCTAATTAGTTCAGGATAATGAACAGTCAAATAAAAGCAAATTAAAACCCAATATTCAAAATTAAAATATTTTAATAAGTTGATAAGCACAATGCCACAAAAAAGACAGACTATGGCAGCTTGATTTGACTATCATAAGTTGGTCTACACTTTCAGCAAGTTAATACAATTTTAAAAATAAGATTATAATATCTGTGTTTTAAATTATGATATAAATAAGGAGATATAAAGACTATATTCTTTACATAAATGCTTTTAACTAAAATTTTACAAACTTTCTTAGTCCCATAAGGGTAGGAAAAAAAATTCCAAGCTCCAATTAATTAATTTTCTCATTTTGAGGCAAATGTGGATTACTTTAACAAATTAATCATTCAGGTTTCACAAATTC
The DNA here is from genome assembly GCF_964341445.2 of Mesoplodon mirus. Lineage (NCBI taxonomy): Eukaryota > Metazoa > Chordata > Mammalia > Artiodactyla > Ziphiidae > Mesoplodon > Mesoplodon mirus. The sequence goes on along the minus strand of NC_138989.1, from coordinate 85,594,072 downwards.
TTAAGAATCAAATTATGAAATTACCTTTTATAAAAATCTCTTTTCATTTGTTATATGTAGTAATATTTTTATAATATTATATTTTAAATGCAACAGAAGTAAAAACTGCTAAATATTTAAGAAATGTCATATAAAATATCTTAAGTGCTTCATTAACATTAAAATTGCCAATTAATATATTTATAGAATGTATGTGTAGAGAAACTATATTTACACCCCTCAACACAGACCGACTTTGAAATTACTGTATCACTTGATCATTGCTTACTGCTACTAGAGAATGACAAACATAACTAAATACTTCGAAGTGCGCTGTAAAAAAATATCATGTCCGTATATCTCTTTGACGGGTCTTCATGCATTTAACATTTCAAAACCATGACAGGGATCTTATTTCCAAGATAAATTCCCCTATCTACTTATTTCTTCATGTATTTATTGTGGATCTAACCTTCTCCTAAAAGAAATAAATAAGGAGGTTAAGTAGATGCTATCTTTTAACAAATAGTTACTCCGGACTGTATTACAACTTTATGAATGACAAAATAAATCCCTCATTTTTAAATCTACCACGATGTACATTTAACAAAATTACATCTATGAAACCTCAATATATGTACTCTATTATTCATACATAATAAAAATGTTAAACTAGAGCTTAGAGCCTGTCATGATATGACAAAAGCCAGATAACAAAGAACTAAGGCCACCGCTTGACTTTCAGAAAACCTCACGTGTTTTACAATTTGCTTTATGAAAATAAGTGCGTGCACTGGTACGTTGAAAAGAACCTGAAATGTTACCAATGTAAAGTGTCCTTATAAAGACTAAGACCTACTCATCAGTGGGGGGTTTCCTGGAACTGCACAATTCTGAGGCTCAAACACTGTAAACTATCTGCCACCATGCAATGAGTAAGGACGACGTCCATCCAAGGGATCCGCTCTCCTGGGGGCCTTCAGGAAGCCCACCACCTGGATGTGTCACCAGGACAGAGCCTAAGTGACAATGTGCAGTGCTGCTCTGCGACGAGAACCCAAGAAGAAAAGGTATCACTGTGTATTCTGCATGTACTTCAGAAAGACCTGAACACCCACCACACCACAAACACTGTTCGAGACGGTAGAGACAAAGAGGGAAAAGAGTCAGATTTGGCTCTCAGGAAAATCACAGGCTCCTACGTGAGGAAAATCCTTCACAAAGATAACCTCAATGCCAGGAAAAAACGTAAAAGGCCATCGTAAATGTAAAAGAAGAAGCAATTAATGGGACAGGGAGGATTAAAGAAGGTTTCCCAGAGATGGCATTTACTTTAGATGTTGGAAAACAGGTGGCAATGCAGAGCCAGCAGGGAGGACGGGTGAGGGGCAGTGCGGGGAGAGGCAGCGAGGTGGGAGCTCTGGGCCCCGACGGGCTGTGTCAACTGTGGCTCTGTCGGCTGCTGCCTCTCAACGGGGGATGGCCGTCCAGTTTCCCAGGGAGCAGTGAAGCCCCGGGACCTACATTAGACTGGGTTAAATGACATAAATGCTTTTCTATATCCCCACACGGTGTTCTTCCATCAGAAACTTCTGGTTTAACGGAATTGACAATATACTAAAAAGAGATCTATTTGGCATAAAATTCGCTAGTCATCTCTCCTTTTGTGCAGGGAGTTACAAAGTCAGGCAGTTGAAGGATGTACAACGATGAGTGACAACCACGTAAAAGTACAACCTAAAAGGGCGAACAAGATAAGCACACAACAGTATGATGGTGTTTGGTTCACCGTATATCCTATGGTCCGTAAAAGTGCCTGGTACCCGAGCTGTTCCATAAATAACTTTGGACCAATGGGATGAAGGGAACTGGTGGTGAAGAGTCTCGTTCCTTACGTAATTTCACCAGACTCAGAGTGGGAATGTGAGATCCGTACACGACAGCAACAGGGGTCATTCAGGCCGCCCAGGGCTTCCGATCCTCATGCTGTTTGGTCTTTTCTCCTTCCTCAGCATTTGTGTTTATTTTATAAATGTCAATATTTCAAACATACAGAAAATGACAGAGATGCACATCTACCACCAAGGTTTATGTACCCAGATGATAATATCCATGTTTGCCATATTTGTTTCATATCCTTCCTCTGGTATTCTAAACATTTTAAATTAATTTTTAAATTTAAATACTTATGAACTGAATTAAAAAGAAAAATGGTATGGCAGGCCATAGCACAGTGACAGCAAAGGTGCTAAGGAGAAGGCCACGTCTGCGGGAGAGCAGGTGGAGGTCCACATCATTTCCGCTCTGATGTAATCGAACTACTTTATAACGTTTGATAAAAAGTTCAATATGCCAAATAGTGCTATGGACTTGTAATGAAAAAGGGCAGTTTGTCACCTCCCCTTTCCTCAGTCTGCGCTAGATGTTTCTACTGGATATAAAGTGATCTTAGAAGGTTTCAAAAGAAAAAAAAATCAGAAGCAAAGTAAATTAAAATGGTACCAGAATTCTCAACAGCAAAGCAGGAATTAGAAGACAATGTAGCAATGGTTTGATCATTTTGCGGGCAATGATCTTAAGTAACACAGAATGTTCTGTGTCGTTGCACCTTCGAGTGGTTCCTACCAAGAGGTGTTGTCATTACAAAGCTCCTGGCTTCCAGGGATTATTATCCAGTTTTTTGCTAAAACTTTTGGAGTAAAACCCATTTTCGTGTGGGTAACTGTCATGTAAACGTCAGTTCAGAGTTCATCTTTGAATGTAAATTCCGAAGTGTTCCTAAATTAAATAAGGGCTCCTGGATTAACCTCTAAGCATTTTTCTAGTCCTCTCAATATATTGACAGTATGTTTATTTACTGTTACATGTGCTGTTTTATCCCCAGCACCACCACTCCAACACACACACACACACACGCGCGCGCGCGCTCATGCACACACGCACACACACACACGCGGAATGGCTCCGAGCCTGTGTTCTCTGTGTTAAAACCGGTGGAAGATCTTCTTCTCTGAAGTCATTCATGACATGACTTGTAAAACAGAGTCGTGTCTGAAACCCACATCTCTAGACTTAAAATTTTGAAGAGACAATACTAAATATCCTCACTGTTATACATATAACAAATCTTAAAATTTCATGGAGGTTCTGCGAGGCATTATGTACATACAAAGTTAAACTAAAGAATTAGTAGGGAGCTGAATTATTTTTATATGGTCAATGGTACTATCTTAATAGATCCTTCTGCCTTAGACTGTGTTAGAGCAATTGTCTGTTTATGAACGCCTAAAGGGCAGATAAGTTTTGTCAAAATATATAACACTTCTATTTTGAGTTGCACCCCTAACTTTATCTTTCCATATTACATACAAGGTAAGTATCCGAACAAGAGAGTCTATACTCATCTTCTTCAAATTATACTTTTAAATGTTATTTAAAAATTTTAAACCCTATTAGGTGGGTCATTCAGTCAATTTATTCGCAAATTAATAAAAAATCTGCACGTATCCCACTTACATATGAAGATAGAAGTATTTTGATACTTTGATGCTTTATTACTTTATGATTTTTGAAATACAGTAAGAATAGCCACTAGTATATTTTTATGTTCTTTTCTAATCTCTCCAATTCAGAATAATTTGGAATACAGTTGCTTTAGTGATGCATTTTAGAGCTGTAGATATTCTTTGCCTTTCTCCTGGAAAGCCCAGTCTGGGTTAACATGATTGAGAAACTCAGGCTCAAGTATAGACATGTTTAAAAAAAAAAAACAAAAAAAGTATCCCCATTAAGATGTAAACAATCTTAAATATCCATCAGCTGGGGAGTAGAAAAATAATGACTTTAATCATAAAATGGAATATCATAATGAAGTTAAAATGAATCAATGAGCTACATTTATCAGCATGGGTTAAACAATCTCAAAAAAGGTAACTGCGTTGAAACAAAGCAAGTTAAGCATAGAAATATTAAATCTAAACATATGAGGTCCACATGCAAAAATATGCATGACATCATAATTTGTGAATACTGCTTGTTTCTGAGAAGAGGGGTAAGGCATGCATATGGGGCTAGAGAGCTAACTACAGTTGTACATTTTTGTTGCTTTTAAAAGGAATACAAAGTAAACAAGGTCATATGTTAACATCTTAAAAAGTGCTTTCATCGTTTTTGAAAAATTTCACAATTCGAAGTGAATATTTTAATTAAGTAATCCAAAATTTCTTTTCTGCATGTCACGTCAAGTTAATAAATCATACAAATTCATATCTGCAAAAAAACCAGCAATGAGCAAGATCTGCTACAAATGAAATGAGCTAAACTTTATTAAAACGTTAAATAATCATGCAGTTATTATCTTTCAAAGCTCTGAAACAAAGGTGCTGATTCAAAATGATTACTTTAACAGTAAACTGATGTTGCAAAACCTTAACTGACAGGTATTGCTGGTCTTTATGAATAAACACAGAACTGAAAACAATACAAGGTTTGTATGATTCCTAGCAAAACAGTCCAATATACTAATGAATCTGTTTCAACAATTTCTAAGTTACTCGGATACTACCAATATGCAGGCTGTTTCTTTGGGATAACAGCCTCCTTTTAAAAATTATTATAATTTAATAATTACATAATAATACACTAAGAGAGGAAACGAAAATAGAATATGATGGGGTCTTTTGCCCAGTAGGGCTACCTTACAAATTTCTGCTGAGCTGCAAATAAAACTGAGAAACAACCACTTTCTTGAACAAAGACGCACATAAAAGGCATATAAAGACAACCACTAAAGAGCAACTTCAATCTCAGTTAATTCACATGAGTCTTATGCTGAAAAAGTATCCAAAAGATAACAAAGCAAAATGAAGTTCAAGAAATTCTGCCATGGTAACAAATCCAATACCTATACGCATTGGAACTGTGAGATGCCTATACTGTTTCTGGCCTAGGAAACATCTGAGGAAAAACATACAATACTGTTTTTAGACTGAAACTACTTGTTCATGTAAAACAGGCACTAAATCCACATTAATTACCCCAATATTACTCCATAGTAATCCTGTTCATCTTAGTTTTATGAGGTTTCAAGTACTATATATATATCTATATCTCTATATATATATGTTTAAATAAAATATGCAACTTTAAACTGCATGGAAAGTAAGAATCTCTGTTTTCTCTAAATTGAAAATTGAAAAGGTACACTGACAGGTGAGTAATAACAAGGAATACACTCGGGGTTCCTCTGGCCACCTCCTTCCAAATACTTGTGTGTGTATGTGTGTGTGTGTGTGTGTGTGTGCGTGCGCACGCACACGCATGCATGCATACTAGATCAAAAAAAAAACCTGACTCAATCAATGAAGTTCTATCCTGAAACCAAAAATATATAACTCTAATATCCAGATTATTTAAATTAGGCTGGACTCTTGAGAGTGACCTGTTCCTGATTATATATAAAACATGAGCATGATTTATATCAAGAAGCCACAAAGACCTAAGATTAGAAAGGTTTCATTTACTGAATTCAACTCTTCAGAATCAAGTGTGGCTTACAGATGAAAGGTGGAAACCTCCTGTGAGGGCTTTTATACAGCACGCAAGGGAGCCTGCTACTTAAGCCAAGAGTCTTGAGTGCATTTTTTGCCCTGAACAGGTGATAATTCGCCTAATTAACATGCTAGATCCTTGTTAACTAGTTGGAAAAGAAATTTAACCTCATTCTTGCTGAAGCCATCATTTTAAAACCTCTTAAGGTACCATTCAGATTCTAGAAGCTGTGAAATATGTTTTCTGGCCCTTTCAGTTCTTTCCAAAGGTTGCAAAGCTTTGTGCCAAAGTTACTTCTGGGAGGAGCACTGGCAGAATATCAATCCCTGGTGGCCTTAGTCTACTAAGAACCAAGAGAATGACTCATTCCAAAGAAAAACATTCAAGGATTACAAGGGCCATGCCCTCAAGATTGAATTCATCCTTCAAAATCCCATTCCCATGAAATTTTTCTTTGTCAAAGAGACCGTAAACTCTGGCCTACCCCAAACCATCCTATTAAATTTGACTGGAACTGTGCCCGTTCCACTGCATGTACTGTATCCAAAACTCCTCAGCACAACAGGGGTTAGGAAAGGCTCTGTGTAAAAGACTGTCAATATTTTCTACTCGGTGGGCCCTCAGGTCTTCGATGCAACTTCTCAACTCCGCCTTGGTAGCACAGAAGTAGCCGTAGACAGTGCATAAACAAGTAAGCGTGGCTGTGTTCCAATAAAACTTTATTTACGGAAACAGGCAGTGGGCCTGATCTGGCCTGCAGACGGTAGTCGGCCAAGCCCTGGCTTAGGTGAGGTGGCATCTCCCCACCTGCACCCCCCAAAAGCACCCTGATCTGTACAGGGTAAAAGAATCTGAATCAAGCACTGCTGGCAAACAAAGGTCCACTAAGCCCCTTCGCAGGGTTTGAGAAGTTGGTTCAATCCTGAAATAGTTCATGTTTCCTGCAGGGCTTTCAAACGCCAACATGAGAAGAACAGGTGGAAGGAATTATACTGCATATGAGACCCATTCAGTGCAGGCTGCCCCGTCCTTTCAAACTACCCCCTTTCAAGTGTGTCACAGAGCTGGAGGGCTTGCAAAGTTGAAATAATTTTAACTAACCATAGAAGTCAAGTCCTGGAGAACAAGACATATATTAAATTGCCACAATCCTCTAGTCTGGACTAAATGAAATTTTATCGCTTCAGGTTAGGTAAGAAAACACTGGATTTACGCAAGGAAGGTTAAAACAGCAGTTACAAATAAAGGACTAATGTTACTGTTTAAAGACCATATAAAGAGAATTTCTTTGAAATCATTGCTCTTACTGATATAAATAATTTGAGCTAAAATGACAAAATGCATTTCAAACCCCATTTACACATTCACCCCAAATGTCTTGACTGATGTTCAGTCTTTGGACATTTACATACAAGCCTAACAATCTTCAAATTATAATAGCTCAGCTACTTCTATATCAATTGATCAATTTTTTTTAAAGTATGCATTGGAATCTACTGTGTGTCTAGCAATGATTCATGTATGTACAGACCTATAAGTGAAGGAAAGATACATACACCTCCCCAAAAGGAGCCTGTGCCTCAATGGCAGACACTAATGTCAGTGAAATAATTAGAACAAAAGCTCACCACATTTTGTTGGACTTTTTAAAAAAGCTTTTTGAAAAGATGTTTAGAAAAAGCCTCGGTGAATATAGAGTGAAGCAGCTGGAAAGGCTTCATGGATGAGGTGGAGCTTCAGGTGAGTCTGAAAGGACAGGGCAGACTCCAGTAACAAAGGCGGCAGGCAGTGACAAGCCTGGAGGAGGGACAGGCAGAGGTGGGGAAGGTGCTGTGGGTGTGAGCCCTGAGCTGATCATGGTAGGGGAGGGAGTGGGGAGCAGGCTGCACAGAAGGGGGAAATAAAGTTGCATCCTTTAAGCTGAGTCAGACTGAAATGGCCCTGATAAAAAGACAGAGAAACCTGACTTTGATATGACAAAAGGAACCACCAATCTATTTTTTGTTTTTCTTTTCCCCCTCTCCGATCTCCCTTCCATTGTTTGTTTTTCACAATTATTTGACTATAATTTTCTAAGGAGCTACATGTGGCTTTATCCTTCACAAGTGCCCATGATCAAAAAGATACAGTACACTTGTATACAAGCCACAAATATGTACATGTCTGGGAAAAAACCTACCATAACAATGTGCACATCTGAGATTCATGAGAAACTCATTCATACACTGGGACAAATAACACGTAATCTTACAAACAGCATGTCAGCACTAACAAAGACTGCTGTGTGTCAAGCTATATACCTATGGATGCCATAAAAATGTTATTTCAGAGCTGAGACCCTCACAGACTGTACCAGTTGCAAGTCAATGGAAAAAGGTTTTACTATGTTTTCTGATGCTACCCTTGCCAGTTCCAGTATTAACTGTATTAGAATGAATTGGTTGGTAAATATGAATAAGATAGATTTTACCAATAAGAACAAAAACAGGCTTATAGAAAGAAGCACGAATTTAAAAATCAACTACAAAATCCCCTAAAGTTATTTCTTTTTTATTTTTAATATGTTAACATTAAACACAACTGATATATTAATGGAAGCTGAGTACAAACAAAAACGTCTGTCCCAATTCAGACAATCTGTCACAGTCCCACTCATCAAGAAACTACGACTTGTAAGGATTTTATAAAAGTCATAAGGTCTTCACACCATGGTGTTATATTATTATGCCAAAAAATGTGTCATTCACATTACTACATGAAACTTTACTAGGACAAATATACAGTGTAAAGAACATCAGGCATCTGTATAGAATGGATGATTCCAATCCCCTTTCGCTAATAAAGCTGACACTTTCCTATGAATAAAACTGCTCAGTTCCTGGCATGCCACTGACTCAGAAGTAATATTTGGGGTCACATATTCATGCTGCTGGGGAAAGAGAAGTTAATAAGTGTCTGGCCTTGGGCAGCCTCTCTGAGCCTCAGTAGGACCATGTAATTTTTATTCCTGGTGTGTATTCACATCAATATTTCTAAAAATACTGAGCACAAGACATCATTTTATATTACAGTGTAGATCACTGGTGTTCTATAAATAGTAAATCATGAGAATTATCTATTATTTCACAACTGTTTAAAACAGCAATAATAAGAAAGCCATAGTTTCCTACTTGGATTCCTTACGGCAATCCTTGTCAGCTCCAACTCTCCAATGAAGAACTATCAAAGTATTTTAAAAAGAGTAGTAGGGGCTTCCCTGGTGGCACAGTGGTTGAGAGTCTGCCTGCCAATGCAGGGGACACAGGTTCGTGCCCCAGTCCGGGAAGATCCCACATGCCGCAGAGCGGCTGGGCCCATGAGCCGTGGCTGCTGAGCCTGCGCGTCCGGAGCCTGTGCTCTGCAACAGGAGAGGCCACAACAGTGAGAGGCCCGTGTAATGCAATAAATAAATAAATAAATAAATAAATTCATATTGGAAAAAAAAAAAAAGAGTAGTAGTTTTCTTAACAAAATTAATAAGCCGAAGACAACAGGCTGATCATAAGCAGTGCTTGGGTTACACCCCTAACATAGGAGATTTAAATCTGTTAATACTACAGCACTATTAGAACCAGCAACTGACACCAGTGTACGTAATTCTCTAAAATATTAACATCAGTTAAGGGACAGTGGACCATCACTATTTATCCAAAATGCGACTTCATACAGGACTCAAGTACACAGTAGGTTAAATGGAAATGTACAAAATAGTATTTCTCTCTACCAAACAATTTAAATTCACCTTCGATATATGTATAAAAAATTATATTTTTTTACTAAAAAATATTCTTGAACAATAATACTGGAACATGTTCCACAGACCCGTGCATCTCACATACTAGCAAATATGGGATGTTTACACTCTATCCTGTAGGTCCTTATGTATCTACTTTGGAAACAGAATTTCTAGACATTTGAATAGACTTGCCAGATTTAGAAAGGGCTGTCCACCCTGATGGTGACTGTGTGATTTGCTGAAGCAGGAAAGGCAGCCTTTCCAAACTTAGGTATTTCATTGTCCTGGCCTTTGTCATCATCTCGGCCTTCTAGCATGTCAGGATGATCTAGGGAACCATTTGAACTCAAGGTAAGATTAGCTAGAAGGGTTGAGATGTATTGCCCAGTAATCTCAGAGTTCAGTACGAAATTGACCCTTTCTGAGACCTCAGTCCGAAGAGCAGCAGTTACAGTACACTTCTAGAGTAAATGTCTTGGAGCATTTGTGCACTGGAGCATCACCAAGACATGATGTGAGTTCAGAAGACGAATTCAGTGTAAATACTGTAGAGACTGATACGGATCATCACTTGCTTTATTTTACATCACAATATTCTGACATTCATATATGTAGAAAGATCATGTGGCAAGGGATTTGATCTGTTCTTTTCTAAATCATAAGTTCAAGGGAAAGTGCTAAAATTGGATTAACATAAAAAACAAGTTTTTAAAGAATTTGAAAGTTATTGTGATTCAACTGAGAGTAGGTAGTTAAATACTAAGTAAGTAGTTAAATACTAGAAGTCTCTCCACCATTTCTCACACATGTCCACCATACAATGGGTGTGAAGTAGCCTGAAATGAAACAGGAATAAAACTATAGAAAGTGCATACATATATGAGGTACATTTGGGTGGAAACAACCTCCTAAATGCAGGGGCAAAGCAATTAATTTAGCTTCCTTTCAATACAGAAGAGTATTATTTACTTAAAAAGTTGGATGTGTACAGCTATGGAATTCTTTTCTGCAAAATAGATTTGTGGATTTCATCTACTTCTCATATATTCTAAATTATTTTGAAAAGATAAATTCAGATAGGCATCTATAAACACTGCATATAGATCACTTATACTAATTTTTCAAATCTTCAACACCTCAAACAAAAGACTATGTGGAATAACATTATCATTTATTATATACCTTCCAGCAATATTAAACTAAGTTTCCTTCTAATATAATTAAGTGCATAAGCAAAAACAACTGGAAGGATGTAGGTGATAAAATATATTTATACTTGGAGCAACTATAGTGTTAGGGAAGCTAAAACACAGAATTAACTGAAGCTATCAAAATGACGTTAACAACAAAAAAAGACTTCTCAATTATGGGCTGGGAAGGAATAAAAATGAAAGTCAAAAAGGTTGCTAGTTTAGACTTTATGATACAAAGAAAACAAAACTGCTCAACTCTTTGTATCACTACTACATTTTTTATTAAAGATTCTTCAGACTGAAATACATGGAAATTAATTGAATTAAAGTCGAAGAATTATTTCACGTAAGGCAGTAACAAGGAGGCTTCTGGCCAAGTGGGAGCCGCCGTGAAGGTGCCGTGAGGGTCAGATCTCCCCGGGCGTCAGGCGGGGCCAGCAGAGTCCAGGGGACAGTATTTGAGCAGAGGCGCCTGGAAAGGGCGCAGCGAGGGGAGCCACGTGTGCCCAGCAGGCAGGGACTGCAGACACCCTGTTCTCCTGTAACTCAGCCACATCCTGCGTCCTGCCAAGCCTGGCACACAGGTGTCTGCAATCAATATCAGATGCAGCCCAAGAGCAAGACCTGACCTACGCAGGCCAGCAGCTGACCGCAAACGCTCCCTGACCTGAGGACATGAGAGTCTCGAGATCTTCAGCAGCCCCCCTCCTGGTTCCTCGTTGCCTTCTGAAGCCTGGATGACCCACCCGCACCCCTTTGGTGACCTCTACTCTGAGGACATCCACGTTTATATCCGAGGTCTAGTCGGAAGTTAGCTGCCCACACACCGTCTCCACTGGGATAGCCGACAGGCTTCTCAAATGTCCCGCATCTAAACCTGGCTCCCAATCTCCCCCAACGCAACCTGCTCTTGACAGTGGTTTTGCCCGTTTAGTTAATGACGTGACTTCACTTTTCCCCTTTCCCTTCACTGTTCATGCCCAAACCTAAGTGTGATCCGTTACCCTTTATCTCATCCAATCCACTGGTCGATCCTGTGGGCTGCACTTTTCAGATACATTCAGAGTCTGGACACTTCTATCCACCTCTGCTGCTACCACTGGGGTCCAACTCACCGTGCTCTCATGTCAGGATCACCGCGAGAATGCCCAGCAGAGCTCCCGGCCTCTGCCATCACCACCCCCTCCCTTCCTGCCGTTCAGTCTATTCTCTGCACACTGCAAACAGCGATTCTGCTACAGCGTAAGTCAGACGGCGCCTGGCCTCTGTTAAATACCCTCCAACCTCACACAGAAGAAAAAAACCAAAGTCCTTGCAGAGTCCTCCAGAGCCTGACATGGCCTGAGCTGCCATCACATCCTCATTCCCACCCTGTGCACAGCCCAGACACAGCGGCCTCTTGGCAGCCCTGGGCCACGCCCCACACAATCGTCTTCAGGACACTTGAGCACTTTTCCCTCTGCCTGAAAGACTCACGGGGCCCCTCTCCTACCCGCAATCAGATCTAGATCACTTGTCACCTTCTCTCTGACAGAGGCTCCCCTTGCCACCTATGGAAAGCTGAAATACCCCACCCAGCACTCCTGGCTCTTCCCTCTTTTCCCTTACAATATCATCACTATTTTAATACTGGCATATGCTGGACTTTCAGTTTTGTGTGTTGAATTTCTCCCCACACTGGTATGTAAGCTCATGACAGCAGAACATTTACCTGCTTCATTTTCTGCTTTATCCCCAGGGTCCAACACAGGGCTTAGCACATAGTGGGTACCCAGTAAATAACTGCTCAAATGATGAATTAATTAAATATTGTAAAGGGTCAAAATTTACAGAACTAAGTTTATTTTAAAACGCAACATATCAAAAATACACACACACACCACACGTATACATATGTATGAACAGACAAATAGAAACAGTAGGGACAGATTCACTGTGAACAGTAGTAACCTTGGTGGGAACTAAGACTTGGCTGAGGAAGTCTGGAGGAAGAGGAAGGCATCGATGTGGGAGAAGGGAACTGTTACTTAGCACTGTATATACTACTGTATTAAAAATATTTACCAACACACATTCCATTTTTAAAATATATACATGTAAGCAAACAGAGTTTTAAAAGCATAATTCAAAACAAACAGGTTTAGCCAAAATAAATTTTTAAGTAAAATTTAAAAGAATCACTAATTTTATCCACCACTGGCTCTTCTATGCCATACTAACACACAATGTTATTGATACATAGCTGAAACAATCAGAGTACCACAGAGAGGAACAAGAGTTGAGATAGTTATTGAGGCAGTGTAAAATCAGATCTCTAAAAAGAAAGACATTTTTTTCTTCTCAATTTTTGAAGTTAAAAACCTCACTATATTTGTATTCAGATAGTTCAGACATCAGTGTTCAATGATTTTATAAGCCTACACTGTGAATACCATACAGCTGACAGCTAATCATAGATACTGTTCACTGTAATTGAAGAATCTTCTGTTTGCCATGAGTAACCACATAGTCACAGTTCTGGAAGAGATGGTTCTAGGTATTCAATAATAGAAAGATATTATCACATTTTTGAGACAGACCAGACACTAAAGACCTACCCTTATTCTACATTTCGTTTAATTCTCTGTGACACAAGAGTCCTGATCTTATTGTGGCTTATGTGCCACTCACAAGTTGACTCCACACCACCTCACGCATATTGACTTTTGAACTGTTTACTACTCTCATTTACGTACATTCCCTAAAAGACCCAAAACAATCCAGGGACATTAGATTTTCAAATTCTTGATATCTTTCACAGTAGTAAGGGCAGGAAAGTGATGTATTAAGAAACATTTAATAATCATATATAACTAAAATTTATTGAAGGCTCAAAATACGGCAAGAAGTATTCTGATAAATGACTTTCCCAATGACATGTTTAAAACTGCAAACAAAGCTGCTTGAAGGAGGCCATGCCACAGAAGTGAAACAGCCGCCTTGACACCAACTTAGCTGAGACATCAGTGCTTTGGTTGTTCTTTTAGCCTGAATTTCTACACATGTCACATGCAATGGAGTTCAAACAAAATACTTCCAAAATATATCCCAACCATAAAACCCTACAAGTCTAATTTCAATTAAATTTCCACTTAGTCTGGTCCTAAGGATGTGTTCCCAAAGACCCAAATTCATGAAGCGATGCTACCAGAAGCTGTCCTCTCCAGTATAGGAAAGAAGGGTTCTGAGGCCAAGAGTCAATCGAATATATCTGTCTGGGATCAACCAACCATCATTGTTGATGAGAGATTCTATCTCCTGAAAGGCCCTGTCTTTCTATTTGTGGGGTCTATGTGCAGTCCAAATGCTAGTTAATTCTCCACTGGAATAAAAAGGCCGACTTCCAGGAGACAGAAGCTTGAGCTTTCTATTCTTTAATTTGTCAAAGACAGTAAAACAAAACAACAGAAAGTGACAATCTAATAAATTATGCTTTATAATAATAAATTATAGCTTTATAACAATCCAAAACCAGACGTACAGGTATGGGAAGGTAAGATAGTAACAACAGCAAAAGAACAGAGAACACACCCTCAAATAAGCTGCTCTAATGCCTTACAGAGAGCAGGTGCTCAAACAGTTACTGAATGGAATGTTAGTGACTAAAACTGACAGACTAGGACTGAAAACATAACAATAAAAGATGAATGAAAAGAGACTCTTGGGGCTTCCCTGGTGGCGCAGTGGTTGAGAGTCCGCCTGCCGATGCAGGGGACGCAGGTTCGTGCCCCGGTCCGGGAAGATCCCACATGCCGTGGAGCGGCTGGGCCCGTGAGCCATGGCCACTGAGCCTGCGCGTTCGGAGTCTGTGCTCCACAACGGGAGGGGCCACAGCACTGAGAGGCCCGCATACCGCAAAAAAAAAAAAAAAAAAAAAAAGAGGCTCCTATATATAACCAGAAGATACAGATGAAGCGTTCCACAGGAATGTACATGATGATATTCACAAAAACGTGCCTAAGAACTAAAGAAAAGGGGCCCAAAGATGGAAGAGACACCTGTCCTCATTTCTACAAATCACCTCATGGAACATCCAGAGATTGTGCTGTACATTTCCAAATATCGCTAACATTTTTCATAATAACCAAGTTTACATTGATTACTGGTATCTACTATTCTTCAAAAATAATATGCAATAGAGCACTAAGAAGTATACACAGAGCACTTAGAAGCAAGAGAGATAGAAGAAAAGTACTTAGAATTAAAGCCCCGGTGACAGATAATTAGGAAACTTTCCTTTGGGGAACAATAAAAGAGAAAATACGAGCAGACTTTAACTGCTATCAAGTAAACAAGAGCTCTGGATGAATTTTAAACTTCACCTGAGCTTACACAGGTCTGACCAGGGATTAATATGGTGGACAGAGGTGGCAACGGAGGAAAAGAGGGAAAGAGGTAGAATTAAAGAACTCAATTATCAAATCTTAGGATTTATGTTTCTAAATAAGTTGATTTTAAACTGTGTGCAATTTGACGACTAATAAAACCAATCGGAATTTGATTAATTATGTGAATTTACTATCATGGGCTAATAAAGTAATATACATACATGTACTTCGGTACTCGGGCCATCAAAACAAAGATGACTACAACTTTACAGCACACAGAGAGAGCAGCAGTACAATTACGCACTTACGCCTCAGGACTGATATCAGTGTGTCAGATATGTATGCTTTTGTGTACTTTTTATTTCTCTCCTCCTGCCGTTCTTAAAATTCTTAGAAAAAACGCCTTTGGTCACTCTCAGACATGTGTGGCCACCTGTACCAGGGCAAGAGCGCATCTACCTGGGGACCCACAGGCTGCCTCTGCTACACTCAGTACAACCTGACTGCTGCTCGCTTCAGAAACGTGTCCCATAAAGTTTCTGATCATAAAAGACTGTGGTACAGGATTGAGGTTTCCTCTTTGTTTAAAACAATCAATACTGTTCCCAATCATTTACAATTAGCAAAGAAATCATTTATTTGGTAGAACCAAACTGAAGATTTGAATGAAAATTTAAAGAAGCTGAATAAACTTACAGAAATTTTAAAGAAAATTCCTGAAGTTACACTGCTCATCCAATGAGTGAATATCAAAGAAGACACTACTCACAATTAACACTTGCTATAATATAGATCTTTCAATCACGGGAAGGTACAATATTCTCACTGAACAAATATATGAAAACACTGAATTCATTTTTAACTCTGAGTTTAAAGTCATAAATTCAGATTAGAACAACTTCAATTTCTCCTCAAGAACAGGATTTAATTTGCAGATTCTTAAATACCCACATTCATAGTCATTACTATTCATGCTCAGCAAATAATGAAATAATAAAAAGTTACTTTTAGAATGCAAAACTAAAGGGTGCTGAAAACAATACATAAAAGTCAATGAAATAAATATATATAGCAAGTAAAAGCATCTTAACAAATCAGAGAAGATTCCCTTTGGACACAACTATTCAATAGTTATTGATATGGTACACTACTTATTCCTAGAAACTATAATTAGACATGATGTATTCTATCCATTTTCTCAAGATGTAAAATAACCAAGCTAATAAATCCAGTTATTCCTGTCCAGAACACATTGTCTATTCCTTTAGCTGAAAGCAAACCTCTAGTAAATTCCTATTATCTTCTTGCCAATCAAGGAATGAATGACTGACGCTCACGCAGTCTTATCTGGGCCTTATGTCTGCAGCACATTCTGCTAGGTGATGTCACGGCTCTAGCAGACGAAAATAAGCAGATTATTACAGTGACTAGGAGCAAACTAAACATTTGGGTTCTTGCATGGACAGATTTACACACTGTCTGTCAGATAAAGCACAGTTTGCCTGCTGCTTACACAGCAAGCATGTGCCTGACAGCTTCTTCTCAGGGTTAGTATCTGATTACATAAATAGGCCATTCCCCACCATTCCTAAAAACTGACAGTCTGTCTTAGTTTATAGTGCAATTTCAGACTATCAGCTTTTCTGTCTTGCACACAAGGCTGATGAACATCAGAGCACTTCCTGGAGGTCCAATCAGGGTTTCTCACTGCCTGATTCTGGGCCATATAAAATGTGGTGGACACAATGGAGAGGAAAAAGACAATGTGAAAACTACTTCTGAAGACTGCTCCTGAGGCATACACTGAAGGGTAAATCATGTCAACACACTTAGGGTGTGTGTGTGTGTGTGTGTGTGTGTGTGTGTGTGTGTGTGTGTGTGTGTGTGTGTGTGTGTGTGTGTGTGTGTGTGTGTGTGTGTGTGTGTGTGTGTATCCACAGTATTACCTTTGAAATAATTCAGAAGTATATAATGGTTTCTTTAAAGCTAATGGTTTTATTTATAGAATTAAATATGAAGCACAATCACATAAAAATTATGTATTTCTATTTTTACAGTTGCTGTGTTTTTTTTAATGAATGTTTTTGTATCATGCCAGCAATGAAACGAAACGCCAATGACTTATCATGGTCATATAAAACCGTAACACTGAGCTCAATGAAATGTTTAAAAAGTAATCTACCACTCGTTAACACCTTTCCTCCTATCCCCACCACAATATCCAAAAGAAAACTTATCAAATCAACACACTAGTGAATGTTGGTAAGTGAAAATGTGGCTTAAAACTTACTTTGGCAGCAACAAAAATGGTAGTCAAGAAACACACATGAGCAAACTGTGTCTGTAGAGATGCTATGAACTTTCTTAAAAGGTGAGATTCTGTATTTTGGTCTGCTAGGCAATAATACGGCAGCAGCAACAAATAATAGTATTTAGTAGTATCATCAAGGTCCTGCAGTCTACTGGAAACTCACAAAGTATCCCGAGTTAAACACTGATTATTTAATAATTACATACTTCTCAAAAAATAAAGGCACGAGGTTTTCATTCAAAATGTTCTGGCTGATCAAGACAGATCAATTTCCTTTCAATAAGGAAAATTAGGCAGCAGTCATTTGAAAGGCATTAATGAGTATCTTAATTCCATTGTTAGGAAATCATGTGTTTCTTAATTTTCTTCCTTGGTCTCACACTATTTGGGAGCTGCTACTCAGAGAAAAATTCAAGTATCTCCACTATTAAATGTCTCTCGAACATCCACTATGGGCCAGATCCTATCCTGTGTTCTGGAAACACAAAGATGAATAGGACACAGGCCTGCATCCTCAAGGTACGTAAAATCTGATAGGGAAGAGAGACAAGCAAACACAAATTATATTTCAAGGTAGTAATTTATCTTTTCACAGATAAATGTATTTTTTAGGTTCAAATGGCAATCCTTTCCAATATTAAACAGTTCTCACTTTCAGGACAATGATCTGTAAAACCTATCCTACACTTTTCTAGTGAAAAGAGTTTCTTCCTCCTTAATCTTCTTTCCGCCTCCTAAAACGACCCAACTCAAGTCACATTCACGATTTCATGAAGCATGGACCTGAACAATACACACATACAGAAACCTACCTGCAACTACAAAAAGGACGTGTACTCTTCCCTATCAGAATGATTCCACGTTAGCTTTTTATACTCCTACACATTAAATACCAACATTTAGCTTAAAATGTCTGATTGCCTAATACTAAATTTATTTGGTCTTTTTCATTTGTTCCTTGACACCAACACTAATGGACTGTCATAGAAATAGTTTTGGGAATCACAAAGGGTGAGGTACCTTACCATGGTAAATAATCACAAGTCATAAACACAATATTGTCTCTCTCGTAATTTCAGCCATAACTTTCAAACATTCATACCCAGACAAACCAGATGAAATATGTTGCTTCAGGTCAGCTCTGATGGATCCCTCAGAAATATCAACATTATTGCTTTAATTTTATTATGTACCACACTTCATAACTGTACACTGCAGAGTACAATAAAAACTCCACTATGCAGCTTGAGTACTTATTAAACAGATCAAAAGTTACTGTAACAAATAACTTGTCCTACTCAGGGTCCATTAATAATATAACTTGCTGCTCAGATAAGGAATTTTTTTTTAATTAGGGCAACGAAGAAGAAAATATAGAACAATTTGAAATCTCTTATACATGTGATTTTCCAATCACATGCCCAACAACTTTGAAATAACTATTTAAAAAATTGGGATAAATAAAGAAAAATGGAAGGTGGTTAAACAAGGGTAAAAAGAAACAGCACCATGAGATTTGTAAGTTTTCAGAGCAGCTGGTCACTGCCCGTCCCCAGACAGACCTGAAGGTAAGAAACAGCATATACATGTAGTGCCTGTCTCTCAAAGACTATATCGACTTAACATTTATGAAGAGACTGCCAAATTCAAACTATACTGCAAAACAACCAATGACTACTTTTCCAGGGTAGGTGGTGTGGCTACCTCTTTGCTACACAAGACAATGTTCCTATAAATAAAATGGGCTGAATTTGAAGCTCACCACCGTATTAACAATAACAATGGGAAACAATAAATGAGGAGATTAAAAAGGGAAAAAAACAAAGCTAATGATATTTAAGGTATCCTGGGAAATTTATATTGTGAGTAAGCAATAGCAATGAATTATTTAAAGTCAAGGAAAACACTTATGGACAAGTGGGTGATACAAAGTAGTCATGTGTCATCATTTCTGGAATGAATGAAGGAAGAGAGGGACGGAGGGGTGCAGGGAGGAAGGGGGTGCAGGGAGGAAGGAGGGGTGCAGGGAGGAAGGGGGGATGCAGGGAGGAAGGGGGGTGCAGGGAGGAAGGGAGGGTGCAGGGAGGAAGGGGGATGCAGGGAGGAAGGGGGGGTGCAGGGAGGAAGGGGGGTGCAGGGAGGAAGGGGGATGCAAGGAGGAAGGGGGGTGCAGGGAGGAAGGGGGGATGCAGGGAGGAAGGGGGGATGCAGGGAGGAAGGAGGGGTGCAGGGAGGAAGGGGGGATGCAGGGAGGAAGTGGGGGTGCAGGGAGGAAGGGGGGATGCAGGGAGGAAGGAGGGGTGCAGGGAGGAAGGGCGTGCAGGGAGGAAGGGGGGTGCAGGGAGGAAGGGGGTGCAGGGAGGAAGGAGGGGTGCAGGGAGGAAGGGGGGTGCAGGGAGGAAGGGGGGTGCAGGGAGGAAGGGGGAAGAACAAACAGCCAACGAGCAGCACGATTCCAAGGAGATGGACGGCTGCGCAAGCAGACATCATACGACGTATCTGCCATCAACATATAGACAAAGGACTCGAGGACTCAGCAGCTCATTAATTTTCACAAACATAAGCTACTTTATCAACTCTTAATTTGTATATAATTCCAAAGTTTGACATTAACGGTAAAGCAAATTCACAGCCTTACAAGTATTCAGGTGTGAATTTCATATGCATTATATATTTTTTTGAACTAATAACTGACAATGTCTGATTTTTTTTCTAGAATTTGTTATTCATGTGCCATCACAGCAATCAAGATATTTAAAAGGAAACTCACTTGATGAGCATTGATTCCACCAGGGCCTAGCCCAGTGCCCAGCACCTAACAGGTGCTCAATAAACAGAACTGAAAAAAGTTAATTCTTTTCTTTATTTTGGTACATAAGAAAGTTAAATATCTACAAAATACTTGTAAGTATTACTGAGGAATATGAAATAAGCCTCAAGAACTACTGAATACAGTCTGGAGGTGTGATTATTCCCCAAAAATTAGCAGAAGGAAACAACTTATTCATAAATCACATTAATCAGTGGTATTTCAACCATCCGAAACGTTTCGAATATTAGCATCTGATGCGCCTGTTCATTGCTACTGGTGTACAAGAAATGCTGTAATTGGTTTAAATCGGCCTGGCCCATCTGTCTTTAATACTCTTATTACAAGGCAGTAAGCAGAGAACTATTAGAGCTTCAGTATAAGCTGTAAGATCTCTACTTGTTCTTAAATCATTTAAAAATAATGAGAGCTTTAGCCTTTATCTAATTAACAAGTGCCTTCTTTGAATTAGAAAAACTGTATCATTTAGCCCACGGTTGTTTAGTAAATTGGCTTGGTGGCATGCAAGCTAATGCAGGGGAGCAGTTCCAGTGTCTTGTTCCTAGCTTCTTATTACTTGAATTATAATTCAATGATCACCTTAGATCATGGGCTATTCATAAATCAGAAGCCTGACATCAGATGAAAAATTGTATTAATATATGAAACTTATTATATAGTACAAACTGCTCTCTTGATAAATTACATTGTTCAAACTTGACAATGATTGCATTTAAAACATTATTCCTGTTTGCTGTTTTACAGACTGAAGCCTCTTCATGAAAAATTTACAATGCTCCTCTGTGTTTTGGAGTCAGAGGGCAATAGTGGCAAATGGCAGGCAGAAACCATACTTTAGATTTGCTGGCAGCTGCAGAGGACAGAAAACACTTCTAAGGACGGGGAGGAGGCCCTCAGCTGCATCCCCTGCATCTCCATTGCTGGCTTGATGAAGATACTAATTGTCCTCACCAGCAAAAGCATAGTGAATAATAAAATTTTAATTTCAGCTTACTGATTGCTTTCTTCCCTTATATAGGTGTTTCAAAGAAATTTATAGTCATAAATGTTTCACAGAAATTTACAGTGTGAGAGGAAAAAATAAAGGGGCCAACCCATGAAGTTTAATTTGAATTGAGGCCGGGCTCCTCAGATGATGCATTATGACAAATGCTTTTCGCCAAGGCTGACTGGGTAACTCAAGCTGTAGCTCCATATTATTTACATTAATTACATGAAGGCGGCTTTGTTAATGGTGCATTCTGGTGCGGGTCGCAGCATGATATGCTAATGATCTAAGAAAAATCTGCATCTCCAGTATTTATGATAATTTGTAATAGGAAATAGGGTTGCTTTTATTTCTTTCTCCTCACTGGAATAAAAAAAGTCAGCACAAAACAATTTTATTCAGAGAAGAAAGGAAAAAGTTCTAATCGCCAAGACATTCAAGTGTTATAAACAAAAGGAAGACTCTTATTGTTGAGGGTCTTGTCACAGCCCGTGACAAAGTGATAATATGGCAGTTCAGTGTGAGGTGTGTATCCAGCTGAACTGAATGGGAGAAAGCCAAGATGGAAAGTCTAACTTCCATCCCCAAATTATCTCCTGTTACTGTGCCCTCCCTCCCACCCTCCCGGCTCACAGCTACCCTCAACAAGAAAGAAAATAAGCTTCAGATAAATACTGTTAATTTACACTAGGTTGTATTCATTATATGGAAGCCTATTATGCTAGAAAATATTTGATATTCTAACAAAATCCATCACAACTTGTAAGAAACTTATGGTAGGATCGTATAAAATTCCCAAAGATTAAAATTGCAAAAACATAATAATTTATATGTATTAAATATCAGCACATCTTATTCATACTGTTATTCTTGTAAATTATGTCTAAATTCATAGAATGTTAAAAGTAATAGTAATTTCACCATTATGGCTTTTTGGAGTATAAAAACAAAGAGACAAAATTGTCCAAAAAATCAAATATGATATATTCAAAACACCAAAGCTTTTCTGATTATTAATGTTTAAACCATGATGCCTATATTTTCAAAAGACTGTTTAACAATTTTAAACACGTCTTATTTTATTATTAGGAGTCAGGTTTTGAATTTCCTTTCTGATCAATAAGCATCCACAAAGATAGATATTTTGGGCATGATAAAGTTATGTATTTTCAAATTAATAATGTTCTATTGGAATAAAAGTTACCATATAAATGTAGCCTATTCTACAGAATAGAACAACAAAAACCCTTAGGAAAAACCTATAGATAATAGGATACTTCACAAGCATATTTAAATACATAAACAGTGCTGTTTCTAAGATGATATACAATCGTTTTTTTAAGACAGATAATTATGTCATCTACAGAGTGGAAAATAATATTGATTGAGAATTTTGAAAATCTAAGAAGGAATATTTCTATAAATTATTAATACAGGGTTTAGATATTCTATGTTCAATATGATTAACAGAAATCAAGATAGCAGTCACCTCCGGAGAAAGGAAAAGGATGTAATCAGAGATAATGGGTGTGCTCTGTGTCTCACGCTACATGGGAGTTACATGGGTGACGGTATCATTATTCTTGATTCTTGATACCACATATAGTATAGTACCAAAAATAATGACATATATAGTGTGCATGTGTATATATATTATCATAAAAAGAACTAAATGAATTGAGGAAAACAAAATCTGAATAAAAAATTTTAATAGAGTTTTTTTTTTAATGGTTGTTTATGGTTTAATTGTTAATGGTTTAATAGTTGTTTTACAATGTTGTGTTAGTTTCTACTGTACAGGGAAGTGAATCAGCGATATGTGTATATATATATATATACCCTCTTTTTTTGATTTCCTTCCCATTTAGGTCACCACAGAGCACTGAGTAGAGTTCCCTGTGCTATAGAGTAGGTTCTCATTAGTTATCTATTTTATACATATTAGTGTATATATGTCAATCCCAATCTCCCAATTCATCCCATCCCCACTTCCCCCCATGGTGTCTATACATTTGTTCTCTACATCTGTGTCTCTATTTCTGCCTTGCAAACCGGTTCATCTGCACCATTTTTCTAAATTCCACATATATGAGTTAATATACAATATTTGTTTTACTCTTTCTGACTTACTTCACTCTGTATGACAGTCTCCAGAGATTATTTTTGAAAATTTTTGTGGGAAAATTAATATATTAATATGTCATAATAGCTGAAGCTCAGAAATGGCTCATGGCCTAATAAGCTACTGTTTATATTATAAACTCAAAATATGAAAATGAAAAATAGCATTCTTATAAAATTATCAATACTTGTTACAGCAAAAATATGAATTTCGTAAAGACTTCATTCATCTCCAGAAAAGTAGCTCAACCTATGTCAATTCTGAGAGACACTTCTCAGAGGAAGCAATGTCATCAAATAATTTTAGAATACCATGTAGTCTTAAAAAGTATCTAATCCAACACATTTATTTTTACAACTGACAAAACAAAATTAAGAACTTTCATGTCCCTAACTGCTAGACAGTGGTAACGGCCCCTTCGCGTAGGCCTCTGTTAGTCATAAACACTGCCTCCTATTTCTCTTAGCCCTGGAGGCGGGCACGTCCAGTCCAAGACATGAAACCACTCAAGGTGATCCAATAAAGGAGCCACACAGACTGAGCTGGGCTGGGCTCACCTACTCGGCCACCAAACATTTATAGATCATCACATACATGACAGGCAATGTGAAGAGGTCTGGGAATTAAATAATGAATAAGTTCTGCCAGGAAGCCAGTGAGAACTGTGCGATGGCTCCCCAATGACACCGGACTCCTCGCCAGGTCTCTTAGAAGTGAGCTCATCTAGGCCCCGCTCACCCCTGCAACCCCACCTCTCACTAACCTCCTGCTGACCATGCTGCGGCCACGTTCGCCTTCTCACTGTTCATCACCTTCAGAGTGTTTTATGTCTTTCATTTTTAGATGGGTCAGTGGATGGGTGGGTAGGTGGATGGTTGGATGGACAGATGAATAAACAAAAAGTCTGACAGCGACACAGACAAGTAAACCAACAATGACAATATGCTGTAATAAGTAAAAGGGCAAAAGTGTGCATGGTTTTAAGAACTAGAGAGAAAAAGAAGTGCTTGCATACTCTTTGAAATGAAGGAGATAAGTCACACTTAACGTCTAACGTTAAGATCAGTGGCCCACTGGGTCCTTTAAAACTCATGAAAAAGAATACAATAAAAATCTATAACAAAGTCTATGTTAAGAAGCCAACTCTGGCCTGTATCACAAGACTTCTCTGGTCAAGTGGACAATCAGTTCAGAGAATCTGTTTCTTATTGGTAAAATATAAGAAGCACATATAATTGAACGCATAGGAAATAAAATCTCCTCCCAAGCACCTTGGTTCAATGAACAAAAGCTACCCCATCTGTTAACTGGAAAACAGAAAGCTTTCTATGATTTCTATAAAACAGGAAGGCCACATAAAAGTATGCTCAGAAATCACAGTATTTATGAATTGTCACAAAGACAGTAGCTAGTGAGCTAGAAGCATTAACTGCAAACTCTGACAATTCAGATGTGATAAAAGTCACTCTAATCTAGTGTACAAACACATGCAAGCTTTTGATGACTTCTTGTTCTTTCCTAAGGGCAAAAGTGGATCTCCTCTGCAGAAACAAATACCATCTACACTTGGAAAGTAGCCGCACCTTTTTATTCACTTAGGGAAACAAAATTTGGATTAAATTGTGATATTAATAAATTTCACTATTCCATTAAACTGTAAGTTTACCACTAAATTGTTATATAAGAAACACAAATCTTGTACATAATACAAGATTCAGAACATTTTAATAAATGTATTTCAGATCCCCACACAAACTGAACACAATGCCACAAGACTTTACAAAAGTTATTTGCAACTGATTTGTAATAAGGCCTTGGTTATGACTCATAAGACATTTTCAGAATAGCTATCCTGGCTACCAAATTATACTCAGTAATTTAGACAAGTATGTAAGCCAAATACACTTCTTTCTTGGTCCTATTCTGCTAAATGAGAATCTGACAGAGATTTCATACTGTGAGAAAGTTAAAAAATGAAATAATGTTTGATGTTTACCTATTATTTCTGAAACTCAATATTAAGCAGCCTCACTAAATTAAAGTTCAGGAGATAAAATTACACAGTCTGAGGAAAAAAACTGTTCAGAAAAACTACTAATATATTCAATATACAAAATTCACATGAATTTATAAAATATTTTTCATTCTAATAATAATTCCAGATTTAACTTAGAAAATTTTAAATTATCTTATTTTATGCACCTCACTGCCCATGTAAAAGATAACTATACAATATATTCCCTCCCCACAAAAGTTATACATCTATTTCTTATACTTGTTTAATCCAAGGCTAAAAATTTCATAGATTGCTCTAAAACATTAATAAAGCCAGCACAAATAAGTGTGAGTGTAGCTGTATGCAGGTTCGTGGATGAACACAGATGTCTTTGTGCTCAGGAAGCACTGGCTGTTCCTGTCCTCCGGGCACAACGGGTACCCGGCTGCCCTCCTGCTGAAGCCTGTGCTGGAAGGTGCTCTGGGGACAGCAAGGTGGCCGGCACCTGTCTGTAGCACATGCGCACTGACATCCGTTATGGATCATCTCCTGGACTAAAACAGTTGCACGTTCCCTTCTTGCTAGACTGCTCTGAATTTTGTTCAAGATGCCTTGATGTTTCTGACAACCTGTACAAGCCAAACATTTCGGCAAAATTTCCAAATTAATGCTGAGAGCACTTTGCAATGTTTTGTTCTGTATTGTTCGCTCTTGCTGATTGTGTCCTAAATAATAAACTGTGGCCTCCGGCGATTTTTCTCAGAATGTTTATGATGAGAACGCATTCATCTAAATCTGCTGGCCAGTGGAATAAAATAAATCAAGAATTTCCCAAATATAACAATATTTGTGTTCAGTAGATAATTGATGACTGCAGCTGCACTAATTAAAACCCATCTGAGTTTCATTAATCTTGGTCACGAGGACCAACTGCCACGCACCGCACCTCGCACAGAGCCTGGCGCCCCTGCGTTCGGGTCACACTTAGATGGGCCTCACTCCTAAACTTTCCATGATGATGTGAAATATTTCAATTTAATACATATAATCAGCATAATATATAACTATGTAGCCATTTAGGACATATCTCCAATTGTCGGACTCAATCACATAAAGAATATAATTAATTTTTGCATCAAGCTAACATTTTTACTCTAATATATACTTTCTGTTTGTTAAAAAAAAAAAAATGTGTCGGACTTCCCTGGTGGTGTGGTGGTTAAGAATCCACCTGCCAATGCAGGCGACACGGGTTCGAGCCCTGGTCTGGGAAGATCCCACATGCCGGGGAGCAACTAAGCCCGTGCGCCACAACTACTGAACCTGTGCTCTGGAGCCCGTGAGCCACAACTATTGAGCCCGAGCACCACAACTACTGAAGCCCATGCACCCAGAGCCCCGTGCTCCACAACAAGAGAAGCCACCGCAATGAAAAGCCCATGCACCTCAACGAAGAGTAGCCCCCGCTTGCCGCAACTAGAGAAAGCCTGCGCGCAGCGACGAAGACCCAACGCAGCAATCAACCAATCAATCCATCAATGAACTTTTAAAACGTGTCAATCATTTGTGGTTTACATAAGTATCTACACGAGTAGGCAGGCAGCATGATACTGACTACACTGCCTTGCAGACCATACTTTCAGGGTGGGTTGGTGCTGGTGCTAGTTTACGTGCTCAGGTTAGACCTCCCAGCAGAATATGGCATATGAGCAAAAACCTCAAGGAACGGAACGTTATCAGCCTATATTCGGACAGAAACCAAGGAAGAACGTATAAACGGTAAAGACTTAGCCTCAGTCATATTTCTACATTCAACAAAGCCAAAATGTTCAGAGTTCATACATTAGACCCAGGTATTGGGTTCATCTATCCTAGAGTAGGGTACAAGCACTGGAATATTGGCATGTAGGGAAAAAAATAAAGAAGGGGAAAAGAATGAAATGCTTGGCCAGAAAACAGAGAAGCATGGATTAAAATGGCATCTTGAACATCAACTTAAGAGCTGCATACTAAAGTTTCAGAAGAAGCAAATCTAAAGAACTATGGAAGAAATACATCAAAGGAAGAGGGAAATTGGGTAACAATGAAATCTATCCATTAAAGATGAGATTAAGAGTTTTAAATATATATATATATATATATATATATATATATATATCTGGATAAGTTTTGATTCAAATATTGAAAAGCACAAATAAAACAGATTTGCTCCTTTAAGTAAAAGAAGCAAAAATGCTAGATATTTGTGGTATTCACTTCAAAATTTTACTAAAAAAATTCTTCAACTTCCAACAAAAGACACTTTCAAAGAAACAGTTCTTTTCATCTAATACCTACTCTATAGCTCCAGATATAATTTCATGAATGTGAATACCTTTTCTCTCTAATTTTAATGTATTAGTTGATTCCCAAAAGATTTTCTTCTGTAATGATCTGACTCTTCAGGGACAAAAACATACTTATTCATTAATAAAATATTCCAAGAACAGAAGAAGTAAAATGTTTTCATTGTTAACTTATATGCACGAAATGGAAACCAGATGCCACACAACAACAACTTTTCAATATTCCACAGCTCGTGAATGGGGTTGTTCAAACAGCAGGTTTCATTCTCACCACTATTCTCTTTGGAAATCAGCACCCATTTCCTTCCCCAAGAAGACATGGTAAACATGCTAAGGCTTCACATCACCTCCACGATCTCTTGCTCAGGACCACCTAGTTGGGATGCCGACCGACTAAGTAGGTTCCCAGTAGCATTAAGGGATGCACTGAAGACTTAAGGGTGGGGGTGCAGGGCGCCCAGGCACCTCCACTGCTCTGCCTTGCTCGCTGCTGCAGAGCGCGAGTCCTAACACACAAAGTCCACCTGCTCCTACGGCCACCCCGCCCCAGCCACTCCCACATCTCCACCTACTGTCCCGTCACTCTCCACTCCCCCCACCCACCATCCAGCCAGCTCACGGCCCCTGCGCGTGAACACAGACACACTTTCTCACTTGGAGTGGACACTCTCAGAAACTTTCCCGTGGGGTCTCACCGACCTTCACCACGCTCTGTAAGGGAGACACTTAGAGATGAACGCTGTGGGTAGAAGAGCAAAGTAACTGGCCCAAAGCCAGTCAAGAAGTGTCACCGTAGGAATCCAAACCAAGCCATGTGTGACGGCAAACCTATAATGCAAAAGTTTCAAACTAGAGGATACTGTGTGCGAGTCTTTGAAGACCATCCACCATTCATGCACACATTACAGAGACTTGTCAAGGTGGCATGGCCAGTAAACAGCACATGTGGAAACATGTATCAGGTCTCCTAAATTCAATCAGAGACCTTCCCACCGTCATGCAATGGAAAGGGGCAGTACTCCGGGTAAATAAAGTCTGCCATTTTAGGAGTGGGAGAGAGAAGAAAGATGTCATTAGCTGTATAAACAATTCTTGCTGATACCTTTCTGATGACCATAATTTTATAACTTGGAGACATATAGTATAAAAATATAAAATATTGACCAAATTTATATTTCTTTACTTTGTTACACTTTCTGATTTTTTTTTAATGTGGACCATTTTTAGTCTTTATTGAATTTGTTACAATATTGCTCAATATTGCTTCTGTTTTATGTTTTGTTTTTTGGCCACAAGGCATGTGGGATCTTAGCTCCCCGACCAGGGATCGAACATGCACCCGCTGCATTAGAAGGCAGTCTTAACCACTGGACCTATAAAAAACTGAAGAAGAGGCTACAACGTTCATTGAAACCACTGATTCAAGAACTGGATTTGAGTAACTGTTAATGAAATTCATCACATCATTCTTCCTGTCATGGAACTATCTTACACATGTCCACACACAAACCACGTGAACATAGGCTTCATGTGGGCTCACTGTTTTCCACATGCTGCCGGAAAAAGGAACTTCTCCACAAAGTTCATATCAGCAAAACCAACCAATAGCACTGAAAATATGGACTACCAGTCCTGGGGGTGAGGGATATTCTAATCCACTTAAATCAGAGAAAAATGTCAGCACGACTGCCACCAAAACAACTTATATCCTATTTACAAATGATGGGCACAAATGACACGTCCCAATAAAATATGGCATCCTATTTTCTCCCAGGTGTCTCTGGCCAAAACCTACCGAGTCATCAATAATCTACTCAAATAGTTTAGAACTCACTTAAACTTCCAGATATACCACAGTTTCCTTTTGCTGCTGAAATGACTTAGAAATATAATAAAATTACGAAGTAGAATTTTCTCATTTTTTCAATGTCAAACAAAAAGAGCCAATCAAGAAATAAAAGAAATTGAGAATACAAAGCATTCTTCATTTCACATTATTTTCTATGTCAATAATCCTTACTATAATGAACCAAAAAATAAGCTATTCCCTTGTTTTATAATGAAAATCATGTCTTTATAATGTTTTAAAAAATTGGAAAGTTGTAAAAACTAGTTCTTACTATATCCTTACTACCGATTTTTAGTAAGAGAACCTCTTAGTAGATTACCTGCTGAATAACCCACACTGCTGCTGGTTGATTCCAAACAGGTTCACAACATGAACTCAGAGTTAAGCATCACTGTCTTTTCACAGCTCTTAAATTCCTTTCAATTATTTGAAATTTTAAGTTCTAAGGAACAGTTCAAGGTAGACTAAAATTAAGTAAAAATTCTCCATTCTCTAGGGGATCTCTTTTGCCCTTCTTGTCGCCTTCCGAGCCTGGCCCCCTGAAGGCAGTAGCGCGTCCTGTTCCCTTTATATGGGTCACAGATGGCTGACATTTTTGCATGCTTTACTCCAGAATCATCCATCAGGATCACTTGGCCTTTCCTCCTTCTGGTATTTCACTTTCAGAACTCTCTTTTCAATCATTAGTTGTGTGACTATGTGCCCTTAATCTCTTCTTAGTCTGATCTCCCTTCAATTTGTTTAGGGCAGGTCATCAGAGGTTAGTTTAACTTTGAATCTCCTTTACTGGCTAACTTTCAAAACTGCATCATGGCACACCCTCTGGGGCTTCTTATATACCTTAGGAATAAGAACCTTAAAATAAGCATTTTCTTATCTTTTTTTCCTTACGGTTTCCCATTTTAATGATTCTAAATACAGGATTCTGTATCTATAATTTTTGACACATACTTTAATAAATTGAAAGTTCTTGAAAAAAATGTCAGATTTTTGTTTTCAACATTTCTTATAAACTACCATTGGTTAATACAGATGTATATTTGTTTATACACATGTATAACACGTACAACATACATACATACATAACTAATTTAGTGATTCCTCATAAATATCTGTGTTAATAGTAAGAACATATGTTACATGAAGGAGAACGAGAAATCATATGTGTCTTGAAGAACGTAGGGTCCAGGAAGAAACTCAATTTCCAAACAGAGGGGACATGCTCTGACACAGGTGAGTACCTGATACTCAAGGAGCACTCAGGCACCGGGAGGGGTGCTTCATCCACCTGGGGAAACTCAGGGACAGCTTCCGAGAAGTGGGTATCTACAAGATGAGCAGAATTTAGTCCTGTGAGACACAGGAGAAAGCATGGCACAGTCGGGGAGATGGAAGGAATTCAGTACAGCTGGAGCCAACTGGGAGCGGAGGAAGCAGTAACAGGTAACACTCAAGAGGTCACCTGGGGCCAGGCCACAGACGCTCGTTAAACCAGTGCTCGATAGAGAGAGGACTGAGAGCGTAATGGTTCTACTTTTAAGTTTCCTGAAATTGACATTTCTATCTATTTAATACCTTAGAAATCTTTTTCTGAAACTATATTAAATACTTAATATTTAAGCTAAACTGTACACTTAATAAAACAGGAAATTAGGATTTCTTTTCCAGGCATTACTGAGGCTATCATATATTTACCATTCGAGGTATTATATACAAACACAAATGGAAAAACATGGCTTATTCCTTCACGGAGCTGCTGTTACCCTCTGAAGTGAGATCTGTACACCCATTAAGAAATTCAATAAGTATTTATTAAACTGTTCTAGCATAGATCTAGGCAATGGAAAAAGAAAAAAAAAAAGAATCTAAGCAAGATATCAGGATTCTCTGAGCACAATTCTCATTCTCTCCAGTGTAGGAGTTTACATAGATTGTAAGTCATATTATAAATAAAATCACATTTTGTAGTTACATGCTCATGAAGACTGTGGATAAAAGAATTCCTTCTCTGGGCTGCTATGGTCTACAAAACACTATAAATCATTATATATATATATTTTTTAAGTAAAGATAGACTAGTAATATATACCTTTGTTAAAGTGTTTTCAGAGAATATATTTCTTTCTGCTGAAAATTAAGAGAATCAAATTTGTGATAAGGTGAAAATTATACAGTTTTCATTTTTAACCCCATGTAATCTTGATGTGATTAATTAAATTTAGATGATCTAAAATGATAAAAAGTTGAGAACTGATTTTGTTTGTTTGTTTGTTTATATAGCTCTTTAGCTTACTTTAACTAAGGGTTAATTTCCAGTGAAGATAAAGGAGCAAAGACTCAAAACGTGGTAATTAAGAGAAAACACTATAAAAAATATTTATAAAACACATAAGCCTGATATACTCATTCATCAACAGGTTATTTTTTAAACGTTACTAGGTCCCATGCGGGGATCTCAGCTCCTTAGACAGATGGGGGATGCATGCTACACATCTGGCCTGTGGAGTGTAGCTTCAGCTTCTTCTGGAGAGTCTCGCATCTGCCCTTTAGATTTCATACTTGCGTAGGCAGCCCCCAAATTGCATAAACCAATTCCTTGTAATAAACTGAGAGGGAGGGATGGAGGAAGGGAGGGGGAGGGAGGGAGAGACAGATGGACAGAGAGACAGATAGACACACAATGTGTGTTTCTGCACAGAGATAAATACATATCCTACTGGATCTCTTTCTCTAGGGGGGCTGATTGATACATTATGTTCCAATGGTAACTAATCTAGCAATTTTGAATGGGCAATGGCAATTGGTGAAAAAACAGTTGGACAAAAAAGTAGACATTGTTTTCCTCAAGAATACAGATGTGTCCCAATGAAATTATCTCATAAATACATTAATAAAGAATGTCCAAGCTACAACTTACCTTGAATTACATTTATCAGCATGATCTATAAAAGTATAAATATCTTAAATCCACAATAAATTGCCCTGGTTATTTTTATCAAAAGTTTTAATATGCTTTGCCAAGCATTTAAACTACCTGCTTTTAAAAAAGAAAACCAGGGGCTTCCCTGGTGGTGCAGTGGTTGAGAGTCCGCCTGCTGATGCAGGGGACACAGGTTCGTGCCCTGGTCCGGGAAGATCCCACATGCCATGGAGCAGCTGGGCCCGTGAGCCATGGCCACTGAGCCTGCGCGTCTGGAGCCTGTGCTCCGCAACGGGAGAGGCCACAACAGTGAGAGGCCCACGTACCGCAGAAAAAAAAAAAAGAAAACCAAACTGTAAGTATTACTATTATTCTTCCCAAGTCCATCTTTGCAGAGAATGTACTCAATACAGTGAAGTTAATGACACCAGAAACAGAAATGTGGAAATTATGAAGCACTTAAAAATAAGTAATAACTCCTAAATAATCAGATTAAAAAAAATTATCGATGACTGAAACAGTTAAAATCACAAATAAAAGCATCTCAGATGCACATTTTACAATCAGACAAAAATATCTGAAACAATCAATCTAGTTTTAACTAAACAAATAGCCCAACATGTCATGGGCTCACTGAGCAAGAAGTCTCAGCATCTACAGTGTATTATGAAAAAAAAAAAAACCCCAAAAACTAGTCATATGCTTAATATTAGTGCTCAGTGCCAATTATTCTGAATTAAAGTAACTAAAGCAAAGTAATGCAAAGCAATCTTCAATAAGATAAAAAAAACTACATGAATTAAAATTAAAAATTTTTTGAACAGCTTATTATATAGGCGAAAACAATCAGGCTATAAATCTTACTGGAAAGAACTTTTAACACTGTAGTTTAAGTTAGGATGCAAATATTCAAAAAGGAAAAAAAAGAAAAACCAGGCCACAGTGACACAAGCTGCATAGACACAGACAAGCCCAGTGCCAACTGAGGAACCTGAACAGATCCCAACAGCACACGGAACTTTGCACAAGCCACACAGGGCCCCGAGATACACAGTAGGAACCACTGTTTACAGCAGCACTTTTAATAGGGCCTACCAGACTCCTATCTTAGCAAACAAAATATATTTTTGGGATGGCGGATGGAATGAAGCACAGAAATGGAAGCATGTATTTTTTTTTTTTTTTCTTTTTGCGGTATGCGGGCCTCTCACTGTTGTGGCCTCTCCCGTTGCGGAGCACAGGCTCCGGATGCGCAGGCCCAGCGGCCATGGCTCACGGGCCCAGCTGCTCCGCGGCATATGGGATCCTCCCAGACCGGGGCACGAACCCGTATCCCCTGCATCGGCAGGCGGACTCTCAACCACTGCGCCACCAGGGAGGCCCTGGAAGCATGTATTTTAAGGAGCACCTGGGTAAAGAGGAAACAGGAGTTGGAATATATCTGTTTGAATATTTAGAAAGAATAGGGACAGAAAGTCAACAAATATAATCACCAGTAAGAGTAATCACCTGAAGAAAGAATACATGATGTTGAAGACTAGTAATGGTGAAAAAACAGTCTGGACAAAAAAGTAGACATGAAAAGAAAACAGCAAAATTTAAAGCAATAACTCAGAAACTACCAAACTTAGCTATCCCTCTTTACCAAGGCTACCCTATGGGAAAAGAAAGCAAAAATATGGGATAGACTTTGTAAAGATGCCTGTAAAACATTATGAATACAGTTGTATGCAGCTATAATGTTGAGCTAGATTTCTTCAAAGCTCTTTAGAGGGAAGGGATATGGGAACAGATGTATATGTATAACTGATTCACTTCGTTATAAAGTGGAAACTGACACACCATTGTGAAGCAATTATACTCCAATAAAGTTGTAAAAAAAAAAAAAAGCTCTTTAAACAAGGAAAAATTGAATGGAATTTTAAAAATTGCAGGTCAAACATGAATTCAAAGAATGACTGTAAAGACAGTAAAAATATGAGAAATATACAGAGACTCTATGGAACAAAACCGTAGAAATGATAAAGTTTCTATGACCTAATCTGCACTGATGTCTTGACATCCTAAGTCAAAATTCAAGATGTAGTAATACCCTTTCCTCACAATGTCACTCTTTCCAGGTTTACTCAGGACATCATACAGTCATGGGAGGGTAAACATGTCTAGTTATTTATTTAGTGCTTAAAAACATGTGTAAGGAGATGGCTTTATGATTGACTTTGACAAAAAAATAAGTTTAAAAATATGAATCTAATATAATGCAATAAAACTGTAAGGTGCACTCTGCCCTTCTAAAACTCCCTGCACATTGGCACAAACACACAGGTTTAAATAGTACATATCTTAGTAAAGTGAAACTGAGCCTTATATCTACACATTCCCAAGTGTAGAATTAAAAGCCTCATGACTGGACCAAAAGAACACGATTGCCCCCATTCATGTAACATTTGTACTCTTTCTGTAATTTCCTTGTATACTGAGCCACGCTTCTTTAAAGAAAGTAATGAGTTTCCTTAAGAAATAATTTTTAAAGTTACACAAAGAAGAAAATTAAAACCCCAACAAAAAAACATCAGTATGCCCTTCAACAAAAATAGGCATATTCTAGCATTTCTAGTATTAAAGAAACACCAAGAACTTTCAATCAACGTACATCACTGAACATCCTGACAAGGGAGAAGTTTTTAAGTATTAAACATGATTGATATCTACCTTTAATTGCTTTAATGTAACCATACATGTAAGAAGCAAGATATCAGTATACTCCCTGTACTAATAACCATTATAGTTCCACCACACCCAACATTGGATTTAAAACAAATCTAAGCCCCAATGAATGATCCATCCCCAGGTAATTCGTATGCGACTCTCTCTACACTGTTCTGTCCTTGCGGATGAAAGCACACTGGCAGTATGTGTATATCATGACTACCAGCACACTATCTATCCTTGAAAGATGGTAAAGCACACAAAAAAAGAAGATACTACAGAGCTTATTTTCTTTAAAAGAAAAAATATCACTTGAAGAGTAAAATTCCTGGGCCTCCCTGGTGGCGCAGTGGTTGAGAGTCCGCCTGCCGATGCAGGGGACACGGGTTTGTGCCCCGGTCTGGGAGGATCCCATATGCCGCGGAGCGGCTGGGCCCGTGAGCCATGGCCGCTGGGCCTGCGCATCCGGAGCCTGTGCTCCGCAACGGGAGAGGCCACAACAGTGAGAGGCCCGCGTACCGCAAAAAGAAAAAAAAAAAAAAAAAAAAGAAAAGTAAAATTCCTGCAAACGTCCACATACTGACTATACTCCATGTATTGACAATTTACATGAATCTACATTGACACACGACAAGGTACTGAACTGTAGGTTTTATTCTCTAAGGACATTTAAGGATATGTGGGAATAAGACACCTTTTATACTCTTTCAACTATTATCCTATTCAAGTATTATCCTCAAGAAAATGACCTCTTCCAGAAGGGATGTTCAAAACCCACTTTTGAAGAACCTTCTGGAGAAGCAAACCAAGGAAGTTGTTAGGGAAACCTCATCTGGGGGTAAAGGGGGACTGGGCAGCGGCAGTAACTGAGAAGAATAAAAATCCTCCTGCCGTTTGGTCTGTGTGCGTGTGCTAAGTATT
This sequence comes from Mesoplodon mirus, assembly GCF_964341445.2. Classification (NCBI taxonomy): domain Eukaryota; kingdom Metazoa; phylum Chordata; class Mammalia; order Artiodactyla; family Ziphiidae; genus Mesoplodon; species Mesoplodon mirus. The sequence continues at coordinate 85,558,217 of NC_138989.1, read as the reverse complement.
CGGATATATATCACATGCGGTTGAATTTATAAAACGTGGTAACACAAAAACAGGGCACTGCCAACTGCAGAAAAAAAGTGACTCCAGAGCCTTCAATGGTAAACAGTGATGAGCTGTGAACGGTCTTAGGACTTCAAAGCCAAATGGTAACTCTTATTAGACGTCAGGCCACAGAACACCGCAACCAGAAAGGTTTCTCAAACTCTACTCTGCCTAAGAATCCTTGGAGAACTTGCTCAAAACAGATATTCTCTAGATGTCTACTCGACAGCAGTTCAGGAAGGGAGGAAGAACGTGCGTCGTCAAGGACTGTCTCTGGTTGATTCTGGTGCAGGTGGCCAAGAATACAGTTCGATTATCCCTGGTGTTACGGGTCATGAGAGCAGGGGAAGGAGACGAAGAGAAAGGCCACAGTGGTGGAATGTCAGGAGACACGGTCCACTAAGTCACTGCTGTATTATGAGAAAGAGGGCCGTGGCCTGGATCAGAATGGCAAAGGGCTGCTATTAAAGCACTGGATGGTAAGGAAGACTGTCCTGTGAGGTACTGTGCTTCAAATGTAAACTACAGGATGCTAAGAGGGGCCAGCTGAGGGCAGAGAGGTCTGCTAATTTTAAGGTAAAAGACAGGAACAATGGGCTACTACCAGGAAGCATCAAACCAGAAGAAGTCTGTGGGACGCCTCCCTATGGCACATAAGGTCAAGTATCCTTGAAGAGGTGTGGCGTGTGGGTTCGTGAATCAACTCACTCAGGAGTTAATGCCATAACAAAAGGTAATCCTGCACAGGATGGGTCCTCTGGACTCCTACAGGCAGATGCTGGACCACAGAAGCAGCAGCCCCAGGTGAGATTCTAGTTCAGTGCCTGAAGGCCTGAGTAAGGAGCCCTTAGCATTTAAGTCTTTAGTCAGAGGTAGGCTCTAAGAAAAACAGTCTGGGTGACAGACAAAAGGAGTCCAGGCAAGGGAATGAATAATTCTCCAGGAAGGGGTCCTAGAGAAAGAGCTGTGCCCAGGAGAGGTGAGGTCAGGAGGGGTCAACGCCAGGTAACCACCATGGCCGTGTGGCTCTGAGCAGTTACCTCCTCTCTTCCAGGCACAGGAACTGCAGCCCAGATGCAGCGGACGTAGCCAGATGCAACACCAGGCCTCATACAGTAAGGTGGGCCTTGGTTCCCGCTCAAGAAATGATAAGTTATTTTTATTATAACTCAGATCGTTTATTCACTAAATAGTGAGGGGAGGTTGGTAAAAACTCTGCTGACAGCTGGAAACTGAGGCACAAACTCTCCTGCCTGAGTAAGTCACACTGGACATCAGGAAGCTACAGGCAAAGCACAGGCCAGGTGTGGAGCAGGGCCGGGAAAGGGAAGCGGCGGATGCCAAGCAGGCAGGTGGTGTGGCTCAGGGACTCCCCAGATGGGCCCAGAGGGCCGCCTCCTAAGGAAGGCATGGAGACACCAAAGACCTCAGCAAACAAAGACAGTCCAGCTGTGCCACCAACGGGGAGAGGAAGGCAGAAGAGGAGGTTTTAACCTGGCAAATAAAGTGCTACTGTCCTGTCCCCCAGGGAGAAAGGGGGAGGGCCTGAGAGGCAGGGGTGTTGTGACTGTACAGATGCTGAAGGATGCGGAGGCCGTCAGTCAGAATTCGAAGTTTTGTGCTCAAAGGCTATGGGTTTTCTTCCTCTAGTTTGTAACCAATTTTTCCCTTCCCTTCCCTTCAGACTTCTTGAAGAACCCCTTATATAACTGCGGGAGCCATTAAGCTTCCAGAAACACATACCTAGTCAGGTGCTAATTTCCTGCCTCTATTTTTCTCACATGGATCCCTCAGCCAAGAAGCCCCCTCCTCTACCATCACCTCCACAAAGGCTGCTGTCAATTCAGCGGCACCTGGACTCCTAGGACACGATGTGATGTGTACTCGCATCCAGCATATCACTGTTTTTGTGCTGATGTTACCTGTTCCTGGAACGTCCGCGTCCTGGAGGCGGGATCTGTATCTTCTTTGTTCTACAGTTTCGGTTCGCAGTGCGACTGGCACTGCACTTGGCACGAGAGTCACTGAACACGGGCCGCACACATTCACACATTCCTCTTCCTACTGCAAGTCTACCCCTCCAAGGTCATCTCGGGACAGATCTTCCCTCCCCTTCTCAAAACGCGAACACCACCAGCCTCGTTCAAGAAGCAGGCGCACTCACTCAACATTCTCCTCTGCCAGAGTGCACTTCCTCATCTTGAGCGTTCAGCACGGATGCTCGCGGGCAGCAGTACCCCCCCACCCCGCCACCATGGGCACCATCATGTCAGGCGCAGCAGGACAGGGAGTCAGAGGAACTTCCCAACTGACCGGTGCACCCACAGACGCCAGGAACCGGCGACTCTCCCGTCCATCCCGCCACAGGGGCCAATGCTGGACCTCGAGCCAGAGTGGCTCAAGCAGTGTTCAGTGACCTGCTTTCCCCCTCTAACAGTGAGACACACGGTGAAATGAAAGAAGATCACAGCCCAGAGGGCTGGGCTGGGGAGCGAGTTTGTCCCACTGCAACTATATGGTCAGATGCCTGCAGCAGATGCACACCTGTGAGGGTGGGTTCCGGACAAGCAGGGGTTGTTCTGGTTCCTGCTTCCACATCAGGAAGAGGGCTGGGGGCTGGCGGTGGGGGGTGCCTAGCTGCCTCCTACAGACCCCTGAACACAGCAAGAGGCTGGGGACGGCTCTCAGGGGAAGCCCTCAAGGCTCACGGTCAACAGGAGGCACGATTCCCCCGGCTCTGCACTCAGAAGAAAAAAGCATCTTTTTTCTGGAGTCACCACCTCCACTTCAGCAGGATGACAGGAATTTACAAGCCACAGCAATTAAAACAAAAAAGGCAGAAAAATCGTGTTCATTCCTAAGACCAGTCAAAGCCAAAACCGTCTGGTCAACTGTCAACACTAGACGGTGTCTCCTGGGAAAAAGGCAGCTTGTTATCAGCCCTGTGCGCCAAGCCAGCTAGTTTTACTACTACTAATGTCTGAGGAAAGCTGAAGAGTGTTTCACCCATATCTCTTAGCCGTCTATCACCTGTAACTGCAGTCTGGCCTGTGAGAGAGAAAGGGGCACCACTTCTAGCTGATGCACAGGACCATCCTCTATCTCAATGCCTTTGTCTAGAAGTATCTGCTGTTTTGCTTGTACTATGTAATATGAAGCAAATCCTCCTGATGAGACAAAGCAAAGACCTTCTGGAGGTGGCACTGTCAATCCAGTCTGGGATTACTTTGATAGAAATGATGATACAGAGAATACGCTGACAGTAGAGCTTTGATGGAGGTTCTCAAGGGCCTCTATCCTCAAACTGTTTCAACCAGTGCTCAGAGGAGTGGACAGGTACAAACAAAACAAAACAAAACAAAACAAAAAAGGACTTAGAGATTTCTTCACACCCAAATCACTCCATTCTCCAGGCATAAAGTAGCTAAGAAGTAAATTAACTGGGTCATGCCTGCAACAAAGCCCAAAGGAGTAGAAACAGAACAGAACTAGAAAATACTCTCTAAATCAGCTGGGACAATGATGTCCATATTGTCGGGGGGCACAGGGACCAGCATCTGCAAGCTGCTGTACAGAGCTTCGCCTACACCGTATGGGTTAATCGAGTACTCCACTGCACCGCTGCTGAACAAGGAGAGGAGAGCACATTCTCTAAAGGTTGTTAAACTCGGGTCAGAGTTTTCAGGAAAAGCCAGGACATAACTCCTCCACCACTATCTCATTCATTGCCCTGTTGCTTCAATGGAAAGTATCTTTCCTTTTACTTCCTTACCTGTTTATTGGCTACTTCCCCAGGGTTAGAACGTAGGCTAGCTCTCTGAAGAACAGGCAGCCGGTCTTCCTCATTTCTAACTGTATCCGCGGCACCTGCGTGGTCCCTGAGGTCATCAGTGCTGCGCCCTCTTCTGGTTACAAAGCACATCACGTGTGGGTTCACTGTTCCACAATCTGCTCAGAGGTGCTCTATGTGGCTCCTAGAAATGTCTTAATGTAATGGCTAGAATGATATTTACTTACCTTCCTCATACTTCTGGTGGCTTTAACATGCCCACCTGATCTGAGGGACCAGCAAGTGTGCTGCAAGCTGGTACTCCACACCCATGGACCACTGCCAGGGTAGCAGGACCTCAGCGGAGGGTAGAAATTTCCCCAGTTACACTTCAGAAAAGGAGGTTTCCTGGGGCAGGCTTTGGAAGAGTGTGTTGTATTGCATTAAAATTAAATATGGTTTACATGAGCTGTGAAATGTCAGCCCGAGGCTCTTTCTATTCCCTAGGCTTATAAGTTTAAAAGAATCATTCTCTTCCTCCTGCCTTATAAGTTTTTCTTACTTTCTCTCCACTCAACCCCAGTGCTGGCTTTTCTAATGCTAGTTAACAAAAATGGCAAATTTTCAGATATTACTGTAAAAATACATGACAGTTTTGTGGAAAAAAATATATGGTCCGTATATGTAATAAATATGTGTATATATATTTATACATATAATTTATATAAAGATAATAAATGTGCATATTTATACATATATACATATATAAATATAACTATAACATATGTATTTATATATTATGTAAAAATATGATGTGTATAAATATATATTAAAAAGGTCTTAAGTTTAAAAAAAGGACAATCCACTCAACTGCAGTAACATATTATTAATGAGGGTTCTGGAAGGAGAAACTCTAAGTGAAGCTACATCAACTGCAAGATACAATTCTTCATAGTTTCCCTAGGGGTTCTTTTCTTCCTACTACAACTTCAATGATTTCATCATATTTGAAATCAGCTTGAATAAAAATTCTTTTTTATACCCACAGGCAGTATCCTCCTGGTTTAGATACTCTCTCAAGTTATTTTCCCCCTCACCTACAGCTAGAGACAATGTCAAAATCAACAAAAGCTTGATCTTTTAAAAATTAAATTTCTTACCCACCTTGGAAAAGTAAAGCACACGAATACTATAATCACAAGGATGTGGGTTCGAATATCTCTTCTTTACCACATAACAGTGTTCCTGGAAACGTACTTCACCCCTCCAAGCCTCGCTCACTATCTTCATCTAAGCAGCAGGTGAAATCATACCCTTTTCTGAGGGTTCTCTAAGGAAACCTAAGGAAAGTACCTGGTATATAGATACTTGGAGCTCAAGCATCATCGCCCCATGTGAAGACGCTCACCTGAGTCTTATCAAGCCAAAAAACGGTAAGGTATTTCCAGAGCACCTACCCTATACCTGTGTATTACAAATCTCTGGGTAAAATGTATGTCCTGGACAGCCGGGGGCTGCTGAGAGGCAGCCAGAGAACAGGGGGTGTAGGGCAGAAGCCAAGGCAAAGGGAAGGTCCCCGTGCACGACGTCAGGGAGGTGGCCACCAGGTGAGAGATCACTAGTGATCCAGTACAAGTTTGCACAGAACACTGAGCATCAGGATTAGCTTTTGATGAGGCAAGCAGCGGGTGATGGGTGAAGAAATAGACAGAGGACACTGTCCTCTCAAAAAAAGCATGTCAGAGAAAAGAGAGGAGACGAGGAATTGAATGAAAGGGAGAACCACGGAAGATGAGGATTTATAAATGGGAAGAGACTTGAACAAGGTTGATATAGTGAAAGGAAGGAGCCAGCAGAGCAGTGCTGACCGAAGAGAGACTAAAAGATGGGGCAACAACTGAAGCAAAATGTGACCAGGAGGCGGGAGGAGACTGCCTGCAGCGCCCCCAGGGTGGGACGGGGATAGGCACGGAGCACGGAAAGGGACAGCAGGTGTGTGAGTAGGGTTCTCACCTGGATTACCTTGTCACCGTGCCGCCAACCAGTCTTTTCGGTAAAAGCACCACCCTGAAGCTTCCAGAGTAGGCAGTCATTAAACGAGGAAACCTGATCACCCTGGCCCACTTCATATCCTTTAATATACTCTGCAGCAAAGGCTACCGGGCGCCAACTCCAGTGTCTGTTCTACCTTTTCCTTCTTGGTAACAGCAGCTCACAGAGCTCCCGGCATAAAAAGCTACCTTCCGAGCATCGCTTAGAGCCAGTGAATGGGTGAAAGTAAAATCGGGTCCATGAGATGGACCAGGTGGGACCTCTGAAAGCCTCTTTAAAGAGAGCAGGCTCAGCAGAAAGGCCTCATCCTGCCTAACTCCTTTCCTGCCTCTTCGGGCTGCAACTAAGACGTCCTGGCTAAAGCCCCAGCAAGTGCCCTGGGCCACAGGTGTCTCTGGGCATGGAGCCCGTGCTGGAGTGGTGGGCAGAGGAGAGCCAGGCTGTGGCCACGAGCAGGGCAGCCCTGCTGGCCAAAGCCACCTACATGTGAATGGCTTTTATGTAAGAAACTAAACCCCTTTAAGGTTACATTGCTGATCGGCTTTTCTTTTACTTTTCTTTCCTTCTTCCTTCCTCTCTTTCTTTCATTTTGGGGAAGAATGGTTTCTCATACTGGAAGCTGAACTCCACATCAACTTCTTACGACCTGAAACACTGTTCAGGAGGACATTCAGACACCTTGCTTTCGGAGCTGCGTTGTCCGGCACCAAATCCAGCACATCCCCGCCGGCCGAGCAGCCTGTCCTGAGATGCTCGCACTCAGGAAGGCAGGTCCCGACCCCCCCCCGTAGCTGGGCCGCTTGTGCAGGGGAGCCCCGCACTGCTCAGCAGAGGCTCTCCCGACTCCGAGACGGCTCGGCCAGCCCCCTTGCCACGTGCTGATTACACCCCACTTGCATATTTCCATCATAAAATGCTTCACCCGTCCGATAATCACGATGTAGTTTTCTGTCTCCCCCACCAGTACCCCAAGGACATGCACGGGGAATCGGTGCTGAGTCCGTCCACCACCTGCTGGAGGAGGGGCTGCATGGTGGGGCGCATGGGCTGTGGAGGAACAAAAAGAGAGCAGGTCTGCACACTCGAGGGCGGTGGGCAAGCTGAATAAGTACACAGAGAGAAAGGAAGCCAGGAAATGGAGCCAGCTGACGCCTGGCTCCAGGGAGACACCGTCAACTTAGAAGAGACGGCTAGAATCCAAGAGGCCCACCTGTGAGGCCTCAGACCTCCAGCGCCTTCAGTGTTCCTTCCTATGTGCAAGGGACCCCGAGGAAAAAATGGAGAAAATCTTACCTAAAGCAATCAGATGCAGGCAAACAGCTAACTCAATGGTGTATACAGAAAAAATCCTTACCAAAGGTTGGAAGAATTTAATAGGCCTTAATATTTTAAAAATTTTAGTGATAGCTTAAATACTCACGATAAAGCTTCTAAAAAACTTTAATGGAACTATTGATCTGCATTTTCATTTAACAAGTTCTAACAAAGTCAAAAGGAGAAGATCTGTCTTAATTGTTCGTTTCCTTTCAAGATATAATTCAGCTAGCCCACAGGGGAAATTTCCTGAAGTCATCACAATGTCACTTAATGTAATAAACATCAATTCTAAGACTTCAAATCAATATTCTCCTTGCCAACTATTTTAAAAAACTGAAAATAAAAGTCCAAATAAACTTTTCAGTTCTAGGTGTAAGGAACTAATAAATAGTGACAGAAAAAGAACAACAAACAGGTGTAGGAGTACAAAGAAGATGATGTAATTGAAATAGGCTCTCTCCCACCTCACATCCACTAGGATGGGGCTACTGTCAAAAAACCAGAAGTACCAGTGTCAGCGAGGATGTGAAGAAATCGGAATCCTTGTGCACCGCTGATGCGAAAGTAAAATGCCGCAGCAGTATGAAGTTTCTTCAAAAAATTAAACATGGCATTACCATATGATCCAGCAATTCCACTCCTGGGTATATCCCAAAAGAATTCAAAGTAGGGTCTCAAATAGATATCTGTACACCCATAATGCAATTCCACTCCTGGGTATATCCCAAAAGAATTCAAAGTAGGGTCTCAAATAGATATCTGTACACCCATCATGTACCAGCATTATTCGCAAGAGCCAAAAGGTAGAAGCAAATCAAGTTTCTATTGATGGATGAATGAATAAAACAGTGTGGTCTCCACATACAATGGAATATTATTCGACCTTAAAAAGGAAGGAAATTCTGACGCAGGCTACGGCATGGATGAACCCTGAGGACACTATGCGAAGGGAAATAAGCCAGTCTCAGAAGGATAAAGGCTGTAGGACTCCCCTACATGAGGAAGGGCCTACAGTAGTCAAACTCACTGAGACAGAAAGCTGAATGCTGGCTGCCAGGGGCTGAGAACCGGATCCTTTTCCTATAAAGGAATGACTGGAATAGGAGAAAACCTGAACAGGGTCTCTGGACAAAGAACACACGGGAGTTCTTTGTATGATTCTCAAGATGTTTCTCTAAGTTTGAAGTTATTTCAAAACAAAAAGTCTAACAAAACGTTACTCAGAGTCAGGGGAGTGTGGAAATGGCCTCGTCCACCCTGTTCCTCAGCACAGGATGGGCAGTGTCCTCAGGATGCAGTGACGTGGGACGGCCGCTCACCTCCGTTGCCACCTGCGGAGCTGGGCACTGAGTGCTGACAAAGGCAGATCAGACATTTAAGCAGACACAGAGACGCTGTATTTTGTTTGGCTGGAAATATGAGAATTCTTGATAAACACCTCTACCCAACCTCCCACCCCATTCTCACCCCATAAACATCACAGAAGTAGATGTGAGATTGGCCTTCCTCAGACCAGAGAAGAATAAAGATAGTTCTTTAACATTTAAAACTCGCATAAGGTTTCTAAAGAAAACAGAGCTTAATCAAACACCACCACACATTCAGCACTTGGGCCAACTGCCAGAGAGAGCAACCTTGAAGAGTATCACCTGGAACCTTGACAAATTATGGCTGAGATCAATGCAATGCAATGCAATGCATAGAGACAGTGAGCAGGGCGCGGTCTACGGGGCATGACTGGCTCTCTCTGCTTTGGGTCCTCCAAACTTGTGATAGTGCCACGTAGCCAGGACACCAGACGCCTGGACCTTCATCAGCACAGAGCCCTGCGGAGAGGGCCTCACAGACTGCAAATCCAAAAGGAGCCAAGTGGAGAAAGATGTTGTAAGTTCTGCAAAAGTAAAGCAACCTAATAATAAAAACCCAAAGAACAAATTCCTTCTGGTATTGAATGACAAGAAAAAATTGTCTCTACCAGTGGGTAAGATGCAGCCTTAGATGAGAAAATAAAAATTCCATATCCAAATACATTTGTATATGTGTTTGCATGTGCTTTTGCTGACAGGAATCTTTGTGCCAAATTTAGTGCCAGTTACCCATCGTGTTCCATACTGGGTTCTTGCAAAAATGACTTCTCCTAAACACTTCCTAATTTTTAAAAATATTTCATTTTAAATTTCTTATGTGTTAGTTCTAGAAAATACATTAACATAAAAGAGACGGAAAAAGATACTGTGAGCTGAGGCTACCAAGGTATGATGCCATATTGATCAATATATCAAACGCTTCTCATTAACAAACAGAAGGGCAGAACAGGACATGAGCGAGACCACACAGACGCAGCCCACTCTTCCAACTACACCATGATGACAACCATGCTCCGTTCACGTTCAAACTAAAATAGGTTTTATTTTTGAACAACCTAAATCAATTTCAAAACATATTAAAAACACTCCAGAGCTTGTAAATCCTTAAAAAGTAAATGACACATTTCTCAATTGAGACTCTTCCCAAAACAACACTAGTACCTACACCCTGTTTCAGTAAAGCAGCTCCTCCACAGTCAAAACACGAACTGCTGAACTGAGGATGGGTTCTATTCTGTCACAATATCCGAAAACTATTGGGTTGGGGAGAGAAAGTACACTCCTAGCCTCTGCCTTCATCCAAGCCACCTGCCCCCGCACGCCTTGACTTAACACACTTTGAGACCACTGCTCTCCCAGAAGACGGCGACCTTGATATCAACCACCATCATCCAGCTTCCATCTTGAGTTGTTTCCTTTACCACAACTTCCTCTACAGGAGTGATGCCCCATTCTAAGAACTCCCATCGTGGACTTCTGTTCAGAAGGCTAAATGGCATTCCAGGTCCTCATCTGTGGCTTAACAAAGCAGCGGAAAGATCAAGAGCTCTGTAACCAGAGTCACTTGGGTTCCAAGTCAAGGTGTGCCAACTAGAGCTATGTGATTTTGCTGGCTCTCAACTTCCCTTGTGAGACAGGAGAAGTGGTTAAGGGTGAGATAAAGTGTACCTCTCAACGTACGTTAGTTGATCAAGTAGTGTCCTTAACCACTTATTATTCCAGGAAACCAGCTAGTTGCCTAGCGCTGCCCATTCCGTAGTTTAACTTAGTACTGAAATATAACTGTATTGAGAGTCGACTCTTCTGCCGCTGAAGCACATCACTGTGGCCGACAGCCTGCTCTGACAGGTCGCCTGGCCCCATAGCTGATGATGACTGACACTTCTGGGCCCCCTGGGATGGAGACCCCCAAGTCTCCACTAGCACAGTGCTGCCAACAAATACTGGCCAGACATCAGGGCACGCCTCAACATACTGCCCACCTATCCTGCTCCAAGCCCTCTGGACGCCACTGCCTGCCTGCCTTTCCCCTGCCAGGTGCAAACAAACTGCCCATTTATTCTGGGTGGCTGCAAGTAAATTGCTAAGCACTACAGACAAATTCTGAAATACACCATTTCCTATAACATCTTCCCACTGTTTCCCTTATTCTAGAAAATCAATCCATTCACTCCTGAAAAAAAACAAAAACAAACAAAAAAACCCTCCCCATCGTTAAGTCCATCATTTTCCTTATCCTTTCACTCACACTGAGAATGCCTACTTTCTTCTTTGCTAAACCCTACACCACCCTCCTTCAGTACCCAGTGCAAATGCCACTACTTTCACTCACACAGTCTTCGTTCAACAATTATGTACGGAAGGCTGCCACGTGCTAGGTTGTTCTAGACATCAGAGACAGAGCAACGAACAAAACACAGCAATGAAGAAGCCCCACGAAACCCTTAGAATCTAGCTGAACAGCCCCATTATCCAAACCGGGGTCCTCTTCTCACTGCTCCTGCAGAATGCAAGCAAACCAAAAAACAACAAAACATAACGGTAAGGATAGTCCAGAAGGTGAGCATATTGGACTGTAAACTCTTCAGTGTCAAGTCCCATGAATTTTATCCTTTATTATAACCCATGAAATTCAGCAGGGAGCAGGAACTCAAAAGCTCTCGTTTTAGAATATTGGTAGAGAACTGATAGCTTTAGAACCACACACTACTGAGACAACTCTCAAAATTAAAATTCATGAGTAGAAAAATGATACTCCTTAAGGAAGTGTTTTAATATCTGATATTGTAATGAATAATTTAAAAGCAATGATTTTTTTAAAAATGTCCTACTATGAGAAGCCACCATTACATAATATTTGAGCTGGTCCCAGTAAACATTCTCACATTATCCCATTTTATGAACAGGTCCAAGAGGTCAGAGCCTCTCAAGCAACATTAGGTGAACATCGCCAAGCAGAGGCACTGGGTATACTGTCCACGACGCTGTGTGACTGTTCCTCAATCAGCGTCAGATCACAAGAGCATCTGATAAGAACTCAAACAAAACCAACAACAGAAGACAAGCATGCCAATCTGCCAACAGATTAGTCAGACAACCCTGTCTGTTCACCTGTCCCTTAACATAGATGGCTAAAGAAGAGAGCCAGAAAATGAATACAGATGTTCTTAAAAGCAACCACATCTCCTATGGCTTGAGTATTATGGGAAACACAACAGAGCACGTATCTCTTAGCCACACTGTTAAACTTCCATGTCCTTCCATTAGGAAGATCCAACCACTCCCACAGAATATACTTTGAAAATGAGAAGATTCTTAGAAGAAACAATAATGCTTTCCTTTAAGTAGAATCTTGTTCATGAAAATTATGTAGAGAAGGGAAAAACACATCTTGGAATAATTGAGTTTCATCCCTGATAAAACAAGAATACCAAACGCAGAGCATGAGCCCTTTTTTCCCCAAAACAAATATCTGCAGCTATTTCTTGCAGGCCTATTGGCATTTTGTACTCACTACTATTTCAATAATGAAGTTTACAGAGGCTCAAAATTCTGTACATCTGACCAAGATGCTCTAACACTTCAGTTGAGGCTTCAGAATTTGTTGACATGTGGCACCACCTCTCAGGGAGGTGAAAGGCATGTCACAACCAAGCTGTGTTTCCAGCTGTGACATGTCTTGGTACAGAAGGGCAGGACGGAGATGGAGAGGGAGAGAAATTATTTCCTTTATCATTTATCAAGAGTCATGCCAAAATGCTGTAGTCTTTACTCACATTTTGTATTTTTTTCCTGTTCAGTGGCCTTCATACAATGAAAAGTATGTTTTAAAGTTATATTATTGAAATGTATTGAATAATGACTGTCAAGGTTGGAAACTAGCCACAAGAATGAATGTTATCTGTTCCTCAGTCCTCCAGAGAGGGCCATAAATGCACGTGATATTCCTTGGTGCTGTATTTTGCATTTGGATTTCTGATTTAGACAAAATGTGTTTTAAAAAATGGGTAAGAAGGCAGCTGCTGAATTAAAATACATCTGTGTGTAAAAGAAGTTTTGCTTATTTTAGTCAAAGCAAGGAAAGCGTTACAGTGAAAAAATTTCTTTTGATAACCTAAAAATAAATCTGCAAATAGCCATTCAATATGCAGAAGCAAAAATTCAAACTCAAACTGATAAATACATACTGAGGGCATATTATATATAAATAAAGTACAACATAAGAAATAAATACTACAACGTACAAGAGATATAGATTAAAATGATAATGAAATGTAGTACATAAACTTCACTTCATTATCTACACGTTGGGAACTGAAGAACAACTCATGTTAATAAATCGAGTGTGGGAGAATCTGACCCAAAGAAAACAAGGCACAGGTTCAAGTCACACAAAGCACGGCAACACACCACAAGGGAGGGACATGTTCCCACGTTGTCACCACTGCCCAACCACCTGTGACTTCTGTGACCAACTCAGGAAGGAAACGTGGGCACAGTACGACCGACCAAATCCTGGGAGCGCAGGATGCAAACCCCACGTATGCACTGAGGTCAAGTGCCATCTCACATTCCCAAGCTGGGTTAGTGTGACAAATTTACACACTGATAAATTATCATCTTACATAAGATTTCCCTGATACATTTCAAAAGAAAAAAGATATTTGAGAATGAAATTTTGAGCCAATACATAAACTGCCCAATTAAGCCACACGATATGATTGATACCACCCACTAGACTATAGATAACCCACCATCCTATGTCTCTAAAATTCAGAGTAGCTTTAGAATCTATCATTGGCTTTTAAATGGTCTGTAAAAATACACTTCATGGTCACACTTAATATAATTCCTGCCCAACACTGCAGCTTCTTGGGAGTTATTTACTACTTTTAAAATTATCTTCATGTGCCCCAAAGCACCGTCACACAGGATTTTGAACACACAGGTCTTAATCAATGTTTATATATGTATATACGTATGCATCTATTTTTAAAATACATATTTAATTTTAAAACGAATGTCTTGGGCTTCCCTCGTGGCACAGTGGTTAAGAATCCGCCTGCCAGTGCAGGGGACACAGGTTCGAGCCCTGGTCTGGGAAGAGCCCGCATGCCACAGAGCAGCTAAGCCCGTGTGCCACAACTACTGAGCCTGCGCTCCAGAGCCCGCAAGCCACAACTACCGAAGCCGGCATGCCTAGAGGCTGTGCTCCACAACGAGAAGCCACCGCAATGAGAAGCCCGCACACTGCAACGAAGAGTAGCCCCCACTCGCCGCAACTAGAGAAAGCCCGCACGCAGCAACGAAGACCCAATGCAGCCAAAAATAAATAAATTAAAAAGCAAACAAAAACGAATGTCTTAAATAGTGGCATAATTTTAGTACTAATTTATAAGTAAACTCCGTAAGGTACAAAAATGCACAATTTAGTTTGTATTTTGTACTTCATAAACAAAAATAACATAGCAAAAGTCACTCCTTCATACTCACCAAGTATTATGTGTATGCACATTAAAGATAACTGATGTGGGGGCTTCCCTGGTGGCGCAGTGGTTGAGAGTCCGCCTGCCGATGCAGGGGACACGGGTTCGTGCCCCGATCCCGGAAGATCCCACATGCCGCGGAGCGGCTGGGCCCGCGAGCCATGGCCGCGGAGCCTGTGTGTCCGGAGCCTGTGCTCCGCAACGGGAGAGGCCACAGCAGTGAGAGGCCCGCGTACAGCAAAAAAAAAAAAAAAAGATAACTGATGTGATTTTTAGGAACAAATGCCAACCAAACAACCGAGTAAGAGGAAGTGTGGGACCTATTTATAAAATGAATTGAGAACATTAATTTCCTCAAAGTAAGGGGAACTACAGTAATATGGAAACATTCTGTATGTTTTGTAACAAGTCACCATTCAGACACAGTATTAAAAAAACACTAAGACTACAAAAAAGGTGCCAAGGTTTAGTTCCTGCAGCTCTTCCTCAAAAAGAATCAGAAATTCAAATTGTTGAAAGGGGAGGGTAACACATGGGATGTGTTTCCCTGTGATATGTTTCTCTTTAGAGGACAGCGTGATCCATCTACATGAACTGAGATTCTGACTACCAATTGTACTAGTGACATATCAGCTAGTGTGGTAACTCTGCAGTCTGAGTGCAGGTATCTGCTAGAATGTCTGAGTACACTCAGCCTTCAGAGCGATGAAAAATCAACCCTAAAAATAATTAACATATAAAAGCAATAGATTTTATTCAGAGATAGATTTTAGCACACAAACACATAAGAGAATCAATGAGGTCCTTAGTAAATTTAACAGAGAAAAGGTAAAGGAACATAACAGAATAAAGGTCTATAGAAAGCAGTTCCTTACTTATTATCTAGTACATAAATTGTATACACAATTTTAGAATAGGCTTGTGTCTTTATTGACACAAATATTGACCAAAAGTCAAAATCATTAATATATTTGCATGTTAAAATGCGGACTACTTTCAGCAATTAGATTATGTACTTATTAGAATAATATTCTACTTATTGAGTTTTATGGATATAAATTTAACTGACAAATGCCATATCTGGTCACATCACTATTGAGTTAAAAATACAAATGAAGTGTTTTTCACCGTGAATTCCACCAAACTCAGGAATTAAATACATCAAAGCCACCAAGCAAAAAGCCAACAAATTGTGGCATGATAACAAATGGAGGACTGATAACACCACCAAGATTAAGAATTATAACCATTTAGAAAGGATTTCAAATTCATTTGTTTGTAGAAATAGAATTCAGGGGGGAAAAAAGAATTTTGCCTATGCTGTTTCCATTTTATGGAACAGACAACAATTAGTTACTACATTTTTATATCTAAAAATACTGTCATACACTTGGCACCTTAGGAAAAAATAACTTCTATATTGAGTTTGGCAAACATTATAAAAACATTATTACATTTATTTTATTATTGTGCATTATCTAGAGAAAATATTTAGATGTTTCTCTTTGTGTATATTGTATTGATACTTGCATTTAATAGAATTAGGAAAATATCATCACTTTTTGCAAAAAGATAGACTGAATTAACAGAAAAGTAATTTTTAAAATGTGTTATTTATCTGTGTTTAGGTGCACCTAAGTTGGTAAGAAAAGACAGAAATAAACCGAAGCACAAGGAAATAAGAAGAAAGTTTTCAACAGAAAGGAATTAGATGAGGATGGAAGTGTGAGATGTGGAGAAAGTTCCCCTCAGCCCTTCACGAGGTGAACCTGATGGGGGCTGAGGCAGAGGTGGCCCATGAGATCCTCCTACTTCAACTCAACAACAGCCAAGTATCCATAAACTTATCTGCAGAAGGGTTACCCAAAAACAAAGAATTTCCTTTAATTGGGTGGATCAAGCCACACATTAGCAGAACAGCAACAAACCCAAAAATGTCCTTTCATACAATAGCTTCTAGTACATTCTACAACTTCCAATTGAGAATGTGCATAACCATGAGCATAAAAAACCTCACATGTCAAATCCTAAGGATTTGTGTAAAAGTAAATGGAATCGGCATTTGGATACATATTGTGCAGAGTGGGAACAACATATAAAGAACTCCAAAATGTTATTAGGAGGCATGGCACGCTACTGTTTTGCTTAGTTTGTGTAGTAAGGAAGCAACAGTTATGCTTTGGCAATAATAATCTATGTACACAGTAAAGTAGAAAAAATCTAAAATATTAAAGTCATATCGTGACTTTACAGGAAGAGTTTGAAACAAGTGACAGGACTCAGGTTATGTACACTACCAGGAAGCAGGAGAGGATTCAGGGTTAGTACACCACCAGGCAGCAGGAGAGGACTCAGGTTAGTACACCACCAGGCAGCAGGAGAGGACTCAGGTTAGTACACCACCAGGCAGCAGGAGAGGATTCAGGTTAATACACCACCAGGCAGCAGGAGAGGACTCAGGTTAGTACACCACCAGGCAGCAGGAGAGGACTCAGGTTAGTATACCACCAGGCAGCAGGAGAGAATTCAGGTTAATATACCACCAGGCAGCAGGAGAGGACTCAGGTTAGTACACCACCAGGCAGCAGGAGAGGACTCAGGTTAGTACACCACCAGGCAGCAGGAGAGGATTCAGGTTAGTACACCACCAGGCAGCAGGAGAGGACTCAGGTTAGTATACCACCAGGCAGCAGGAGAGGACTCAGGTTAGTACACCACCAGGCAGCCAGAGATAATAGCTAGAAACAGGCTCTAGACCTAGACTGACTTCATCTTCAACTTGATCCCAATATGTCCTAATTGTTTCAACTTAGCTAAATTACTTGTTAATCTCTTTTATAAAGGACATCAATAATCATGGAAAATCAATGTTATTAACTGATTAGTACTGTGAAAAAGAAAATCTTAGTTACAGTTTTAAACCTCAAAATACAATATATTCCATATTTGCTTGTGTTTAAAGCAAGAGAAGGATAAACCCAAAATACAAAATAAAGTTGGCTTCTTAGTGGCTATGGGGAGGGAATATGAGAGAGAAGACGGGATGAAAGCAGGTAAGACGAACCCTACAGATGTTGAGTCTGAGTGGCCAGGGCACAGCGATCACAGTGCTGCTCATTAATGTATCTGTATGTTCGAATTATTTTCACAATATGAAGTTAGAAAATTTTTTAAACAAAGTAAATGTGGGTAATTTGCAAATGTGTGATATCCAGGAAGCTGTGGGAAGACCAGACAGTATCTAAATGAAGGAAGCATGAAAAGTCCTATAGAATAAACTGCTGATGGGGTATTTGAATCTCTTTAACAAAGACGCAAAAATAAAATTAAAAGTTTCACTAAATTACATAAGAATTAATTATGCAACCAGATGTCATTTTTAAAAGATATAAAAAAATCCTATTTTTAAAAATTTATTTCCTAAACATCCAGCTTCATAATAAAAGTACTTTCTGTTTGTTTCTTTCTGTGTTTGTAATTATCCAGAATTACAGTCAACTCTGATAGAGGATAAAATCTTATTGATTGTTCTTCAACAAACTGAACCACTACTTTCTACTTCACTGGGAATCTTACATTTAAGTTAATCAAATTTTAAAAATAGTTCAAATAAGCAAAATTTAGGATCTTTTAAAATTAATATCAACCATTAACAAAAAAGGATATAATTTGAATATGAATATTTCTTAATGCTACTCAAACGTGTTTCCAATGAAACAACTAGAAATGACATATTCCTGTATAAAGGGATGGCTGGGCACCACACAGCCAATGCAGAAAAGCAGCGAACAGAACACCTACTCCATGCATCACTTTATTCCTTCACTCAGTTACTAAGAATTTTTTCAATACTATCTTAAAGGTTTATTAACTAATCACAGTTTCTAAGTTTTCTAAAAAATCATGTACTTCCACTCCCTGATAGGACTGGAGCAGCCACAGCCCCACTGCGACATCCAGAAAAGGCAGATTCATCACCACCACCTTGCCCCCTGTGACATCAAGGAAGCAGTGGAACGACCAGACGTAGATGAACTGTCATTCCAGAGACAGGAAGCCCTTCCCAGCCAGGCTGTTGGTCGGAGGCCATTTCCTCCCCCAGAAGAATGGCAGCCCACCTTCACCACTGGGTCTCAATCCAAAGCACAGCATGTCCACAGCTTAGGAAGAGGGCCAAACCCTGGGGCCACCGAGAGCCGCCCGATGCACACACTCCCTTGTCGGGAGAGATGGTCACCCCTCCCCGCTCCTGCCTAACAGGAGAGACAGTCCTCTCCCCATCACAGGAAACCATTTGGACCTCTATTCTCTCATACACCACACTGAGCACAGAACTCAGAAATTACAAGAAATGTAAATGGATCCAAAATGCAGCCAATAATTCAGAGTAAAAATAATCAAAGACTAAAATAAGTCTGATCATCATGACCAATAAAATAGATAAAAAGAGGAACAAAAATAGATGAAAAAATGGAGAACTGCAAGAGAAAACTGAAATCTATGTGAAAGAAATCAGATGAACATTTAACTAAAAAGTAAAATAATCTTTCATTAAGCATCCACTGGATGACTTGAAAGAAAAGTCGACATGGCAAAGAACATGATTAGTGAATTCTGAGACAGTCAATAGAAAATACCAAAACTGAAGAATAAGGAGAAGAAAAAATGGAAAGAACAGATCAGAGCATGGTAGGCACAAGGGACACAGCAGAAAGGCCCATCATATATGTAGTTGGAGTCCCAGAAGGAGAGGAGAGACAAAAGCAATATCCAAAGACATAACAGCCACGGAATTCCGAAGCCGAAGACAGACATCAACCTCCACACTCCAGAGGCTCAGCAAACCCCAAGCAGAGTGAAAAAACACGTGTGCATATAGGCACACAGAGGTACACGCATGCATATACACGCAGGCACACGTCACATTATAACCAAAGTGCAGAAAACCAAAGACAAAAAGAAGAGCAGCTGGCATGGAAGGAAGAGACACTGTCTTCAAAAGAACTATAGGTTATCTAGAAAAATAAAATGTAATATTGTGGGAAAATCAAGTTCTGGCTGTTCCATCATGGTATGGAGGGAAACGGGATTGAAGATGATAGATTTGAATCAGATAAAGACGGCCTTGCAGGCAATGTACTGAGTAGTTTGCTATGTAATAGAAAATTTATGACACATTTAAATTTCACAACTTTGTGAGATAAATATTATTACTTCCTTTTATACATAGGAAGTCTAAGCTACTTGCCAAAGGCCTCATAATTCGTAAATGGCAGAGCTAAGACACAAATCCAGAACTGTCTGAAACAACGGTTGTGCTCTCAAATAGTCTGCCCTACTGTTTCATTCAAGAGAAGGAAACAAGAAAATTGATTAAGTGATATAAAGCTTATAAAAGAAAGTTAAGAGAATAACAAGCCAAGATTAAGGTCAATGAAATAAAGGGAAAATATGGCCATGGAGCAACACACAAAGGGAACCTCAAAACTACAGAGAACAGAAAATACATGCAACGAAACAAAATTAAAATTAAAGTGACTTGTAAAAACATAAAACTGTGAACTGCACTTGCCTGATACAATGGATGAGATGAACGAAAACATGGTATTTGACTTAATCACACTAGGTATTTACTTTTCTCTCAGTCTGCTAATAGTTTAAGACTAAGAGCAGGATATGACTATATAATGATATTCAGCTTTAAAACACACATGGATTTCACAGCACAATCCTAATGCATTCTAAGAAGACAATTCAATATATGAACTGATGAGACTACTAATAGAAAAAAATATAAATCTTCTTTGATAATTAAAATATAAAACAACAGAATAACTATGACAGTTTCATCAAAATTTCAAAATATCTTTAAAAATACAAAACTATATACCAGAACTCTCATATTCAGAAATGAATAACTATAAAAGTTTATGACATGCAAAATACCAACCATGAAATAAGCATCTTTTAAAAATACAATAATAGAAACAGAATAAATCATGGAGTAAAGGCCTCTCGTTATTTTAATCTACCTCAGAACCATAAACATATAAAAACATATTTAGGAAAAAGACTAAAAAAATCACTAGCTAGGAGGATCCCAAAAGAGACCGCCCAAAGGAAGTTATTTTGCAACCATGCGGCATCACTGCAACATCACTTCCGTTAACTGAATACGACATTCTAATATGCAAGGGGGTGACAGTGAAGGTGATTCAGGATTTACTCACGTAACAATTCTCTTAAGAAAAAAGGAAACGGGGCTGGGACTGATTTACCTGAGTTTTCAGAATGACCTGTGGATAGTGTGGGCAATACAGAGGCCAGTCACAAGAGGAGGACACCTTCTGTTTTCTTATATCACCACCATTACCAGAAAAGCCCTTTCAACAAAGGCCCAGAGCCTGTCTTCAGAGGTAGGTCTGACATTACAGAACCCTAGGACTTGGGAAACGATGGAATCTCAAAAACCATCCAGTTCAGCAAACTCCAGTTTAGACTCAGTAAGAATTTAAATACCTAATTCTGTGTCTTGATGTCACAAATAATAATTTACCCAAATATCAAGTCCCTCCTTGAAGTACTTTTGTCACTTAGTGTTACAGATGCCCACACTCCACTGTGTCCCCTACAAGCTGCCCCGATGCGACTGCAGCTTCCTCCCCATCTTCCTGACCTCTAAGTGGACCACCAAAGGCTTGATCCTCTTCCCTCTCTCTTCTCCACGCCACATCTGCAGTAGGAGATTATACCCAGTGTTGGATTTAGACAGCAGGTACAGGCTTCTCCTCCTAAAGGTGTCCTTTCAGACCTGGCTTCTGCCTTCACTTCTAGAACTACAAATATACCTTCCCAGTCACCATCTCCACTTGAACATCTCACAGTACCTCACATCTAACTCTTGATTCCCAAATTCTCAAGATGCTGTCCTTCCAGGCTTCTGCATCTCAGTTAAAGGCATCATCACTGACACAATCCATTCCAGTCTTGATCCCTCTCTCTCACCTTATATTAATCCTTCAGCAAGTGCCATTGGTTCCACCTTCAAAATGTATCACAAATCTGATACATCCTATCATGTTGGTCCAAACCCCACTGTCCCTCACCTGAACTAACTCCTCTCAGTGTCCTCCGCTCACCAGTCTATGCTCTATGCCATGACCAGCCAGCTCCTTACACTTGGAGGGCACATGGAAGAGGATGTGAGTCCAGGCGGCGTAAAGGTATCAATTCCTGATCCCTGGCTCCAGTCATTCTCCTTCCATTTATTGATCTGCTGAGGAAAGCTCCTGAGGCAGAACCACAGGCCAGGGATTCTCAACCACATCTTATTCACAACAGCCCTTCTCTCACTGAGCAAAAGGAAGGCATCCTTCTCACCCATCCTGTCCTGTGCTCCAAAGTGGTAAAAAGTCACTGGGGAACCCAAGAAACTACTGTTATTGGAAAAGCCTTTTTTATAATCAAGGCACCATAATCCTGGAGGAGCTTCTGGGCTTCCTTGTTTGTACATATTGCTATAAAAAGGGACACAGGACGGTTGGCCTAAATTCAAATGTTCTAAATTCAGGTATACTGTGGATGGGATGGTGACAGCGATGACAATTTTGCTTACAGATCGTGCCTCATCGATCCTAAATTATTATCAGTGAAGGACATTACTTCTAAAGGAGGGAAAGCAAAAAGAGAACAGGTAAGAAACACTGAAGCGAGCAGAACTTTATTTCACTAAGGCAAAAAAACCCACAGCAGAGATCCATGCCTTCCCTAGTATGGGACTGCCTCAGTTCTTGCTTTATTTTTAAAGAATCCTGGGAGGGCTTCCCTGGTGGCGCAGTGGTTGAGAGTCTGCCTGCCGATGCAGGGGACAAGGGTTCGTGCCCCGGTCCGGGAGGATCCCACATGCCACGGAGCGGCTGGGCCCGTGAGCTGTGGCCGCTGAGCATGAGCGTCCGGAGCCTGTGCTCCGCAACGGGAGAGGCTACAACAGTGAGAGGCCTGCGTACCGAAAAAAAAAAAAAAAGAAGAAGAACAAATATAAATTTTCTGACAGCTAAAGAAGAGCTTAGTCATGGATTGTTTAAGTGGATGATAGTGTGTATCAAATCATCATGGTACTAACAGTCTGTTGGATATATTTTTAAGTGGCATAAATATTTTACAATGTCAATTTTTGCTATACACTAGAAATTACATCCTGTACAACTATTTACACTTATGATGAAAATGTTGAGGTCCAGTTTAAAAATAGGGGGGTGTCGAGAATTTTGAAAAATTACACAGAGAAACCTTGAGCAATGTCCTGTAACACAACTAGAGTGACTGTCCAAAGTGCTGCTTGCCCTTTCAAAACGTTTCCACGAATATCCATGGCACAAAGCACACAAGGCCTCACCACGACTTCCAGAGTCCTGCGTGATCAGACTGCTGCCTGGCTGTCCTCAGCACACGCACCTCTGTGGGCGTGTGGCACAGCTCCGGGGACCCTGCTCAGCACACCCAAGGCCCCAGATGTGTTCCCACTTCAGAGTCTGCACTCTATCCCCTCCGCCCAGAATGTGCTCTGACACAGTCCTTCTCATCGCTCAAGTTTCTGCTCAAACCGCCTCAGAAATGAGTCTTAGCTTCATTATCTGTATGTTAAAATACAGAGCAGTATTACTTGCAACTGCATGTGAGTTTACGATTATCTCAAAAATAGTTTTTACAAAATGCTTTGGGATGGCCTTACCTGGACAGTCTAATAATACTAACCCCTGCTCACCTGTCACTTCCTAGCCTCTCACCCCACTTCATTCTTTCCATAGCACCCACTGCTTTCTAAAATTATTTATGGGCTCGCACATTTTCTGACTCTTCCACAAGAATGTAAGCACCAGAAGAACGCCTTTACCTTACTCACCACTCCACTCAAAACCAGACTGAGCATTCGTACATCTTGTCAAGTGAACATACACACCAGGTAAAGGTGACGCACATGAGCAGACCACCTTCTCCATGTCAAACAATCGGCGACATCACTTACACACTGAACCTCGTCTAATTTACTCCTTTTGAAAATTTTGAAAGGAAAGAGTTCCTCCCCATATTTGTAGTTAACTAACCTGAGTATCAGAGGTTAAATAACTTGGCTAAGGCTGCATGAGTTACTAAAATGGCTGTGTTAGGATTATAACTCAGGTACTAGACTTTAATAATCCTCTGCTAGAGTTTTCTTCATCACAGCATGTTATTTTACTTCCCTCATAGTACCTGTCACGTATTATCTCATTGGATCCCCTCAGTAGTCTACACCTTATATCAGCTTCACTGATAATGAAACTAAGACTCTGAGAGTCAGAGAGATTTGTCCAAGGAAATAAAGCTACTTATGGACACAGCCAGGACTCAAGTGCTGCAACCCCAGCTCTCACTTTCTTCCTAGAATCCCACACGTGCAAAGACTGAGACAGAGATTTAAAGTAATGTACACAAGGTCACACAGCTGGATAGAGAAAAGGCTGAATTAAAACTAGGTCAACCGGTTATTAAGCAAATGAACTTTCAGCATATCACATTGTGCCACTGTCAAATGCCTAGGAGTTTACAACTGTTCCAAACTTTCTGAGATATGATAAAGATTCTATTATGAACATTAGCCATGCTAATGAAACCATAAGTGGTCCAGGGTAAGAGAGGCAGCTTGACTGGGATATATGTGCCTATGGCTCCAGCAGACCAGTGCTCACTCATTGCCCCAGAATACATACATGTTGGCTTTGGTCACTACAAAGTATAATCTTACTTATGAATATTTAGTAGTATTTAGTAACATTTTCCTATGTCCTATTACATATGAAGTAATAGGTCATAAAAAATAAGAATGAAAGATTTTAATGATTCCAAAAGAGTTACATCTTTAGAAAAAAATACAGTGCATCAGAAATAGCAAAGTCCTTTTTAATATATAAACTCATATGCTCTTCCATTAAACATGAAAGAATGAAAGAATTAAAAAGTTGAGAAATCAGGGAGAGATACTATGATTTTCTCACCAAAACAGCACACCGCTTTGACATGCTTATACAATATTCACACATACCTTAAAATAATGAACAATTAAAAACTACAAAACAATAATAAGTTCCAGCTAAAAGAGCAGCTACAATTCATATCTGATTCTTCTTTGTCTCTACCAGTATAAGGTAGAAACATTTAACACTGTTCAAACCTGTAGAGTAAAACTTTGGTTAAATAGCAGAAGTCAGGCCCCTACTCCAAAGCATCATAAATTTTAATGACATAAATTTTTATATTTTCCTCCCCTCATTACATAAATGAAAAGTTGTGAGGAAAACTAAAGATAACTATGGTATCAAAAAATCCAATAATGCTAGATTTAACAGTATGCTTATGTTGCACTATGCTACTAAACAATTTGCACTGAAAATGTACGTAAGGTATTTATCTCTATCACTACAACTATAAATAGGAAAGTATAAATCAGACCATTGTGACAGTTCAAGTGGAGAATTTAGGAGCAGAAAGCAGAAAGATTTTCAGCAATATATGACAAATTCAATTATTTTTTTAGGTTTAAATCTAATGAAATGTAATGAAAATTTTTTACATGCAATCAAAGCAGATTTCAAAATAGCACAAGAAGAAGATGAAAGACAAGATTATTTTCATTATAGAGATTCTGATCGAAGAGCCTAAATAAAAAGAAAAAAAGAAACAACACCTTCATCATGGCGGGTGACTATGTCTAAAAGGGTCTTTCATCATACAAAAACACAACTCCTGTAACATAACATAACTTTAACGTGGGGGAAAACAAGGTCAGTTTTTAAAGTAAACTGTTGTTATAAGGTAACTTTTAATTTGCGCACATAATGTAAATTGCTATGGTGAACGCACGTTGGGTCACGGAAACAACGGTAGCTGGATTCAGATGTGACCCGGCAGCCCAGGTGTTCAGGAAAAGTGCTGTTAACAGTGAGGATTGATGATCTAATCAAACTGTCACAGCCAGATCCTCGGCAGGGTGGCTGGAGGATAATATTCAGAAAGCAAGCACATGCTTAGTGTTACTTTAAATTGATGCTGACATTTTCAATTGTGAAAAGAAATTTTTTCCTAAGTAATATAGGAAACAACTCAGCTAACCTTCCGGAGGATATCAGATAATCATGGTAGGTTGCTGTGCAAAAGCTAACTTCTCAGAAATGTGAGCACATATGAAATACAAATAATAGGACATTTTAGAGATTTACTATAGTAATCAGCATTTTAATTACTTTCTGTTTTCTTGGATGTACAGTACTACTGCAATGAATAGTCTCTCCACGCACAAACAAAGCAATATTTTTAGCCTGGTATTTGCATTTGGTGGCTAAAAATTCCCACAAGAGTACAAATAACCAAGAGTCACGTGCTGATTAATCTAAGACTCCTAAAGTCACGTGTTAATTAAAGTAATTAATATGATCTTTCCTGGTAATGCTAGGCATTGGTCACGTGGCAAGCAGAGAAAAACTGTGATTGGATAGTCAGGTTTCAAAAAAAGTCTAACCTCACAATATTAAGAGGTTCTTAAAAAATCTTTGATGAGGGCAATTCAATAAAAACTGAGTGTGTAATTATTAAAACAACAGTTCCTCTCGGAAAAGCACGAGACCAGTCTACAAATGTGGGATGACTTACAAATAACTCAAGTGTGCAAAGAAGTATCCTCCACATAAAAGAAAGAAGACAATGGAGCATTTGTGACTTCTGCTAAGTCAGTCCGCAGCCCCCCTTCCCGCTTGGGGTCACAGCAGCTCCGAGGAGCCCACATGGGCTCTGACCCGCAGAGGCACTGCCGAGGTCCTGCTGCTCTGTATTCTTGGCAACGTCCTGAGTTCCCGAGATGCAGCCTTTCCTCGGCAGCCGAGGACAATCAAGTGGCTTGAACTGCTTCATGTTTTCAAGACACGTTATAAAGCATTCTCGTGAAAATTTTTTGCTCTGTCATTCCTGACCTTTTTGAAACGGAGCCCCAGTAAGTATTAATATTGATAAAAACCACATTATCTCTGCCATTCACTGCTGACATCTGGACCCAGGGTAACACAACACAGCTTCCCTGGTTCTTAGATAAACATGACTAAAGGAGAAATACCAAACTCTTTTTCATATGGAATGAGAACAAGTTGTACGTTTTCTGGTAAGACTGACCCATTTCTTAAAATCTGCCCTTTTAAAGTTTCTGATAAAATCCAGTAAGATGTAAAAGAAACCACATAAAACATTTCAGAAAATCAATTTAAAAATTGTAACTATGTGTGAGGGAAATATTTTTCTCTCAAGAGGTAAACACTGTGCATCTTTCCTTAACAGTACAAAATGAATTTTGCCATGTTCAGTTCTAAATAAAGAGAAATCCCAAAGCCACATTCTAGATGGTCAGGCAAGTTTTCTCTGATAGGGAGTTCAAGTCTCACTGCCACGAGTGGCCTCACAGCAGCACAGTCATGAGCCACAGGGCTGGGGAAGAGGAGCCTTCCCGCCAAGGGCAAAGCCGTCAGGAAGAGCAAACCCAGGACGACTGTAGTGCCAGGAAGGCCGGCACCAACTCCACACTGCAAAGAAGCACCGAGGGCCTCTGCTCAGTCTGTTAGCTCAAGACTGGGGTAAAGCGTTTCAAGATGGGGCTTGGAAGGCTGAGTGCTTGCGGTACTGGTACGTTCATCTGACGTTTACAGGTAACAACATTCTCTAAGAATCACAGGGTGGTAAAGCTGGGGCTCGCTCTCACTATCTATCACCCAGTAAGAGTCAGAAAATGTCTCAGTTTTATTTAACAACAAAAAAAGGATCATCACATCCATTCCTTATCTGCCATTATTGAATTCTATAATGGTATGATATCTTAAGATACCTTAGAATTCCTACACATTGGACAAGGAGAAAACTTCCACAAAGGGTTGGCTGATAGCTAACTCTATGTTAGAACACAGGCTGCCATATTTATCATTAACCTTTGACAATAACAAACTTAATTATTAAAGCTTTCCTGGAATATCAAGAGTTTGAGTATACATGTGTTCACATTAAAACTAGTAACATAAAAATATGAAATCTAAATTTAATATATTAAGCTTTATTATTTTCTTTCACTGGATAATCACTACTTGATATTTCAAACACCCAGAATATTTTTCAAGATCTTCTATCAAAATATTGTTAATAAAAGGGATGATGAAATGAGTACCAGAGGAATTTTAAAGCTGATCTAATGCAAAGCAAATAAGAATCTTCTTTGAAATCTCACATTTTGTATTTGGTTACATAAAACATGTAAAATAAAAATATCATTCTTCTCCATCCATCCAGTACACACAGTAAAATAACAACCATGCCTGGTTGGGAGAACGAGGTGGAAGACTTATCAAATGTAACAAAATATGGGTAACTTCAGTAGTTCCAGAATTTACACAAGAAAAATAATTTAATAACTTGAGAAGAGACTTACACACAATACTGTTCTCACAGTAAAGATTCTGAAACATTACAAATGTCCATTAAATAGTAATATCATGATATGTATAAACAATAGATTATAAAGCCATTAAATTATAATTCAAATCTGTATTTATAAAGTTACAGAGGATAATATCCATGACATATGAATGAAACAAAGGAAGTAGCAAAATATTATGATCAGTATGATTCTCATTTATACAAAATTCTATACATGCATTTATACACACACGAGAAGTGAGAAAAGTTACTAATGAATAAGAGACATTAGCAAGAGCTAACAGTGGCAGTGGTCTTGGAGTGATGAGATTTGTGATTCTATTTCTGCCCTCATATATGCTGACTGCATGTTTTAGCAAGCATAATTCACTTAACTAAGAAGTTCTTTTAAAAATAAAATATTTTGTTTTTTAAAGAGAGTCTGACATGAGATGAGAAGGGACAAGGAAATGGCTATACTTTTAAGGAAGAGCATTTTCTTCTAGCAAGGTCATGTGCACATTACCATTCTGTAGGGCCTATGTACTCTGAAAACTTTGGGAGTGTTTATTGTTAATACAAAGTAATTCACACCCTCATTCTGTCATTTCCACAACGAGTAGCATTAATTTAAGAGGTGACTGGAAGAGGTTAAAGGTGTTCACTGCTGCTACAGAGGAATGTTTTTCCATGTGAAGCTCATAAACTAGTACTGGCTTTCTGTCTATTGCACTGCTATCATTGGCATCAAAAGCGAACCAACCAAGAGACATTCATGTGTATCTGCTCTCTGTTACGAAATTTTGGTCAAAATACCAAGTTGCATCTTAATTACAGGTTGAAGAGGTATGTGCTTATAAGTATAATACATTTAACTGCCTTTCATTTTCAAGATATAATTGAACACACTTAGAAAATATAAAATTTAACAATTTAAAGCTCTGACAAATGATCTGAAAGAACATTCTACTTGATTCAGAATATCACTGATCCCATCAAACTGTCGTTTTCATGGCCCACATTTGTAAATATATTTACAATGCAAATAGTAAATCTGGATTTCTACAAAAGCACATTGATAACAAAATGAAAATATAAGGCAGTTTTATAAAATTAATCTCATATATATTGACCAAAGAATATTATGACATACTAAATATTCACCATGCTCAAGATAAAACAAGTTTAAAAAAAAGTTAATAATTGGTGATCAAGACAAGATTCATATAACACCAATATCATTATCATTTCCAAGTGTCTCAAACAGGAATTATCATAGGACATCAACAAAAGTATGAACTACTTATTTTCTGAGTTATTTTAATAAAAGAACAAACAAGACCTAACAAAATGTCGAAGTACGGAAAAACACTTTACATTTTTTAGGATGACTTTTTGAAACATTAATAGAATTATATATATATATATATATATATATATATATATATAGGCATGATGAATTTGAATGTTAACAAACTATGCTTGAGTTACAAATAGTGGTCGTAATTATATAGTTCCTGAAATAATAAACTGAAATATTACATAAAAGTCTTCTTATCAGTGATAGAGTAAGTCATGGACAAAGGAAGTCAAATTATCTAGCAATCAAGAAAAATCCATATTCAACAGAGAAACATTTACTGTGACGCTGGGCTTCCATTCTATGCAGGCAACAAATTAAGTTGTGCTGGTCAAAAATTTCCGTATTAAAATGATCTGAGTTGATGTATGCTTCCAACAAGAAATGATAAAGATTGTTTTTAGGGTTCTTTCTATCACAATAACATATATACATGTAGATATATATACGTACACATATACATATGCATATACATTCATATTGTTCTTTTTGAACTGCTCACTTTCCTTTAAAACTTAAATAATTAATTAGGCCAAAAAATAGTAAGAAAAACATGAATTTTCATTAAACAACACTACCAGAAAGCAAGCAGAAAAGATAAATGATCTTTACCACTAGAAAAGTTAGGGGATGGGGAGCAATGTGACTAAAGTTTTACTT